>NC_140257.1:12838044-13168044 GCF_949987555.1 Borostomias antarcticus
TACTCATTGAATAAACCCATTGAACTCACTGACATGAAACTACTCAGTTACAGTATAAGCAGCTGATCAATATCCTAGTGGAACACAACTAGGAACCCTTATGACCTTGGCCAATGAGTAATGAGTAAATAGTACTATTTGGATGGAACAGGTCAAAGTTAAGCAAGTGCTTTGAGTTCATATCCCCAGTCAATGCCAAAATGTGATCTAGCACATGTCAATAGAACAAATAAAGGGGTGTAGTGGAGAGTAAATCCAAGTAAACTTGGTTTATTCACCTCGAGTTTACTCACCTGTTTTCTGATCAACTATCAATCAGTGAGGGGAAAAAATGTGGAGTGCAGAGTTTATCTCTGTATTTACCACTACACCCCTGGGATACATTCATGAGCAGCAAAAGCTACCACCATCCTCAGTCCTGTACTGTTATGTACCATAAGTTAAGAAATAACATAAGAAAGATGTTTGGTGACCCAATAGCCAAAATACTTTTAAACTTCAGGCAGGGCCCAGTTGTTCAGTAATCTGATTCGATTTCATCTATCGGATTGGATCAAATCTTGAAAATGGGTTGTTCAAAAGAAAAAAAGGATTCTGAAATCGGATTAGATCACAATCCAATCTTGGTTTTGATCTGGATCAAGCCTGCAGTATAGTTGTTCAAAACCTTTTAGTAGGATGATCCAAAGAATCAGAATTCTCATGATCCCAGCAGAAGGATTCAGGGTGGATTTCAGGAACAAAATGTAATAAAACTTAAAATCGGTCATATAATGCAACATTTGTATCATGCAGTATACACATTTATTAATATTTTGCACTTGATTTATTTAACTGTTCGAATGATAAGGTGGTAATGATAAGCTACGTATTCAGGCTTTCAGTACAGCAAAGTGAACAGATTTTGGCCCCATAAAACAATCCCCCAAACAGCTGTAAATATCGAACACAAATAATAGGCTATATTTCATTCTGTATATTAACTAGCCTACATACTTTCACACTGTATATTAATTACAATGACACAATTATCAGACATTAACCCTTCAAAAATAGTCTAAGAATTGCATCCCTTATTGCATGTCCAGTCAGTCCGTCATTCTGACAAAACGCTGGAGGTTGGTCGGGGTCTCAAACAGGCCCAGGTGCATGGGCGTCATCACAGAGAGGGACATCGCCAGTGTTGCCAGGTCATCTTATAACCCGCGACTTCGAGCTTCTTGGTGCACGGTGACACGCTCCAAAGATAGCAAATGTCCGGTTGTCACTCCCTCCTTCCTTCCCTCTTTCCCTTCGTCGTGTTGTTGACCTGCAGTTCTATGTTGCCAGCACAAGAGGCAGTAGTCCCAGAACACCAAAATGAAAACACTAGGACACTGCACATTTTCCAGATTCTCAGTGGTGTAGTGGATAAAGTGCCTGACTCCCATGCCAAAGGTCACGGGTTCAAGCCATGGTGTGAATGATTTTTTTGTCACTGGATGTTATAGAAGCTATGTACAAATGTGGTTACCTGGTGGTGCTATGTCAGTTATTGAATTTATGTGCAGTAATTGAACATTTGAAATACTCCTGTTTTGAAATTATACCTACAGTATAGGTGTCTCAGTAATTACTCATTATATAGGCTATACTTTCCATGTATTTCCCAGGTAAATGTTTAGAAATTGGGGGACTATGAAAGGAAGGGTTACCCAAAAAATGTTCAGAGTAAGTTAATTTAGCAATAGAAATCCATAAGCCTAGGGCCAATGGGCCTAGGATATAGACAATAAACTAACGGTGGAATGGTGGTGGAGCAATAGCGGGAGCATTTCAGATTACTAGCGGACCGCTGTCCCTGACGCAAATAATCCACCAGAGGTCTGCTTGCCATTCGATGTGCAAATAGACAGGAACCCACCAGCGGATTCGGCCGGAGGTCCGCCAGCTCGTCCATCGGGGACCCGCTGTAGGTCCGCTAGCCTTGTGTTATCTGGGTTTATCCCTTACCTTTGTCCAGAAACAGAAGTTGAACCAATTGCAGCAAAATAGCTAACGTTACAGGAATCATCAGTGTAACTGCTTTAGTCACTGACCGCTACCATTAATGTTATGGAAGCTGCTGCTAGTTGTGAGCTCATGAGCTAACTGGCTATCCCACTCTCATTGTGCTGGATTAGCATTGGAACTGATGTGTCCAGGTGACAAGACCTATCTTAATTTATCAGACATTATTTAATGTCATTTCAATTCACAGCTATTTCAGTGGCATGACTAGCTTCTGTCCTACCAGTCCTGAACAGAAACAAGCCAGCCACACACATAAGCCAGGCTGGACCTGGCCTGGTTTGATGATAAGGTCAGCGTCGCCCACAAGTTGGATGTTGATGCTGTGTCTCGGCTTGACAAACTTCCCAATTCTCATGAGGTGCTTGTATGAGTGCAAATATCCACAACGTATCCATGAACAATGTATGTTTTTATTTATTTGTGAGTCTGATGAGAGGGCCGACTGGACCACAACGCTATCACAAGACAGTGGAAATTGGAGACTTAAGAAATAATTTTCTCAACAAAAAAATTGGCTCAAGATATGTCCACATTACACAAACCTTTTTGGGTAGAATAGTTAGACCAGACGGATGGGTAACCAGCCCCAAATTTTGCAAGTATGGCCTATGTATTGCGTAATAATGCAGCTTTATGAATATGAACAATATGCTGATTTACACTTCCCAACATGTGTGTGCGTTCCCAACAACGTCTGTCAATGAAATGTCGTATATCTTTGGACTGCAATCCTGATCTTGTATCTGGATCAGAATGATTATATATGGAAACAAAAAAAAAGGACAAAACCCACAAGATCAATTTGATCTGGGATAGCAAAAAAATGATTACAAAATCTGGATAATTCTGACCCAGATTAAATGTTTTGAAATACTGGGCCCAGGAGTCATCAATCCGAATCTGAATAGATGTCCTCTCCACCTACACCACTAGAGGGTAGGCAACACCCACTAAACAATACTCAGCTTTACATCTGCATAGTTTAAAAATCAAGACTGAATGAATTCATAGCACAAAGGCATTCCAACATTTTGGTGTTAACCAAGACAAAAGAAAACAAGGCAATTTCCTGGTTCTGTCATTTTATTCATGACAAAAGGTCAAGATTCAAGGCTGCCTCTGGTTGCCATCATCTATTCAGATTTGACTTGCTGGGATGGTTCGTCAATCCTGCAATCAGAACAGAGTGTCAAGTCAAGAATCTTCTAGATTGAAAGTTGAGGTAAGAAAAAAAACAAAGGAACATACCACTTGTTCAGTCTTTACCTCAAGAGGGTTGAGTAAGGTGAGAGATGGGAACCTTCCGGAAAGAGCCTCGAGCCATGATGGGCTTCCAATAGTGTTGGAATGGCTGAGGGGAGTGGCGGTTGGGAGCAGGGTTATAAAGTGGGGATGCATGTGCAGGTCTTTCTTGACCTGGGGAGTTTTGTTTCTTAACGCCTGAATGTCGTTTAGAGTAAGCTCGAAGAACATCACCCAGTTGCTTGACTGGTTTATTAGGTGGTAGTTGAGGTTTTCCATGTGTTCGCGGTGGAGGAGTCTTGGGTTTTAGAGATTTAACATGAGGTTGAGCTCCAGAGACGCTAAACAGGTCAGTGGCAGGTGCCTGGTCAGAAAGATACGTCGGAGGCCGGTTGTAACCCTGTCCAATGGGTTGTCTGGGAGGTTCCAGAGGGAATTGAGCATTAGAGGGCCTGGAGTCAATAGGTGGTAGCTTGTCATACTGATTAGGTGTGTTGTATGGTACAAAATATGCATCCATGGCATGTTCTGGCGCAGGGGCCTTATTGGAGTCTCCAGTGGCAGGTGGAGTGGCAGCAGGTTCATTCGTCACCTCTGTAGCAGGTTCTGTTGGATTAGGAGTCAGGCTAGACAAAGATGAACCATCTGGAAGATATCCAAAATTTGGCATGAATGGGGCTGCAGGGTAGATGGGGACATTGGGGACCCCACCACCTCCCCAGGATCCTGCAGGAACAGTATGGTGGTAGTGTTGATGGAACGAGATTGGCGGGTGGCAGCAGTTAGAAAATCCAGGAGGACAGGTAGGTGGACAATAGCCTTGTGGAAGGCAGCAATTAGAGAATCCAGGAGGGCAGGCAGGTGGACAATACCCAGGAGGATATGGAATACGTTGGGTCTCTAGTTGCACAGTTGGTATTGGTTTAACTGGTTTGGGAGATTCTGTTGGCATAGGCTCGAAGGGTGGAGGAGGTTGGTTATCGGTTGAGGGGATTGTAACTGGTTTAGGATTCTGAGGCTGTTGAGGGTAAGAGGGATATGGGTAGAAATATGGATACAACTGATCATTAGGAGGTCCAGTGACAGGAGTGGGCTTTTGGCTAGCAGTTACAGGTATCTCTGGCATGGGGAGTGAAGGCTTTGGAGTGGGAAGAGGTTGTGGCTTGGGTGGTTGAGGATACAATGGATAGTGGTACCAAGGTTGGTTCACTTGACCCTTGGGGGCATCATCATAGGGTGAAGGCTTTTGGGTAGGAGAGGTTTCTGGCTTTTCTGGCAGAGGATAAAATGGGTAGAAAGGTGGTTGCACTTCACGTTTGGGAGCCTCTGCAGGAGGAGTAGGCATTTGGATAGTAGTATCAGTGGGAGTTTGTGGCTCAGCTGGTTGAGGGTAAAAGGGATAAGGGTACCAAGGTTGGTTCACTTGACCCTTGGGGGCATCTGTAGGAGGTGCAGGCTTTTGGGTAGGAGAGGTTTCTGGCTTTTCTGGCAGAGGATAAAATGGGTAGAAAGGTGGTTGCACTACACGTTTGGGAGCCTCTGCAGGAGGAGTAGGCATTTGGATAGTAGTATCAGTGGGAGTTTGTGGCTCAGCTGGTTGAGGGTAAAAGGGATAAGGGTACCAAGGTTGGTTCACTTGACCCTTGGGGGCATCTGTAGGAGGTGCAGGCTTTTGGGTAGGAGAGGTTTCTGGCTTTTCTGGCAGAGGATAAAATGGGTAGAAAGGTGGTTGCACTACACGTTTGGGAGCCTCTGCAGGAGCCTCTGCAGGAGGAGTAGGCATTTGGATAGTAGTATCAGTGGGAGTTTGTGGCTCAGCTGGTTGAGGGTAAAAGGGATAAGGGTACCAAGGTTGGTTCACTTGACCCTTGGGGACATCTGTAGGAGGTGCAGGCTTTTGGGTAGGAGAGGTTTCTGGCTTTTCTGGCAGAGGATAAAATGGGTAGAAAGGTGGTTGCACTTCACGTTTGGGAGCCTCTGCAGGAGGAGTAGGCATTTGGATAGTAGTATCAGTGGGAGTTTGTGGCTCAGCTGGTTGAGGGTAAAAGGGATAAGGGTACCAAGGTTGGTTCACTTGACCCTTGGGGGCATCTGTAGGAGGTGCAGGCTTTTGGGTAGGAGAGGTTTCTGGCTTTTCTGGCAGAGGATAAAATGGATAAGGGTACCAAGGTTGGTTCACTTGACCCTTGGGGGCATCATCATAGGGTGAAGGCTTTTGGGTAGGAGAGGTTTCTGGCTTTTCTGGCAGAGGATAAAATGGATAAGGGTACCAAGGTTGGTTCACTTGACCCTTGGGGGCATCTGTAGGAGGTGCAGGCTTTTGGGTAGGAGACATTTCTGGCTTTTCTGGCAGAGGATAAAATGGATAAGGGTAGAAAGGCGGTTGCACTTCACCCTTGGGGGCATCTGTAGAGGGTGAAGGCTTTTGGGTAGGAGAGGTTTCTGGCTTTTCTGGCAGCGGATAAAATGGGTAAGGGTAGAAAGGTGGTTGCACTTCACCTTTGGGAGCCTCTGCAGGAGGAGTAGGCTTTTGGATAGCATCAGTGGGAGTTTGTGGCTCAGCTGGTTGAGGGTAAAAGGGATAAGGGTACCAAGGTTGGTTCACTTGACCCTTGGGGGTATCTGCACCAGGATAAGGCTTTTGGATGGGATAGGTTTCTGGCTCTTGTGGCTGAAAATTAAAAAAATGATCATCGAAAAGCTCGTTCACTTGACCCTTGGGAGCTTCCGCAGCAGCAGTAGGCTTTTGGAGAGATGGGGTAGGAGCAGGCTTGGGTGGCTTTGGGGTAGGAGCAGGCTTGGGTGGCTTTCGGGTAGGAGCAGGCTTGGGTGGCTTTGGGTAGGGTTGGGTGCCTGGGTCAATGGATCCACTTGTAGAGGGCTCGGGATACATGGTGTCTGGAGTCTGCGGAGGCACTTGATGGGGCACAGGTTTGGGAAAAGGAGGATACAACCCCCATGGATTTGGGTAATTGGGATCAGGGACAGGCTGAGCAGGTTCAGGGTTAACAGGACCTTGATTGCTGGGAATGGGCTTGCTGAGCGTTTCAGGATCCACAGGACGTGATGGCGTTGGAATCTCGGTAGAGGGGTTAATGTCGGGAAGACCTGGACAGGACAGTTTCATCTCACCTCCAAAAGCCATTTCTAGAGAGAACATTCCATCCTAAAAATAAATAAATAAAAAAACATACATAAAAATGATTAAACAGTGTAGATTGGCTGATAAAACCCACAAACGGTTAACAATAACAGAAATCAATATTCACATTAGCCCGAGATACAGATCCTTATACCTTGGTTTCCACACAGGGTTCATAATGGGCAGATATGACCACACCCTCTGGATGAGCTACCACGCTGAAGCCACACCGGGGTGATACCGTCATCAGTGGGTGCCACTGGCCATTGACTGCAAGAAGGGAAATATCTATTAAGATTGCGATGGTCCATAAAATGTCCAAGTGAAAAGACAAAACAACTTCAAAGTATTGCTTTCCCAAGTGCAGATTACTTCCTAGTTTCACAGAACTGCATGGTCTCAATCTCAAATCAATATATGGGCTGAGCATACAGACATATTTCACCTACATCTTAAAAATGTGTTCAATTCACTAGAAAGCAGTTCAAGCTTGTATTCATTTCCCTGCATGCAAAAATGAGATGCAAATGAGTGCATGCAACAATGAGATCTGCTGCGGTCTCAATATATTGACAGCCAGTTCATGTTCAGGTGATCTAGGTAGGCTACTTACACTTCACACTGATCTCCTCTGAAGTGGCAGATTTTATTTTCACCACCATGCCACCAGGATAGCAGGAGACTGTAGGAGGTTTGGGTGGAGATGGCTTTGTGGCAGGACAGCACATTCTCATTTGCAACCCCAACCAGCACAACGGGAGAACATGGTTACCCTCCTGAGAAAGTATAAAAATCATGAAGACAGTTTGTAACAATTAACCCTGGTTGGTTTACTATACAGGGCTATACCCCGGAACACTGCCCTGCCAGGGACCATTCATTGTGCCAGACTTTTTTTCCCTCAAGTCTACATCACATTTACAGAGAATATTATTTTGTTACTCACCAAGTGAAGACATTTTTCTAAAGATGAAATCCATTTCTCCGAGGTGGCTACAGTTGTAGCCCACCCAACTTTTATGGATGTAGTAACATTTTGCACTTAAAAGTGCATATCAGTCATTATGGTATCCACTAGCCTGGCTTCACTGCCCTAATCACGTGATCTCACAGGCTGTCTATCATGGAAAGAGACCACATGATCAGGGTTGAGGCCAGGCTAGAGGTTATTGGTGGATATGTACTATTTATATGCAAAAAGTGCTGTTTCTATAAAAAGGTGGAGGGCTACAACTGTTGCCACCTCAGAGAAAAGGCTTTCGTCTTTCGAAAAATATCTTCACTTCGGTGAGTAACAAAATAATATTGTCCATTTAAGTCTATGGTGTAATGAATGGTCCCTGGCAGGGCGGACCAGAGCTATAAAACAAGTTAGTCAATACTGTACCCACCTCCAGAGTGACGTGACAGCCATCATATGGTGCAACAAAAGTCATATCCCGCCGTGTTGACCTCACAGTATAGCCACAGCTTGCGGGCAACAGAGACAGGGGCATTGGCGACTGTAGATTTTCTTTTAAGAAAATGTAGGGAATAAGCACACATCAATGCTACAATTCAAGAATACACATCTCTAAAATGTTGGGCGGTAACACTATAGTCTAATGTGTAGCCTACATCTCTACTTGCCTCCGTCCACACACAAGAGAGGTCCTAGTGTAGAGGCCATGCCGCGGACGCTGAATTTCATGGAGTCTTCGTCACATTCCACCGTGGGTTCCATCTGCATAAGGCGTTCTACCGCTGCCTTATCAGGCCTGGCTGTTCCATACACCTTCCCCTCCAGCTGCTCAGGCTCGTCCCAAACTAAATCGACCAAGCAATTAAAGCCCTAATTAAATTCAAACAAGCTAATAAACCCTCTTTCCACCAATTACACCTGATATCGGTACATCATACAAAAGCATACCCATATCCGATTGGTAATCTGCATCAATTTCCAGAGCTCCGTTTGAGGATTTGAGGGCCCCATCCACAGAGGAAAAAGTTTCAATAGGCCGAAAATTTCGTCCTCCAAGTATAAGCCATCCACGTCGCACATCATCGGTTGTCTGCATTTCTACGACACCTTGTGTTAATGTTGTATTTTCCATGGGTTTCACACCGATATATGACTTTGAGACTGTTACCGTGAATCCGGTGCAGTGACTTAATAACGAGGTCAATGCGATTACCAGGCCGCACACCAGAATTCTAGGTCTCCACATCTCTATCCACGCCATTAGTTGCACACGTGTACCCGGCCACTACTTGAAGAGTGTAGTAAAAGTCGGCCTATATTCACCGACCAATCAAACACCCTTTCCGCAGGTGTATATCAGGAACAATTACAGGGTGGCCATAATTGGTGACATTATATTGAGTCGCTCAGCTCAGCTCAGCCTGTCCATTTTCCCCTTGGCTGCTTTGGCGAACCCCAGTGTATAAACCAATCTACCCAATCCTCGAATATATGAATAATTACCTTTGAGTACCTTAAATCATTTTCCTTACTCCTTACACCTCGTGTGTCGTTAGCCACACACGTCACAACGAAATTGGTTTCTTAGTTTCAAAGTAAAAACACACAGGGATGTACTTCTGGTTGGAATAATTTTTATTTGATCTGTCTGTAAACAAGAGTTCATTTTATTAATTCATGGCATTTCCCCCCCACTTTTATTTTCAAATGAGTATTTCTTAATTCTGACTGAATCCACATGCAAAATAAAGGAGAGGACAAATCGGCGAGAAGTTTACTTTTTAATTCTGTACATAATCCACAAAGCCTGGAGCGTACTGATGCCAAAATATTCCTTGGGAAAAGTGCCATTAGGAGCTCCTCGCTGGAGCAGCAGTTAAAAATCCAACTCAAAATAGCAACAGATCAGATCTTTGTTATGGCACAGGATACACAGTTTTTCTCATAAAGTTTATACAAGACCACTTAGAAATGTTCTTATTCCAACCAACACCATTTCCCATAACACCATTCCCATATTAGTGTTGTTTCACTTTTTCTTTTTAATATACTGTAAAGTACCTTGCTATGAGTTTCTGATACATCTTTGATGAGTAGAGCACAAGGCAAGTAATTCCAAGAGGTGGTAGCCCAGCATTGCTTGGTATACAGTCAAATGCATTCATTTAGAGAATACAGTTGTCAATTGAGGCTGCCATTTCATGTTAATGGCAAGTTAGCAGTGAACCAATTAGTGTTATTTAGTCATCTAAAGAAGCAGTGTTTTACAGTCATCTGAATTAGTCTAATAATTTACAGTCAACAAACAAATGAGGTCAACAATCATCCATCACAATGTTTTGAAGCATTTCTGAGAATCTCCATAACTGACATTAACACTTGGTCCAATAAAAAAAAAAAAACTTCCAACTTGACAAAATATGGTTATGTAGGTAGGCTATACTGCCTTACTGCCAAACGAACTCAGCAGCAAAAGTAAAACAGCAGGAGCTGGCAATTATAGATAAATGCCTGAGCTGTCAAGAGATGGAATGTCCATGTAAAAATTCAGGATGAAGTGAAGGATCATGGGAGAAATATCTATCAGAAAACCTCAGTAATGCTGATCAGCCATTATACTCAAAACAATGTCCCAACACTACACCAATGACTTGTAAGACCACATTCAAGTACAACAGCAAAAGCATGTGAACTTTTTTTTCCTTTTCTTTTTAGGTGGTGAGCATGAGAGGTTGCACAATGTCTGTGGAGCAAAGGACTTATCCAGAGGGAAAGCTCGACTTAATAATGACTATTTAGCATGGGAAATGGGAACAGTAACTTGATGGCAGAATGAAAATACTTTGGCTGGAACATCCCAGTATGAGAAGGGTACAGAAACAGTTAATTTCTGTTGGGCTAAAAATATATGCATGCAACTTTCAAACCCTGACATGCTGAAGTTAAGGAAGACAGTGTGAGCCTGTTATCTCCTTGTAATGCACAGAAGGAATTGTCCTAACCAAGACATATCTCCACAATTGAATGATAGCCATGGTGTGCTTCCCCTTTCTATCATCTGCCAGTAGCTAGATATTTGTTTATACAAGGCGAGTCCAAATTTGTTATACACTTTTTTATTATTACATTTTAATTCTTTCTTCTTTTTGCACATTTTTTGGTAATTATACATTTCAAGCATTTCAAGTGAACATGCTCTTATTGTAGTGTCAGAAATAGGTTTGGGTACAATGTTAATAATACTCTAGCAATAGAGGAGTGGAGACAAGGGAACGAAACAACATGGTATAACATAAAATACAACAAAAAAATAGGGTGTACATAAAAATTGGACTGGGGGTTTAGAAACAATGTATACTTGAATTCTAACTAATCCCGGACATACAGCCAATACAATGGGGGTGATTGAGAGTGAACTGCTAAGTGGATGGATGGGTAGAGACTGCTTTAATTCCCGGTCTTCCTCAGGTAATCAGCCATGTTAAATGCTTGCTTGTTGAGCTGTCCGCCATGGACCCCCTCCTTTCCCATGACTAAAACCAATGCTGGAGCACACAAGGGGGGGGGGGGGGGGGGGGGAAGAGAAATGAATAAAATTGAAAAGAGTCCCTCCCCTCCCACCCCACACCGATAAGAGAGGGGGACAACAGTTGACATAGGATCTTACCAACACTACCACCATCATCATCATCATTACTCTTCATTGCTATCAAAGTTTCCAAGACATTTTTACTGCTTGCAGGAGAAATCTTAACAGCAATATTTTTTTCTCTTCTTTTTGTCCCTCAATCTTAACTAAGCAAGCTTGATGACACTAGAACCCTGAATCCCTCAAGTATTTTGCCATTGCGTATGCCTTCTTATTCAATCCGCCTCCATGGACCCCTTCTTTGCCCATTACAAGAACCAAGACTGAAAGAGAAGAAATAGAAAAGGGAAAGTTTAGAGAAGAAAATGTTAAGAGGAAAGGTATTAAAGTGAGGAAATAATGTTAGTGATCAGTTAGATGTGTGCAGTTGGTATAACGGATAACTTGAATTAATTATCTTCAGAGGTGGTGAACACGCTTGACGAGGAATAAAACGGAAACGTAGGTTTGCTTAACATACTGCAGAGCACATAGGCCAACAACAGTTAAATTGTGAAAGATTGTACGCTATATACTCTTCTTATTCTCTTAAAAGGGGCAGTCACGCTCGTTTCAGATGGTATTACTTGGATTAAATGCTTAAATTATGCGTAGGACGTTTTAAAATCACTGTCAGTGTAGCCATTTCCCTACACGGAAGACGGAATCGTTGAAAAACTTCAATGGGCAAACACGTCCAGTGGCGTTATCTGTGATTTCATCTTCCGTGTAGGGAAACAGCTACACTGACTGTTTTTAAAAAGGCCAACACACAATTGAATCCAAATAATATCAACTGAAACAAGTGTGGCTGTGCCCCTTTAAAGATCAAATCAGTAGGCCTACAAAAAAGATGAGTAATTTATTCTAACCTAAAAAGAAAGAATCTGTCCCTTCCTTGAATACATTCAAATAGTCAATCAGCAAAGAAATCTTTCAAACTGAATAACTACTAGCCCACTTAAGTCTCATATCACAGCACAACTCCATATTGCTCATTAGAATCTAGCCTAGTGAATACACACAGATGCAAGGTAACCGTCAAGACTGTCAATTTTCATGCGACAAGGGTCTGAAGGACTACTCTATACATCTCAAGAAAGTAACTGTGTATCATTGACCACCACTAAATCCCAAAAGGAGCAGAATAGCAGAGGGTGAGAACCATTATTTGGCTAGAGGAATATCAGAGGAGAACAGGGTACAGGAACTTCCTAAATTCCAAAGCATCCTCGGGTCTTTACATTTACCTTCGTCATGCACAAGTCATTCAAATAAAGGCATTTTAAATATCAATAAGTGTGTGCTTTGGAAGAAGCTTTGTTTTAGTTTTGTTTTTACAAGCTATACTTCCCTCGAGTTCCAATATTTGCAAAGGGAGCAGTTTAGGTAAAGCAGAATGAAAGGTAAAGAAGGTTAAGATCTGGGGTGATCACCATGAGTATGAATGAGGACCACAATGGCAGATATACTTGAGACTTGGCAAACCTTGGTGTCTTGTCTGACAGTTGTCTGCTGATGTTTTGTGTGTGTCTTACAAAATACAGATTTCAAGACACACCAATCACAAGTACTGCCTCAAAGTATCACAATGCGATGCAAATGCATCAGGCCACTTTACTTTGAGCTACTTAAAGCAATATGAGGGAGAACAAATCACCTGCTTCTTTGGAGAATTGCAATAATTAGGCTGCTTATGAGAATGTATTGACCTTTCATTCCCAATCTAAAATCTGGCCACCCCCTTACCTTTTCCAGCCTTTCCTAGAGAAACGTTGTATGTTGGCCCCCCCCCACTGCTCTTTGTCCTGATGTCCATTGTCCAGTCGCCGTCAATCTGGAGGCTGTCTCTGATGACTGAGCACTTTTGCTGGCCCAAGGTGAGCCCGTTGGTGAAGAAGTTCTGTCTGTCCTTCCCAATAATTACATCAATTTCTTGAGACTGGAAAAACAAAATATGTGAGATGAAACATGGTTAATGCAGACACAAAAGCAAGCTCGTTTTTTGTATCGAGCTACTAACTTAAAACGCCTAAACCCACCCAGCGTAGCTGTTTGTATTTAAAATTCTTTAGAACCAACGCTGATTGGCAAGATCGTTTTCTGATCTGACACAAACTAATCTCTATGGAGAGTTTCCAGACTGATAATGTGAACTGGCAAAATCAGGATGGTCTCACGAGGCTATCAAGCTACACGGCTTCAAATCTGAAAATATATTTATTCCACAACTTGTAATGGATAGCTGAGACATGCATAAACCCAGGGCAAAGTTCCATCCACTAAGTTACACCCTATAATATACTCATGTATAGCTTCCAGTCAGAGACATTGAAGAACCAAGTACGTATGTTCCTAACATTAGATAACTTAGGTTGTAGATTATGGGCGTTAGGGTTATTTGGGGTATTTTGATAAGTATACCTGATGATAAGATTAACACAAAATTAAGACAGGCACCGCAATCTTCAGAAGCAACAAGTCAACCTTTACTTTCTATAGACGCAGCTAGTTACCTGGCGATAGTCTAGACACGTTATCTGTGTCTGCTTCTTCAGTCGTGCCTAGCTAACGTTACTCCCTTGCTCACACTAACCAGCTCGCTATCATCCAAGTTTTCTGGGGACGATTTAGATGGATCACCATTAGCTAGTTCCTACTAAAAGACTTAAGCCAATAGAACCTTTAGTTAGATTAATACTTAGTTAACACTAGTGAGGTTACAAGCTGGCAGCTAGCCTAACAAGTAACTTTTAGCTAGTTAGCTTAGACAAGCTAACCTACATTAGCTAGCGAGCACAACGGAAGACAGGGCCGTGGTAGAGTATTAGCTAGCAAACGTTATGTGGATAACGTAAAGCACAATGACTTCTATTCAGTGACACCGCCAAGTTAGCTGGCTATATAAGCTGACTCCGCTAACTGGTCACGGCTCATTAGCTAGCTGCTATTAATGACAAGACGGAGACAGCACATGCGATAACGTGCTGACAAGCCGATCTTTGCACCCTTAACGGCACCTAGGAAAATTGTCGTGCACAAAGCGTGGGGTGGGTGGATGGGGCAACACGTTAGCTAGCTAGCTTGTAGCGGGCACACTGGTAAGTTGGCGAGCTAGTGCCGCTAGCTAGCAAGCTAAGCTAACGTTATGTCTTGGTCCCAAGTAAGGGGTACGCTAGCTAGCGGTAGCACGCTAATGGATTTAGCACGTTAGCTGCCCCGTTCAGCCCAACTCGTGTTCCAAATAATAGTTGCACTAGAGTGAAATTGTTTCAGTATCTTACAAAACTGAGTTTCTCAAATTCTTTATGATTTCTTACCGTTATATTGTGAAAAGTACCACCGGCATGTGCTGCCCAAACGTATTTGGCGTCCGTATACCCAACAATGGCGGAATCTTGACAGCTGCCATCGGCCATCAGGTTATCCACGTAGCTTTGCCAAGACATATTAGAGTATTTGATGGACAATAAAGCTCCCTATGAACTGAGAAATGTAGGTTCAGTGATTAGCCAGGAACAGCCAATGTTAAATTGCTGACAGGTCAATTTAGTGTCTCCAATTTTACCCACACTTCGACGTTCGCTAACGTCTAGTCTCGGGCAGTAAAGAAAGCCAATGCAAGGCAAGCAGGCAGAGCCTGGGTGTAGTCCGTATCAGATCACTCCGCACAATGGGCTCTCTGGCGCCTTATGGAAGGAGAGGGCGGAGGAATAAAAGAAGGGACTTTTCGCGCACTGTAGTTGTGTCTGTCTAGTTATGGTTTATCTGACATAAATCGGTGCCCACGAAAGACATCTTTGTTGAATGGATTTGTTATTATCAGTTATTTGCGAGTAGGCCTTTCAGTCAGACAATTATCAGACACACCACACAATTATTTTAGTCTACGCAGACTTCTACAGCATGAGGGATTTAGCATAATGACAATGACAAATGTTATTGGGGAACGCAAACCATAAAGTCACCTATAGGCAGCTACTATCCTACTTCAAATAATCTATTTGTATGCGCCAGCACTCACCCCCTTACCGTATGGAGAAATGAACCTGAGGTTTGGTGGGTGGTGTTGGGACACTACCTACCAACTGACCGAAACACTTGTTTGATACTGGAAACTTGAATTTTGTATCTAGAATCTTGCACACCTTTGTTTGCACAAACTAGGAATCCCAAAGATCCACACCTCGACCGACCTCTCATCGGGATATTAGACCTAGTAATACTATAGATAGCCTACATTTTCATGTGATTTAATTTCAACCTCAAGAAATTCCCTTTCGTATACCTTGCACACTGGCTTCTTGTTTCTATCAGAGCAAAAATATCTGTTAATACCGGCTTAATTTTTCTGTTCACTCACGGAGTCGCATCCTAGACTCAATTGAACTGTCTGATTTGCATACGTCGGGTGCAAATTTGACATTGGTATAAAGACGGTTAGGGGTTCAGGGAGTGGATCCACTTGTTGCATGCAGAACTGGACTCACCAATACTATCGGTCACCCATCCCTTGACAGAATAGAGGTGAGTACAGAGGGGTGCAGACAAAAAGTTTCATTGGAAATACGATTTACTGAATAATATTATTTAATACTATGCAGAGAAATTTGCTGTATTCATAACAGTTTAAGCATTTGAAACAAAATGCACAAAGCACTACTCATTTGTTCAATAAGTACAACATAATATATATATTATATATATAATATATATATTGATAAATGTATAGGCTATAATATGCTATAATATATATATATATATTATACTTATATACTTATTGAACAATTTATAGGCTATAATAGGCTATAATGTGTGTGTGTGAGAGAGAAAGAGAGAGAGTGAGAGAGAAAGAGAGAGAGCGAAAGAGAGAGAGAAAGAGAGAGAGAGAGAGAGCGAAACAGAGTGGGCGGTATTCTCAATCATCTTTACGTAATTATTGTTGCGCACCATACCCACGATGCAGCGCGGTTACATTATAGCTAGCCATCTTGTCAAGAATGAGGGCGGTAGGAGCTGTTTAGAATTTCTGTTCCATGTAGTGAATAATTGAGACTATTTGCATCTGAAATTAGATCACATTTGTCTTTAAACCATATTCTGGAATTGAATAATTGCTAGCACGAGTAGAGTGGAAAGAGAAGACTTGTTTCGCAGGATGTCTAGCAGACTTGTCCCAACGTACGGGGAGTGTGGAAGCTAGAGCTAGTCGGCTTGGCTAGGTAAGCTATAGTGGAGGGGTACGGGCCCGCCTCAGCCTAAAGTAGCTACTGCTGCTGGGGAGCAGTGTCTTCCACAGCGGACGTTTGATAACTACGGAGCAGGGACATACTTTTGATGGACAGGCCAGTCCGGATTAATTATAACTTTGGAACTATTACCAAAAAGGTATGTAAACTGGCACAAGCCGCATTGCTGGGCATCAGAGGAGCGATCTTCGTCGTGGTCTCGTAAAATGCAACAGGAGACAAGAGGAAGAGGGATGACGCAAATTCATCTCGAGAATAGTTAGAAAAACTGAAATGGAAGAAAGTTTGCTGTTTTAGACTGCTAGCCAATAAACAGCTCACTCGTTTAAACCGGGGTATTCAGACGGGAGGCATCCAAAATGTCTAAAATGCCGGCCAAAAAGAAGAGCTGTTTTCAGATCACAAGTGTGACACAGGCTCAGGTGGCAGCCAGCAGTGTTGCCGACGACACTGAGAGTCTGGACGACCCAGACGAATCACGGACTGAAGACGTCTCGTCGGACATATTCGACGTGACCCGGGCCGATTACGAGACGGTATGTGACAGAAGTTCGTCAGAGGAAACCTTAAACAACGTAGGAGAGCAGGAGGCACCTGGCATTATGGCACCATCGCATATACCTCAAGCTGGCCAGTCCTCTGCTATGTCTGGACCACCGAATGTAGGTTTCCGAAAGGTAGGAGTGGCGGGTTCGACTAACGTTAGCCAGCAAGCCACGGGAACAAGTGCTGTAATCACTCTGCCTCTTATCACTCAGTCTGGCGTCGTGCAACAACAGCCTGTACCACCAGCGAGTGGGGGGGCTAACAACATGTCAGTTAGCACTTCCCAGCCAGCGGTGACTAGTTCAACGCCTTCTACTACAACCTCTGCAACAAGCTGCAGTTCACGCTTCAGGGTCATCAAACTTGATCATGGTACTGGCGAGCCCTTTAGAAGGGGCAGGTGGACATGTATGGAGTTCTACGAGAAAGACTCTGAGGGTACCACGGTGAGCAGGACTGTTGATAGCGTTAGACACGGCAACGCCCCAGACCCCGGCGCCGACAGGGACAGCGGGCTGGGTTTTACCGGTGGTTCGGCGGCGGCCGCACCAGCGACCCAATCGAGCCAGGGCTCCGTGGCAGACGCTTCACTCCCAGCCTCTCACACTCACTCAGCAGACATGGTGCAACAGCAGCTGCAGCCGCTCCACCATCAGAACTACAATGTCGGCAGTGGCATGGCCACGCAGAGCACGTTTAGCAGCAACAACAAGCCTGCGACAGCGCCAGCTGGGCAGCCAGCGGCGGGAAGTGTCGCCCCCCAGAACCTCCTTCCCGTAGGGCACAACGGGCCGTCGCAAGCTGGCATGCACTTACAGATATCTCCCGGCATGCTGCCCCCTGCTGGCCAGGCCCCTCCGCTGCCCTACACACCGCAGCAGCCCGTTCTACAGCAACTTCCACTGGGACACCCCTTGGCCAACCCGTCCTCAGGCGTTCCCCAGCACCCGGCGGACTTCTACCAGCCTGCAGTCATGCAGCCAATGGCCTCATCTATCCAGACCCTGCCTGTAGCCAGCCTCTCTGGGGGCCAGCCTGCGGGACAGGGGCCCTCGCCGGTCATGGCCCCCGCAGTGGTAGGGGCTTCCGTGCTCGGGCAGGTAGGCGAGATGATTGGAGCAGGAGGGGGCTCTCTACCCGTCAGCCAGCCGGCTCCAACCCTCTTGCAGCAGACGGTCGGAGGACTGGGAGGCGTCGGTGGCTCCGTGCCGGGAGTTGGGTCTTTTCTGCAGCAGCAGCCAATGGGTCAGTACGCTCCCGCGGGGCGTCCCCAGCCCCTCGGCACCCAGAACGTGCCCGCTGTGTCGGTGAGCTCCGGCGCGCCAGCCGCCACCGTGCCAAACCTGACCTTGTCGTCGTCCTCCGATTCGCCTCCCGGCGGCCAGCGGGCCCAGACGCCGCCCGACGCGGCCGCGGGATTCGGACATTCGGAGGGGAGCGGGAGGAAGGCGGAGGGGGGTCTAGTCGTCCAGCCTCCCACCATCTCAGGGAAAGACCCCGTGAAGCCGCTGATCCCTGAAAGCCTCCAGCTGACCAGCCCGTCTGTGAACAGCCTGTTTGGAATAGCCATACACATGGACGGAGATGATGACAGGTAAACCCACCTGCCAACGGGCTCACTCTTCACACGGTAGTAAGGGATAGCCTGACCCAGTCACAGTGGTACAGTATCTGTACAGATAGCCTACACACTTGCCTGGCTAGCTCAGTCATCAGGGTCATAGGTTAGAGCCCCACATTGGGGGATAAGTTCATTGAACATGGTACAGTATTACATCCAACAGTACAGTATTACATGCAAAAGTTATTTGTTAATTTGCATGCCACATACTAGATCTGTTTACTCACAGACTAGTCACATACTGTCAAACCCGTTAAAGGGCATTGACCAGTCATCTTTATTTCATATTCAGTCATCTCTAGAGAAGGAGAGAAGGAGTGGGTTCATTCTGTGTGTGAACTCAAAACTTGTCTCTGTCACAATGAAATCTCATATATGTTTTGTTTTTGTTAGTGCACGTCTGACCAGACCCACAGGGTTTTCCCCTCGCTAGCTGCAGTAGGCCTGTACATGGAGGGGAAGTGGGATCGTGGGAGGGAGGGAAGGAGGGAGGGTGGGTTAGGGCAGGGAGCTGGGGCACACAGGAAGGAAATATAATGTTTGGTGTTTCTCATTAGGGCTTGAAAAAATGCTGGAGCGTAGCCCACTTCAGGAAAACACCCATGACCACCTCAGCTTAAAAACAACAGGGTTTTAACTCCTGACGTGCTGTACAGTAGACCTGTGCGGTATATCTTTTTGGGTTTATATTGTGTGTGTGCATGTAGGGTTGGACGCGGGGGGGATGGGGGTAGTCACCAGTAGGCCATCTTTTAGGTTCAATGGAGATGGTTGCTTTTTATTATTCAACTGGTCAACATATTGCTGCCAAGTCCATCTTATCTCCAGCTTTCCTCCCTCTGTAGCTCTCGCATGTCCAGACAGTCCCTGAGGCGATAGCCTTAGTAAAAACAACACATCTATACTAGGCTAGCCTGTACTAAGACGCTAAGAAAAACATTTCTTGTGTGTCCTACATTTTTGCTTGACCATTTCATAAGTTAGCCCAGAGATCCTGTCTCGAAAAGGCTTTCTTCTTTATTGTGGAATCGGTTGTTTTGCTATTTTATGACCATTTCATCATCATTTTCAGTAGGCCATGGCCTTCACCGTATGGCAATGTTTGTGTGTGAATATCAACCCCCCTGGTTGAACAAGACACTAGTCTGATCAGATGAAACCTCAGATCCAGCCTGGGTGAATTATAGTCACTAGAGAAAACGGCCTTGCAGTGTGTGCCAGCCTGATATTATGCAGTTTTTCATTTATCTCATGAGTATCACATCGCCTAGTTAATAATACTGTCATGTTCAGTTGAAAGGTGTTACTTCACTCTCTCTTCCTTTTCAAACATCTGACAGTTTTCAGTTCCTGAGCTGTGAGCTTGTCAAGGGTTGGCAAGCGCAAGAGGAAATAGTGAAGTGCCTCAAATATCTTGGTGGTTACACATAACAGGCCAACATGATATAGAGCGCAGGCTGTATGCATGCAGCCACAACAGTCTCCAGGCATATGTTCACATATGCAGGGTTTTTCCTGCATAGAGGATTTTTTGGCGCCCCCCCCCAAAAGAGATTTTAGCCAGAGCCAAAGGAAAATCACCAGTGCCAAAATGCAAAAAAATTGAGAATAAAAACAGTAATTCAAATTCACTCCAAATGTGTTTGATAGCTGGTTTCAAGTGCAGCCCATCCCTCTTTCTTGCATTGTCCATGGTTTGGACCACTAGTAATCAAGATCATTAATAGACAGGTCATCAGTATCTTAAACATTTTGTCTTCATATCCATTTTGTGTCATGTCGGGAGATTTCCCGCGATATTGAAAAGTGAGCTCAGTCAGAACGACAGCAAAGAATAAAGTCCTATACTGTATATGCTGGTAGGCTACTCGGCATAAAACAGAGGTTTCCCCCCCCCAAATTGTCTGCTCATCACCCCCCAACGACCCTTTCTGAGCCAGGAAAAATCCTGCATATGGCTCAGCTACCTGGTTTAACCTTTAAGCTAATTTATGAGCCTGGCCTGCCTTGCAGGCTTTTTCTTTGTAGCCAATTATTTTTCTGGATTTGCAGCTAGCCAGTGTGACTTTATTTTGTAGCTGATATATAACTCCACCTTTAGTGTGTTAAATAGGCTTTGTCCTATACCCCAGTTAGAGCATGTCATTCCAAAGCCGGTGATGATGTTCACTTTTTAGTTCTTGTTTTTGTAGTAATCAGAACTTGGTAGATATGTGATTCGGTGACTGGGTCCCCTGTTTTAGCTGCCAGTTAAAGGAACTACAGAAGTTTCTCTGGCTAGAGTTGAGAGAGAACCCTCTCCCAAGCTGATAACAGCAGGTCTGTATGACGCCTCGTCATATCAGACTGTCAGCAGTACTCTTTCCACTGTCACACAACTCTTCAGATAAGGACCTGTCTGAGGGGTGTGTCTACCACTGTCCTTGATGTCACGTTCCTCTGTTGTGCTCACCCCCCCCCACCCACCCACCCACCCCTTAACCTCACCCAAACGGGTAGTCAATGCGCCCCCCTCCAAGTCGGGAGGCCGGGTTTGTGGAACCGCACCACACGGATGTCTGGCTGACGGGTTCTGACGTGCTGCGGTCGGCCGCAGGGCACCGGTACGCTCCGCACTACCCCGAGGCCGAGGCGTGCCAGCAGGGGGGGGACTTCCTTGGATGAGACTGGAGCCAGGGCCCTGCCCTCACTGACCGGCAAGACCAAGCAGTTGTTCGTGTAAGAAAGAAGTGTTAAATGACATCCCTGTTGAGTGGTTGATGGGGTGTTCCCAGAACTATAGGAAGTGAAATGGTGTCACTCAGCCCTCTCTGTCACTCTCAGCCCTGGGTGTCAATAAGAGGAGGTATGGGTTATCTTTGAGAGATGTTGTGAACAGCCAGTGTGCTTGGGGACAGTAACCAAAACTCTCAGAGCACATGGTTGTCCTAAGGGGAAGGATGTGTATTGTGTGTGTATTATTGTGTGTGTATTGTGTGTGTGTATTGTGTGTGTGTGTGTGTGTGTGTGTGTGTGTGACTTTGCCTCTGACCTCAGGGTGTCCTGCTGTATCCTGTTTTGCTGGTCAGCGAGGGAGAGAGAAAGACCGTCTGCAGGGTGATCATCACTTACTGCCGAAATCGCTGCTATTCGTTGACTTGGCAGCGCGTTATACCCAGGGCTGGCCCTTACTTATCATTTCCTGAACTTTCTACAGGGTGAACTGACTTGCCGCTTATCTACTGCGGCTTTGAACTCTTAACTGCTTGTGTGTGTGTGTACAGTATAAGTTCATCGTCCCTTAGACTTTAAAGAATGCTGCTTTAAAGAATGGCCTTATTGTTCTCCAAGGACCGACTCAGCCGCTCTCGTCCTCAGTCATCACCCCTGCCTCAGGTACAGAAGCCCTCTTTTGTTCCTGCCAAATGGCCTGTCACTCAGTCCGACTCATAACAAGAGTGTTTAAACAGCGCCATGCTGGGGATATACTGTCCCGTGTCTCACCCAGACTTGAGCCCAGGTTAAGCTACATGCCTCGAGTTGTGTTATGTGTGGTATGGAGACAGACCTGTGAAGAATTGAAGCATTTTGGCAGGGGGGGGGGGGGGCTAGTTTGTTTTCCTGGTAGATCGAAGGCTAGATACCTCTCACCTTGTTTTCACCAAGACCTCCGCTTTCCGCAGGAGAGGGTTGAAGAACCAGGATGTCGGCCCACGAAAGTCCAATCCCTGCAGTTCGTCTTTGCCCCTTTGGCTTGGTTTGGCCCCTACCCTACCACCTGCAGTCTACGGGGTATTCGGGTCTGCCAGTATGACCAGGATGTTATGAGATATTGTAGTGTTGTTGGGCTTAAGTGCCTCGCTTTAGAGCACAATGGCAGGCCGCCCTCCAGGCACCAGTTAAGTGGCCCTGCCCAGTCTTGAACTGGCTACCGTTCGGTTACTGGTCTGATGCTGCGCCACCTACCGCCCAAATTCCACAGTTCCCCAAGGGCAGCCATCTTGGAGTTATTACAGTGGCTTTGGGGCCCCCTGCTCCACACACTCTCCCCCCAACGAACCTCTGCCATAGGGGAAATACCCCCCAGGCTGCCGCCCATGGTGTTGGAATCTTAGAGTCCTGACCTACTTCTGCTCGGAGTCAGTCTGATAGATGGGCCAGAGGACTGAAGGGCCCAGACCATCTCTCTCTCTCTCTCTCTCTCTCTCTCTCTCTCTCTCTCTCTCTCTCCCTCTCCCAGACCATCTCTCTCTCTCTCCTCTCTCCCTCTCTCTCCCAGACCATCTCTCTCTCTCTCTCTCTCTCTCTCTCTCCTCTCTCTCTCACCCCTTCCTGCGTTTCACGTGCTCAGTGAGTGAGCCAGGTTGCTTGGAGGACCAACAGCCTGCAATCAACCAACCGACCTCTGGCTCAGCCAGTGCTCCTTATTCGCAGCTCTGGTGAAGGAAGCCAGTCTGTCAGGCCTTAGACAAATGGGTGACTTCACCGAGAAAGAATGCGTCTTTAGGCGTTATTCCTATCCGCCACCGAGGTCATCCATAAAGCTTTGAGGAGGCATTGGCTTAGCCGTTCGCAAACATCAGTCACGCTGGAGCAGAAGTTCGAGTGTGAGAGAGGGAGATTCAGAAAGAAGAAAGACTGAGGCTAACTAGTTCTGATAAACTTCACAAAGAGCTCCTTTCAGAGATGGATGTTGACTTCTTGAAAACAGGGCAGGATGACTCCTCCACTTCTGACCTCATTCAAAATCAAGTATAGTCATAGTCATCTGAGGCAACTTGTGTGTGCGCGCGTGTGTGCGCGTGTGTGTGTGATGAATTTTTATGCTTGGTAGTCAGGGAGGGGAAGGTTTTGCAGGGAGAAGGAGGAGCTTTATAAAAGTGTTTGGTCATGAGGTAATGTGACAAGGCGAGTTTGTGCCAGAGATGTCTAGGAAAAGAGCTGTGGCTTGGAGTTAAGAAATTCACACACATGTAGTTAATCAACTCTTTGCTCCCCCGTGTCATGTGTCTGTGTGTGCGTCTGTGTGTGCGTGTGTGTGTGCGTGCGCACGCTTGCGCATGCATGTTAGTGCGTATGTGTGTGCGCATGTTAGTACGTGTGTGTGCGTGTGCGTGTATGCATGTGTGTGTGTGTGTGCGTGTATGCATGCGTGTGTGTGTCTGTGTGTCTGTGTGTGTAAAGCAGTTAGCTTTAATGAATTGAAGGGGGGCCTTTCCCTCCCCCTCACATATACCTTACCATAGGACATAGTGTACTTCACGGCCTCAAAGGCCCCATAGTGGGGGAATTCTAACTGTCTGAGCCAGCCCTGCTTTCCACACAGCGGCCATCAAAAGACCACTTTTCCTACTCCACAGACCTCAACGCCTGCCTGCCTGCCGCGCAGCCTGAGTTGCTTTCGAAACATTTCGGATTCTGGCGTTGGAGAAGGTCGCGCCTGGCCGCGTTCCTCGGGAGCGGATTCTACCTACAGGCGTTTCTTTGAAAACGCAGGCTAGCGACCTCTGGGAAGGGAAGTCGTTTCAGTGTTGCCGTATTATGTTCATGTTGCTACCTTGAACTTGTGACAACTCCTTAGGCTACAGTGAAACACCCACACGCACGTCCGCTCTCCAGTAACACCAGATCCACATTCCTCTGATTAGGATGCTACCCCAAATGAGCCAGGCCTGCTCTCTCTCCTGCCTCCTATCTGTCTTTCCTGACTGATTCATCCCCCCACCTCTCTCCCTCCCTCCCTCTCTCTCCCTCGCTTCTCCCCCCACCTCCCTCTCTCTCTCTCTCCCTCCCTCCCTCTCTCTCTCTCCCTCCCTTCTCCCCCCACCTCCCTCTCTCTCTCTCTCCCTCCCTCCCTCTCTCTCTCTCTCTCCCTCCCTTCTCTCTCTCCCTCCCCCCCCCTCTCCTCTCTCCCTTCCCCACCTCTCTCTCTCCCTCCCCCTCCCTCCCTGTCCCCCCCACCTCTCTCCCTCCCTCCCTCCCTCTTTCCTCCCACCTCTCTCTCTTTCTACCCCCCCCCCCACACCTCTCTCTCCCTCCCTCCTTCCCTATGTTCTTTTTCTCTTTTTTTTGGTTGGCACAGGAACCCCTCCATGGCTTTCTACCAAGCCTTCCAGTCTGGCAGCAGGCTGCAGGACTCTAAGGCCCACAGTGATAGGTACTGTACTGGACCCAACAGACCTGCCTGTGTGTGTGTGTGTATGTGCGCGTGTGTGCACGTGTGTGTTGGTTTCCGTATGCGTGCGGGCAGGCGCGTGTAAGTGTGTGTGTGCAGTGCTCTGTAGCAGTAGCGAGCTATGTGCATGTATGGGAACAGCATGGCACCCTCCCCCATAGCCGGAATAGTGCCTACGCCGAGTGGCGCAGGATATTTTTGAGACGCCTATAGAAAAATGAAAAAGGAAGCGCGCAAAACCATATCCGAGGGCAGAGAACACCCAACGGGAAATGAGACTGATGCCGGAGGAGAAACTGTCGAGCTGTCAGGCCGCCGCCACGGCGGAGGAACTGCGCACAAAGTAGTAATTTCACACCCCGCTGCCTCTCTCGCCTCCGCCGCCCCTAAACGCTCTCCTACCGAGCCCGCCGACCAAAACATCCACCGACTTGTCTAGCGCTCCCCGACTGAGAAGCTGCAGGAACAAGTGTGCCCGTCTCTCACTGTTTGACAGGGATTTTCCTGGCTCAGAATGGGGCTTTGGGGGGTGATGCGCACTGAATTTTTTGGGGAAACTTCAGTTTTATGCCGAGTAGCCTACCAGCATATATAGGCCTATATTCTTCGCTGCTGTTCTGACTGAGCTCACTTTTCAATACCGCGGGAAATCTCCCAACATGACACAAAATGGATATGAAGACAAAATGTTTAAGATACTGATGACGTGTCTATTAATTCTCGATTACTAGTGGTCCAAACCATGGACAATGCAAGAAAGAGGGATGGGCTGCACTTGAAACAAGCTATCAAACACATTTGGAGAGGATTTTAATTGCAATTTTTATTCTCAATTTATAGCATTTTGGCACTGGTGATTTTCCTTTGGCTCTGGCTAAAATCTCTTTGGGGGGGCGCCAAAAAATCCTCTATGCAGGAAAAATCCTATTTGAGGAAGATTACAGCCCCGCTTGTCAAGTTCTGTGTGTGTGTGTGTGCGTGTGTCTCTGACAGCATGATTGAATCTCTGACAGGTCTAAGAGATGGCATTACAGGTGACATCATTGTTCTCTAAACACTATTGGATCACTTCCTGTTCCCGAGGCGTCGCAGTGCTCTGTTGGCACACGCTCCCAAAAGGTATACTGTTCTGTTTCACTGGTTTAGGCTACACATTATCACGGTTTTGCTCGTCAATCTCTGAAAGGTAGATCTCAGTGGCGCCCCCTGAGTCCATAGCTGAAAAATTTAATTTCAGATATTCAACCTTTCTTGTAATTGAGGGCTGGTGCAATAATCAGATGGCTGGTGTATGGCACAGGCCTGAGGTTAGTCCTTTACACATTAAGGGCAACATGTTGGAACATGTATGATGACCTCACTACGAGAGCATGTTCCCTAGCTCTGCATGATGCCTGTGAGTGACTGACTGTCCCCTGATGCCTGTGAGTGACTGACTGTCCCCTGACATTCTGGTTTATCTTTAAGCCATGAGAAGAATCCGCTTGTAGGGCCACACAAGTGCGATTGCGCTCATGCGCAGTATCGCTCCCGAGCCAAAAGGGTGTCGTCGAGCCCGACTTGCGCACAGTGAACATGTGGTCTAGCTGGCCTTACTTTTTGAGCTTTTGAGCTTTTTGTGTTTTACTAGGGCTGGGTATCGATTCGAATTTCGAGAATCGATTCGCTTCCGATTCACAAGGTTCAGAATCGATTATCACGATTCGATTAGATATCAATTTGGTTAGTGTTACTAAAACTTTTTTTTTTTTTTGCTGTAACCTTAATTACATGACTGCCAAGTTATGCAACACATCAATACAAGGGCTGGGTATCGATATTGATTTCCAAAAATGAATGAATCATTGAATGAATTAATAAACTATTCATTCCTTCATTTATTCATTCATTCATTAAATAAAAGATCGATTTTGGGATTCATGAATCGATTCTGAATAATTTGATTCAGAATCGATTCATCGTTTTTTTTTTTTTTTTTTAACCCAGCCCTATGTTTTACTGTATCAGACGCCATCCGGCCCCAAGGGGCGAAGATGAGGACCGGACTGGGTTTTTCAATGAGTGTCAGTGAGGCTGCCCTTTCCCAGTTATGATAAGAGGCACCAGAGGGCCAGGGGCGCCTGGCGTGACGACAATCCCTCTTTTCTTTCCTTCTCTTTCGGACGCCCTGCTCTTCGCGGGCGCCTACACACCCTCCAGCCGCTAACACGCCTTTGATTAACACTCTACTCGCACGACCATCTTCATATTCAACATCGGTCCATCAAACCCTCACCGGAGATCTATAAACGTCTCTCTCTCTTGCTATATTGAACAGGGTAAACTTCACAGCTCCGCTGGGTTGCGCAAAGAGAGAGCAGGATAAGGGCTGGTGGCCCCGCCAGTGTGGTGTTTGATCTGGGCCCAGCCCTTAGCCCCGTGGCCTCCTGGACCAACCCAGGCGGTTCCACACTGTTTACTCTCTCCCCAGGTGTAAAGGCTGAGGAGTGGCTTTGCCACGTACCTGTCCTCCACGTGTTGTGGGTCTCCGAACTCTCTCCAGTAGGGTTGTTCGTGGACGAACGACGTTGCACAGGACGTAATGAGTCATTTCAAGCTCTTTTAACTCCATGTTGAGTTGGTATCCTCCTCAGTGTCTTTTGCGGGCCGATTCACAGCTGGTGTGATGATTGATGGAGTGGACACGCTCGCGATCCGTCACCACTCAACAACGTTGGCCCACATACAGTCATCTTCTCTGTGACGTTCCCCTGAAACCAGTAACTGCA
The DNA here is from genome assembly GCF_949987555.1 of Borostomias antarcticus. Taxonomy (NCBI): domain Eukaryota; kingdom Metazoa; phylum Chordata; class Actinopteri; order Stomiiformes; family Stomiidae; genus Borostomias; species Borostomias antarcticus. Next base: position 12,865,408 of record NC_140257.1, read on the forward strand.
GCTGATCTGCGTTGGGATATAGGCCTTGAAAACAGCTGTTATTTAACAGTATAATCATATTTGTGCAAGATTTAAAACTGTTTTAACTGGCACTGTTGTGCATCTGGCACTGGTGAAAGACCAGTGTAAAGGTATTTGGGTTACACCTATAGACTCAGGTCAGACCTATAGAAAAAATACAACGGGCAGGAAACGTGTGCGTGCGTTTGCCACACCAATCTAATGAAACACACATTTTGGCCTCTGCGCTGGATCAAGTCTTGGTTGGAGCCACACTTTCCAGCCTTCTTCTATTCCTTCTTGGAACAACTCAGTGACGAGTTGTTCCAAGGAGTGTTTGTACAGTATGCATGTGCTTTAAGTTTCAGCTACGCTTTCCTGTGTACCATCAGCTCCAGTCACGGACCGGCCAGACTTGCAGAGAGCAGAGATGAAAACACTAGATCTAGATTTAATAATGAGAGTCGGGGAAATTCCACTAAGCCTAGCAGAAAGATAGAGGGAGCTACAGTATAACCAACTTGTGTCTTGGTTTGACATTTAATCATCGGTATGAGAGATCATAACGGATATGTTTCCGTACAAAGAGGAGATATTTCTGTACAAGCGGTTACAAAGGGCTACAGACGGAGCCATGAGGAGGACACTCCCCACCTGGAGGAGCCTCTTGTCCTGCCGATGTTAATCTTCTGGGTGTTTCCGCCCTTCCGACAAGTAAATTGGTGGTCGAGGAAAGACAGGGATGCCTTGTACTCTGCTTGGGGTGTGTGAGACGCAGAGTGCACATGCATGCCAGAGGATTCTGACAGTTAAGACCACAATGACACTAAACTAAATACTAATATTCTTAATAAATATGTAATTCGCCTTGAAACATGACACATTACAGGTTCCACCCATCTACTGGTGTAGAGGACTGGCCTACATAGACTAGGCCTAGATTTATGACGTCAGGTGGGAGGATACATGAGATCCTTCAAAGGAACGCATTTAGCAACATTGCTATATTTTACCCCTCTGATGAGTACCTACATACCCCTCACACACACACAAAACAACAACAACATCATGCAATGACCGTCATCGACTTTGCGAGGTGCTCATTGTGGATCTATTTCATCCGACTACTTTCCATGTGTTGAGACATTTGCACTTAGAAATGCCACTGACTCACCCTGCTCGTAAACCACAATCGCCTGCTTTAAGATCAACAGTATTGCACCGTGACGCACCAAGGCCATGCCGTAGGTTCCTGTGCAGATTGACTGGCACATAATAAGTCGATATTGACAAATCGTCGTATGTCAATGTGCATCTTACCTTGGGCGTCGTAAAGAGCACATGGAGGTGTGGTTATTCACCCCGCCTACTCGTCAGTCCAACCCTAGAATTTGCAGCTCGCGTTTCATTTTTCTAAATGTAGTCCGAGGCTACTTGACCTACTTAAGTGCCTTCGTGAGCGGTGGTATCCTTAGGCTACAGTATGTAGGACTAGGTTGTATAAAGCACACTTTCTGCTGCGGCCGACGAAGGAGCATTACTCCTCTAATCATGCAGTACATGATGTCCTACAACTTAACCTGCTGGTCGGGGCCCCTGTCCAGTCATTCAGATTCACCCATTACTTGCAGGGAACGTCGCAGGTAACTCATTCTTTCAATTTTGTCGTCTGTGTTAGAGGTCCGTAGAAGGCTGTTTCTGTGTTCTTTTAATTTTCTTCAACCATAGTTTGATGTTTGTGATTCCTAAATCAATCTGTGAAGCGAGTATTGCGCACGGATTGAGTTCGATTGAGGGCCTCTCTTGTTCACAATGATAAGAATGCTACTCTAGCTTCTTTAGCGTCAATAGTTGGCACATTTGAGAGTTTAAGAAAGTTTAGTCCGAGGAGCGTTTGTGTGCTTTAAGCTGTGCTCTCCTGTGCATCAGAGGGGAAGGGGAAGCTGGAACCAGGGGTGTAGTGGAGGGTTTTTCGGAGTATACCCACTTCTTTATCCATAGACCCACTCCTTTAAACACCACTAATGTAAAAACGAACATTTCTGCTACAGCACACCCACTTCTTTAGTCACCACTACTGTAACAGACTTGCAGACTTGTCACCTTTAGGTGAAAATAGCCGTTTTTAATCCAAAATAGGTCATTTGTCTGATCAGTGTATGTATGGGTTTGCATGTCTGTCATCTTTTTCACTTGTGATCGGTTTGCACCTCTGGACTTGTGTCTTGGCTTGATATTTAATCGTCTAGTGTGAGAAATCATAGCACATATGTTTCTGTACGAACGGCGACCAAGGGCTACAGACGGAGTTATGAGAAGGACCCCCCCAGAGGAGCCTGCCGGCCCGCCGATGCTAATCTCCTGGCTGTTTCCTTCCCTCCGACAAGTAAATTGGCGGTCGCGGAAAGACAGTCTTGTACTCTGGTTGGTGCGAGACAGAGAGAGGGAGCATGTGCATGCAAGATGATTCTGACAGGACCACAGTGACAAAGAATGATCCTATTTTTATAAGTATGTAATCAGCTGTTATCGAAATATGACACATTAAGAGGTTCCACCCATCTCTGGTGTAGAGTACTGGCCTATAGGCCGCAGGCCGAGATTCATGACATCTGGCAACGTCAGGTGGGAGGATGCATGAGATCCTCAACAGGAACGCATGTAGCAACTTTGCTATATTTTACCCCTCTGTTGAGTACCTATACTGCCACCCCCCCCCCTCTCACACTCTCACACACACACACACGCACACACACACACACACACACACACACACAACATGCAGTGACCCTCACCTACTGTTACGAGCTGCTCATCATGCGGATCTCTTTCATTTCCTAACCCGAGGCATTCACACAGTCTTACTTAGAAATGCCACTGACTCACCCTGCCTGTAAACCGCAATTACCTTCTGATTTAAGATCAACAGTATTACACGATTATCTTACCTTGGGCGTTGTAAAGAGCACATGGATCAGTGGTTATTCACCCCGCCTACTTGTCAATCCTACCTTAGAATTTACAGCTCGCGTTTAATCTTTGAATGATGTAGTCCTACTTGACCTACTTCGGTGCCTTTGTGAGCGGTGGTATCCTTCTTTCTGTCGTAGGCTATGTAGGACTAGGCTGTATAAAGCACACGTTCTGCTGCTGCCGATGAAGGAGCATTACTCCCATAATCATGCAGTGCACGATTTCCCTCAACTTAGATTTAGCATTATAAGCCCTGTTACAAGATTATTTATGATTATACAATGGTCCTTATACATTTTTTGACAGACTTGACTTTTTGATTTTGATATTAGTGCGCATTGCTCATGTCACAGCAAAGTACACAATGCATATCTATGGGCATACAGTATGCCTATAGACATCCATTGTGTACTTAGCTGTGGTCGGGTCCATATTAAGGGTCCACCCATTGCTAATTAGTTGGCTCCATATTAGTGCTCATTCTTTGTGTCACAGCTAAGTACACAATGGATCTCTATGCTCAATATGAATGATCATAAATAACCTTGTAACAGGGTCTATGATGCTAATGATAGGATACCAAACTCCTCCTTTAACCTGCTGTCCCAGGGCCCCCTACAGTTATTTGGATTCACTCATTGCCTAGAGGGAACGTTACTGGTAACCGTGATTCTTTGGCTGCTTTTGGGTCCCATTTTTCTTCAACTAGCTTGTTTGTGATTCATAAATCGATCTGTGAAACGGGTATTGAGGATACGGGTTTAGTTCCATTTTGCTCACAATGATACAGTGAATGCTACACTAGCTTCCTTAGTGTTTATTGGGAGTCTATGAAAGCCAGTCATCACATATTTCTTCCACAATCCATATACTTTCTATGTAGATACTCCTTTCTACAGCAAGGTCGTGTGGTGTAATAGATGATGAGTGAAGGAGTTTTGTTGATAGCCAGTGTTTGCTGCAGTATCAACTATTTGATAGCCAGTTCATGTGAAAACGTGGATGATAATGTGTTAAACTTTTGTCAGTAGAACAGTTTTTCACAGGCTACTGGCCCATGGTATCTCCCAGGCTGTGTTTCCTTTTGTATTATTCATTATTATTTATGTTTAGTTGTTTGGGGATGAATTTACTCAGTGGAGAATTTTATTTACTTATTTATTTGTCTGTGCGTATGTTCTCTTCCTCCTCCTCTAGTGCCTCTGGAGCCAGTGTTGTCGCCATAGATAACAAAATTGAACAGGCAATGGTGAGTAATTGATTTGAAAAACTATTTGTCATTGTTTTAGTTTATTTTAATGGAATGCTCTAGAGTACGTAAAGGTGTATATTGTGTGCAGCTACGTTCTCACAAAAACAATATTGTTAAACGAACGCTTTGTTTGTTTGCTGTTACGGTTTCCTCTCGCCTGTCCAGGACCTGGTGAAGAGCCATCTGATGTACGCGGTGCGCGAGGAGGTGGAGGTCCTCAAGGAGCAGATCAAGGAGCTGTTTGAGAGGAACTCTGTGCTGGAGAGGGAGAACGCCGTGTTGAAATCCCTGGCCAACAGCGACCAGCTGTCTCAGCTCTCCGTCCCGGCAGCCGCCAACTCGAACGGCGCTCCTCCCCAGCAAGGGCTCGCCCAGATGCAGTCTCAGCTACAGGCCCCGGCTCCGCCCCAGGCCCAGCTTCACCTCCAGACCCAGCAGCTCCAGCAGCTCCAGACCCAGCAGCTACAGGCCCAGCAGCTACAGGCCCAGCAGCTCCAGACCCAGCAGCTCCAGCCCCAGCAGCTCCAGACCCAGCAGCTCCAGCAGCTCCAGACCCAGCAGCTCCCACTACAACAGCTCCAGACCCAGACCCAGCAGCTCCAGACCCAGCAGCTCCAGACCCAGCAGCTCCAGACCCAGCAGCTCCAGCCCCAGCAACTCCCGCTACAACAGCTCCAGACCCAGACCCAGCAGCTCCAGACCCAGACCCAGCAGCTCCAGGCCCAGCAGCTCCAGGCCCAACAGCTCCAGGCCCAACAAGCCCAGCAACCCCAGACCCAGCAGCTCCAGACCCAGCAGCTCCAGACCCAGCAGCTCCAGACCCAGCAGCTCCAGACCCAGCAGCTCCAGACCCAGCTTGATACCAGCCACCCCGCACAGCAAACACAGCCCAATGTCACCTCCGCTTGAAGTGCATCCTCTGCCTCTCTGCTACCAAAAGGGAGGGGAAAATAATATAATATTTGAATAAAGTTACAGTTAGAATGTGAAAGCAAAAAAATGTGTACTCTTAGCCACCAGCTTGGCCACAAGCAAGAGCAGAGCTTCTTTGTGTGTGTGAGAGAATGTACTTGTGTGTGTGTGTGTGCGCGATTGTTCGTGCGCTGTACGCCTTCCCAGTGTTAATGCAATCATCGAGAGAGTGACAGAGCGGCATCGGACAGAGGCGGGGAGAGAGGGAGGCCCTCGGGGGGGCGGCGTGGCGCTGGACCTGGGACTGGCCGAGCGCTGGGCCAGAGCCTGGGGACCAGACGCCCCCTGTGGGTGAAGCTCAGACCGGCCGGGGGAGCCACCCGACCTCTGGGGTTAGAGAAGGGGTGCAGCTCACTGAAGGGACGAATGAACATGTCAGAGAGATATTTTTTTAAACCGATATAATCCAGTGGGGGTGAAGGGGGTTTATTTTTTAGCCTTGCTGTTTCATGTTGTAAAGTAAGAAGTGAAAGAGTCTATTTTCAGAGTCATCACCGCTGCCATTAAGTCCAGCCCATGTATCAAAGGTCTACTGTCATGTTTATTTATTACAGGGCTGCTATTTTCAAAACGGAACAATATCATAAAAACCTGATTCAAAATTATGAGCCTTTTTCTCCCCTATTCTCCCCTTCAGTGTTTAAAAATGATTGGCCACTTGTAAACCCCAGCTGGGGTCGGTGAGTTCATGAACCAGCTCTATAGGCAATAATAGAAACTCTGACATCAGTCTAACACTAACTGCAGTTTTGTTTTGGAATTGTTCATTCACGAAAATCAAAATCTAGTTTGAATGTACGTTTTGTGTAAGAGTGTAAAAGTATCAAGAGCATAGCAAGTTTGTACAGGTGAACACCGACTTTTGTGACATGAAATCTTAACCTGAATCAATGGGAGGCAATTTTGATGAAGAGAACGTAAGTTGTTCTGCTAGTTTCTTTCTCTAACTATGGAAGATGTATTGCCATACTCCCCCCGACCTTACATTCATGTTAATCGTGCATTTTGTCTTTGGGTGGGTGGAAAAGCTGTGAAATCGTTCAACCTACTTTGTAACCAAAGATGCAAAGCTGTGTAATTCGATTATTATTTTTTAATGCACACTTATGTATTTTGTTTTGTTACTTTCTCCTTCACAACAAAATATTTTTGTTGCTGTTTAGCATGTTCTGCATGATCTGTAATCTTCAAACCACTTTCTTACCTCATTTTTATTCAGCACTCTTATTGTAAGATAGTAGTCTGTGAACAATGTAAATGGGGAGCGGAGACATGGAGCAAAGAGCTGAAGTTGGTGAAAGAAAAAAACTAGTGTTGTGGACACTAGCTACAGAAAATGAAGTGAGCCATGTTTTTGTTCATCTAAATGGTGTTTGAATTTCATATGCCAATAGTTTTGTTACATGCAAATTTTAATGTATTTAAATAAATGCAATATTCAGATTCCACTTATTGTCATTCTTCCTGCATACTAAGGCACCTTTCCTGTTAACAGTTTGCGGTTCTTGTAAGGTATATATATGCATTTAGTAACCATTATAATTCTAGGTATATTCAAAATCATTTAACCTAATACTTGAATGTGATATCACCATCTGTAATATCACCATCACGACTTGATCACATTTTGGAGGAATGTGGTTTGGATTGTTTGTAGCACTTCATAAAATTGAGATTAGCCTACATATAGTGAGATCAGGTTGACTTGCGGGCTCCTCCACATTATTGCTCCCAGCATTGGCGAGTTACCCATTTGGAGCCACTAGATGGCAGTGTTTGCTCGCACGCCCATCTAATAGACTGCCTGACACCCAGTCCCTTGATACTGTGCCATAACTCACTCATTTGAAATGAATTACCCCACCCTTTCCACAGGAACAAAGGTGTCCTCAACCTGTTCCACTTCCATTCCCCTGATCAAATGGATGTGCAAGTCATGAACAGCTAAGTGGGATGCAGAATGTCCCCACGAGACCTCGGGCTCAGATTAATACATCATTTCGCTTGGATTGAAATGTTAAAGGGATAATTTCTTTTCAAACGTAATACCTAGGTTGTCAGCACAGCACAATCAAAAAGGTCATATGGAGTCTGAGCAGCTCTGGCAATATTTCCCATCCTGCCGAGCACAGCTGCACAGAACGTCTATCTACTCACCCCTAATGTACACCTGTTGTACATCAGCCTGCCAATGAATGTTTTCTTAAAAATGCTATGGCCATTCAAAAAATGGAGGTTGGAGAACCACCAGACCTTTAAAAAGAAAACAAGAGTAGCAACGGAAATAATCAATTGTTTATTTGAAACATTACAAAACAAACAGCTTTTTAAAAATGTTAAAAGTAATTTAACTTACACCATTCTTAATAGGTAACCAAAACCCTCTCCCCGACAACTTCTTACAGAAAAATATTTCTCCAAGTGGCCTTTCTTACAAAGTCTGTAGGCCTACTGTTGTAGTCCCACGTCTTGATTGGAAAAAAACGAAAAACATTGTCCATTTACTCCCGATACAGAGACCCGAGAACACAACACGAACTGTAATAGTGTGAACAATGATATCTTGAATTAAAATAGAAAGGTTGTTCATCTTCTGTTGCATCAGAGTTCTCATGTTTGAGTACTGCACACTACTGTTTCCCACTGCCCCATCTCAAGAGTAGAGTCATTTGGGACCTTTTGTCTGTCCCATTCTGTGGATAGCTGGCAGTCATTGTGTGGGTCCATGAGTGAAAGATAAAAAGCCAGGAAGGGTGCAAGGTTGTCCCTTCTTTTCTTCATGTCGTGTCCTAAACCACGGTGACAAATCTGCTGCCTTTCCTAGTCATGGCTGACGTGGCAATGCGTTGATCTTTGAGAATTCGGAATCGCTCATTCAAAGTCATCTTGGTCTGCTGTGAAAACAGAGGAAGCATGTGAGGGAAAATTCAAGTGACACATGGTTTGCGCCAAGGCAAACCTGGTGTCAAGTATGATCAGTGAAATAAATTCATATCAGCTAATATTCTTGAGGTCAAATGGATTACAGTTTTATTTTATTATTATTATTATTATCATTATTATTATTATTATTATTATTATTATTATCCCGCTACATTAGTGCCCAATCCTAGGTATAATGTTTGCTGAAGCACTTTAATGTCTGGGTGATTTCTCCTGCGTCCGGGTCCAGAACCATGTGGTTTGCTGCCAGCTAGTGTCAGGCTCTCACCGGTTTCCCCACGCTGTTGATATCAAACTGCAGAGGGACTCCCTTGGGTGGCTTCCGTTCCTCAACCACTTCCACCTTAGGTGGGGGGTAAATGGGTGCTGGAGGGTGTAGGGAAAAAGCACTGGGAGGCCTATAGGTAAAATGAGAAATCAAAGAAAACAGATTTTGAGTAGTCTTTCTTCCACCTCGGACTGTTTTGACAGTCATCTGTGGGATCCTCATACAAATCAATTCAAACTTTATTTGTATAGCGCATTTCATACACAGATGCAACACAATGCGCTTTACAGAGAACAATGGGAGGGTGGGCATAGGTCCCACCACTACATATTCCAGAGGGAAGTAAAAAAAAAAACAAAAAAAAAAAACAGTTTCACCAGGGGGCCAGAAAAGTGAGCTTCAGTTACTGTTCATAACAGTAGTGCATGGTACTCACTCAGGCTGAGTCCTGGCTGTGGGGTTGTCGATGGAAACGGTGAGGATCCTGCTGCTATTTGTTGTCGCACGCCACCTGGGGGACAGATAGGTAGAAAAACAAAAAAGAGGGTTTGTCTTCCAAAGAAGGATGGATCTAAATGACATACAGTACATGGGGTGCCATCCACAGGGAGTTTAAAGCAAGCAAGTCAAATACTCACTGGCGAGTTGTGCCTGGATCGGGGGGTGGGGCGAGGGGGGGGGCAGCCTTCTGCACCTGTGTGTGAACCTGGAACGTCAATGAATTCACAGGTGAGGCACTCGCACCCAGGAATCTTCACAGGCCGCTGACTCTACCGTACACTGGCTTCAAGATGTTCATGTAAACTTTTGAGCAAACCGAAGGGATACCTTGAGCCCCCTCCGGACGAGAAACGTGGCCTGGCGGGCTTCTCTCGGTGTCGGATGGACAGGAGGCAAGGGTCTGGTTGGATTGGAGACAGGATCAACATTGCTACATGACAATAGCAATAAAGGTCTATCAATTACATGTACTTTTGAGGGAACTATAACAACCAAAATAACTGTATTGGTGGGGGGGGGGTAGCCTCACCCTCTCCTCAGCTGGACGGGCCTGCGTGCTGCCGTGTTTGGACCTCTCTGCCCGTCAGGTTGCCTGAAGGGCGTCGTCTGGCCTTCCAGCCTTCTGTGCTGGGCGTCTTTGCGTTGGGCGAAAGGCCTCGACTTCTGGTTGGGAGACGTGATGGTAAAAAGTACGAAGTTAACTGCGGTGACGTCTTCTGAAAACCCAGGTTGAGTACAGAAGCTGCCCCTGCCCCACTCCCGCGGGGATCTCTCTTTTAAAACACACGGTGGCGTCTCCCCGACTTCATCCTCCAATGCATTTTGAGAGGAAAGCGAAGAGGAAGGACTCGATGGGACACAAGACTAACCTCAATTCCTCCCATCGGCTGGCTGATACTACCAATGTAAATAAACCAATGTGTTTCAGCAGTTACCTGATTCACAGGGGGTCTGTTGAGTGGATTGAGTCCTTTCTGTAGTGTGGCCGTCTTCCGAGCTGCCAGTCCAGTGATGACCCCTTGACCCCGACGTCGACCAACTAGAGGGGGAATCTTCCTGCCTCGAACACCAAACCTCGCTGCCTTGCCTCCTCTAGTTACACCCCCTCCTGGAAATTTAAACAGTGCCATCAAGCATAACGTTATCTGAGAAATAAGACGATCAATTTGTCACATTGGAACGTTAAGGAAGTTGCTACGGGGCCCAAGGGAGCGATTTATGAATACCAAAAATCCAAAGAAGCAGTGCACACCTCTTTGACTTGGTCCCCCTGTTCTGGAAGCAAGTCCTTTTCCCTGGGGAAGCCAACCCTTAAGTAGGGGCCTGCGATTTCCTGCGCCCTGCTTCCGGGATTTCTGCTCTTTCCTGTTCAAACGGATGATGTCATCTGTGGAGACAGAGCCCAAAATGTAGCTAAAGTTAGCAAGCCAGCTAGGCTAGTACTGTATGTGTGTACCATATACATGGCCAACAAAACAGATCTTGAATTATCCCACAAGCTGGTAACGAACACACGGTGCAGCTAACTCTTTGCAAACATTAATTAATCAATCAATCTCACGTCAGGTTCGAATGCGACACAGTAACGTCAGTCTAAATAACGTAGAGCCCAGCCTTCCTATGCTGTGTTGGCTTGTGAGGTCGTGAGCCTCAAACTACCCTGCTAGCTATGGCCACTCAGGTTGGCTGCAGATAGCTAGCTAAACATTGCATTGTAACTTGCCTAACTAACCATGTTTGCTTTATCCATGGAACCTGCCTTGCTTCATGCATCACACTACAGTCAGAGACAGGAAGAAAGATCGAGCTTTATAGTCAAAACAATGTGGCATGATTTTAGCTAGTAAGTAAGCTAGCTAGCTAAAAAAAAAAAAAAAGCCATACGTTAGCACCTAGCTACTGTACAGCTATCAGTGGGGCCTCACCAAGTGACATGTCGACTTTATCAGGTCCTCCCCGTCCAGACGAAACCCCAGTGTTACTCATACTTCGGAAATCTGGACACCAGTGACAACTTCTACTACAATAAGAGACTCTAACTAGCTAGCTCTCAGCAGTCAGTCGTTAATGCTCACCCTACACTTTCCGTGGTTAGCTAGCTAGTAGTAGTCATGTACCTTTAAGCATGCGCACAGTTGAATGTAACGCAATGCATTTTGGGACGTGTCGTTTTAGCAGTAGACACCAAACGTGTTCCAAAAACAAGCGTGTGTTACGAAACAGAGAATCATATTCGAGTTAATTGAGTGGGTGCTTGATATAAATGCTTAGTTTTGCCGGTTTTTCAAATCGTCTCCTATCTCCACATGCTGAATCACTGGTAAGTGATGTGTCCTGTCTTATGCATTATGTTTGTGTAGGCTTGCAGTACGGACAATAGCCCAAGACAAATCTCCTTCGGGAAAATAAAAGGTTACTTTACTTACTTGGTTTATAGCTAACGAGCCTCATGTGAAATTATTTTGTAAGGCAGTGCAGCAGTGCCATGGTGGTAGTTTAGCTACCAGGCAAACGTGAAAAGTCAAGTCTCTATTCAATCTTATTTTAATTCTTATCTTATATGAGTCCTACCTCTGTGTCTGTTCAATCTACTTTATATAATCCAATCATTAGGGTTATATTGTGGAAAAATCAAGAAAATAGGGTTAGAAGTAATCAATCAATCAACCTCCGACCACATTTAATACTAATTAATACAATTCAGTTTACATACCGGATAAAGTAAGAGATCCAACACAAGGGAAGGTAAAACAATACAAGTATAAGAAATTACTAATAGGCTACCTTGCTTTCTTCCCATCTACCCAGTTTTTGTTACTAATTTCAGCATCAAGACATAGCTCGAGGTTTGTGACTCAGCAGAGGCAGTTATTCTGCAAACTTTCAACTAAACCATCCAGCAGCACCCAAATTAACATCATGCAAGCGGAAAAACGCAAGGCTGCATCTGCCAACATGGCTAAGGCTAAGCAGAAGAAGTTGATTGCCATGAAGGAAGGGGAGAGAGAACGAGCAGAGGGCTGGCTGCAGGGCCAGGTAGTGGAGCAACGGCGGGAGAAAAAGGACTTGAAGTTCAACGAGAAGCGCTTACGTTTTTTATCCCAAACTAAGAAGACGAAGCAAGGCTCAGACGGGGTGCTCTACTGGATGTCCCGAGACCAGAGAGTCCAAGGTGATCTCACACTTTGATTCTCAACCTCATTTGCAAAAGTGGCTTCAGACCTTTTCTGTTATGCATTCTCACCGGTTTGTGTTTGTTTCTCTGCTAGATAACTGGGCATTGATCTATGCTCAGCAGCTGGCTTTGGCTGAGCAGCTTCCCCTGCACATCTGTTTCTGTCTGGAGGTACCAGAGTCAGAAGTGGCCACCATCCGACATTATGGCTTCATGTTGAGGGGACTGGAAGAAGTGGCAAAGGTAGTATAGAGGGCCAAGCTCTGGGATCTGTTTTATGTTCCCCAAACCTTTATCTTTCAAAGCAAATTGTCAAACGCTGTAGCTCAGTTGGTAGAGCGGGTCGTTCAGTGATCGAAGGGTCAGTGGTTCGAATCCCAGCTCCGACTGTCCACATGTCGAAGTGTCCTTGAGCAAGACACTGAACCCCAAATTGCTCCCAATGAGCAGGCTAGCACCTTGCATGGCAGCTACCGCCATTGGTGTGTGAATGTGTGTGTGAAAGGGTGAATGAGAGGCCATTGTAAAGCGCTTTGAGTGCCGCTAAAGTGGAAAAGCGCTATATAAGTGCAGTCCATTTACCATTGAATAGATGAGTTCTATTCACCTGCTTCCGTTTCGGCCCCCTTCTCTGACAGGAGTGCAGCACCCTCGATATCCAGTTCCATCTGCTCCATGGCTCTGCTGGGGAGGTGCTGCCAGGGTTTGTGGCTGACCACAGTCTGGGTGCTGTGGTCACTGACTTCTCCCCTCTTAGGACACCCCTGCAGTGGTTGGATGATGTCACGAAGAGGCTTCCAGATGACATCCCCATCATACAGGTACCAAAACACCTGGGAATGTTTTCAAATGCTATACAGTTTCTTAATCTACTTTGTTTTTTTTAACTAGTGCCTCCGTTTCAAAACATAGTCTCCCGCTGATCTCGGCCCTGTCCGTTGCTGTCTTTATTCAATTTACAGTTCTTTTGTTGTTATTTCAGGCTCCTAGTCTCTGTCTCATGTCCGATATCTCCCACGGTCACTCACTACTACAGGTTGATGCCCATAATGTGGTGCCCTGCTGGGTGGCGTCCAACAAGCTGGAGTACGCCGCCCGAACGATCAGAGGGAAAATAACTAAGCTTCTGCCCGAGTTCCTCACAGAGATTCCTCCAGTGGAACAACACCCTCACGCGGCTGTTAGAAGCGCCAAGGTGAGCTTTATTGCGTACACCCATCTGATCTCCCAGTCCTGTTGACTTTCATATTAGTTTTAGCTTTTTTAATAAGCAGTGTCCTTATCTCTTCTCATGTCCACCACTTTTTTGTTTACCTGCCAGCCAGTGGACTGGGCGGAGACCGTGGCCTCCCTTCAGGTGGACAGAACCGTAGAGGAAGTGGAATGGGCCAAGCCTGGGGCCGCAGCGGGCATGGGCATGCTGGAATCCTTCATCGACCTCCGCCTCAAACACTTTGCCACCCATCGTAACGACCCGAACTGTGACGCCCTCAGCCAGCTCTCCCCCTGGATACGTTTTGGTCAGTGAGGCGGGCACCACCAAGCAGCTTGCTCACTTAACCCTGGTCAACCAGTGTCTCAGTCCAGTCCGTCTTTTTTGTGTGTGTGCTTTTCCCGCTGACTCTCTCGCCCTCCCTCTCTCCCTCCCTCCATCTCTCTTTCTCTTAACCTGCCTCCTCCATATCTCCCTCTCACTTCCTCCTCGCCCCCCGTCCCCCTCTCTCTCTCTCTCTCTCTCTCTCTCTCTCTCCCCTCACCCTTCCTCCCTCCCTCCTGTCTACAGGCCACCTGTCAGCCCAGCGGGTGGCGCTGCAGGTCCAGCGCAGCGGGAGGAACGCTGCTCAGTCTGTCTCCTCCTTCACCGAGGAGCTGGTGGTGCGCAGGGAGCTGACCGACAACTTCTGCTTCTACAACAAGAACTACGACAGCGTTAAGGGTGAGACGGCACCACTTCAACTAGTCGGCACCAGTCAACAATCGACTGGGCTGAAATAGATGTGAGATTAAGCTGCTTGAATGGATCAATTAATTTGTTGATGCTTTTTACATGATCCAGGTGCCAATGAGTGGGCTCAGAAGACCTTGAAAGATCATGCTAAAGATCCCAGGGTGTACCTTTATACCCGGGAGCAGCTGGAGAAAGCCATGACCCACGACAAGCTTTGGAATGCTGCACAGGTAACCAGTTGACCTCCGCCTGACCTCAACTCTTAGACCATGTCGCCTCAAGACTTTACCGTGTCCCAACAAAGCAAAGCCAACAGATATGGAGGGATCTATTCAGCACTATAAGACCATCACGTATATACATATAATGAGCACATATTGCAGAGCATCTGTATCAGATAAGATAGATATGTACTTTAATAATCCCTGTGGGAGGAAATTCGGGCGTTTCAGCAGTTCACTTTATGCTGCAGTGTTAAAGTAGTCGTCCACATCATTCTGACCATTCTCCAGTACCAGGTGGTCACAGAGGGGAAGATGCATGGTTTCATGAGGATGTACTGGGCCAAGAAGATCCTGGAATGGACCTCCTCACCAGAGGAGGCGCTCGCCATCGCTCTTTACCTCAACGACCGCTACGAGTTGGACGGCCAAGACCCCAATGGATTTGTGGGTAAGCAATATGCAATATTTGTGTCTGGGTCTGTCATGGAGTTCAAAAGATCAGTGCCAGTCTCTCAGAAGTTCCAAAGCGTGTGTCAGTCATCAGGTTGTGAATTGAGAGGCTGGTTTTGTGCAGTCCAGAGACGGTCAGTGCTGCTTGGTATTTGACAACGCCAACGGTGCCACTCGACACACGCTAATGCTAGCTTTCCCTGTCATCCTCCCTCTCTGCAGGCTGCATGTGGTCCATATGTGGGACCCATGACCAGGGCTGGAAGGAGAGATCCATATTTGGGAAAATCCGTTACATGAACTACGCCGGCTGCAAACGCAAGTTTGACGTGGAGCAGTTTGAGAGGAGGTACT
Organism: Borostomias antarcticus; assembly: GCF_949987555.1. NCBI lineage: Eukaryota > Metazoa > Chordata > Actinopteri > Stomiiformes > Stomiidae > Borostomias > Borostomias antarcticus. Next base: position 12,880,468 of record NC_140257.1, read on the forward strand.
GTCCCAAGAACCTGTAAGACAGGGAGAAAACCGGAGGGATGAGTATAGGGTGTACTGCTGGAATGTTCACTACAGATACCAGCACACCCAACTGTTTTATCGGTGGTTTCTAAGCTACAGCCATATGCTGCTCTTCTCGATTTGTTCATCTCAGAAATAAGTCTAATGTTATGTGCTGGATCTCATTTGAATGTACATTTGTTTACAGTCAACGCAAAGGTTTTTTATTTTTAAAAAGTGTAACTACTACCTGTAGTATTCTGTTCTTTTGTCAGTGCTCTGTTGTTCCCCTGCAGTTGTATTTAAATACATTTTTCTAAACTCTGATGTGTAATACTGATATAAAAATAGGATGCTAATATTTTTATATTTTTATTTATCAGATTACAATAATGGTATATGCCAGTTTTTCATGGTGTACTCTAATCTCTCCTCAAACCATTCAGGGACAGGAAGAATAATAATTGTGGCTTTATTCCCAAAGCCATGTGTTTTGTATAACAACCACAAATTTGCAATAGCTGCGAACCACATACATGTATGTACAATTTTTGTGGACCAACAGACCAGCTACTGTACGTAACCAACCGTTCATGGATACTATATTGTTTTTATATTCATTAAAAAAAGACAAAGATGTTTTGCTGTTTTTCCATTTGTGTATATGAAATTTCCCCATAGCGATAATTATGTTTACTATGTTGGACACATTTCTTGGGAGATATACTCCATATACTGTAAATCATAATCTGAGACCCCGGAGGACAACACCCCAAGAAGACCGGTTCCTCACCCTTGCTTCACTGAGGAACCGTAGGCTTTCTTCCAGAGATTTACAGGCAAGATTTGCGCAAAGGTCCCACAGACAGATCTCTGATCAGAGGGTGAGGAGCAGACTGCACATGGCCAGTTTTCATGCTTATAAGGCAAGGCCAGGCAAGTTTATTTATATAGCACATTTCAGCCACAGGGCAATTCAAGGTGCTTTACATGAGACATTAAAAGCATTAAAACAAAAAGCAAGACATTATAGACATTTAAAACAAAAGGCAGGACAAATTAAAAGCATTAAAACAAAAAGCAAGTCATTATAGATTATATAAGGCTTCCAGGAAGCCTGCAATGACTGAGTGTCATGAGTGTCTGAGTTACTTCCCAGCCCTCACTTCCCACCCCCCAGCCCAGGTGGATTCCTGTTTTGTCGACAGAGAAGGTTGGTGGCGAGGACCGGGTGAGCGAAGACAATCAAGGGCGCTTATTTCTGCAAACATAAGATAGTATAGATGCACAATATTATGTTTACGCAAGGAATGAGAGGCCAGCTCTAACAACATACAGTCTGTTAAATTCCTTCAACTGAGGTCTAATATGATAAGGCGTTCAACTAAGATCTAATAATACAGAATTCCCATTACAATGGCCAGGGACTTTTCCTCTGCTGCAAAGAAGAGGTGAATCATTGCAAAATTATATTACATATCAGGGGCCTCATTACAGAAAAATATGTTAACTGTTTGTTCTATCTTAACCTAGGTTTCAAAGATAGAAAAAATCATCTCTTCCTGTTACATGAGCAATTCCTAAACTGATGGCTGTATTTTATCCTCAGACCTATCTTATTTTAATTTAGGAAATCCTAACTCTTACTGTAAATTCACTTGTCCTGTCATGCCTGTATGTTTAAAATGTAATACCGTTCCTTGACACAGCCATCAACAGCTCTCACTTCACTAGGATGGCTGGCTATGGATATGCAATGTTTCCTCTATAATTGTAACGAGAACTCCAGCCAGGCCAAAAATAAATATTAGTTTTAATGCCAAAAGCTGTAGGTGAACGGTGAGTTGCCTAATGAAAACAGAGAAGGAGGTTGTCAAGATGAAGGATCAGAGGACCAGAGTCATGCAGGAGACAAAAATAGAACACGGAACATAACAGAAGATGATTTCCATATATGGACGTTAGTTCTGAGGCACTCATGCAGGCAAGCATCTTCTGTTATGTTTAACGTTTCGGTCATAGACCTTCGTCATACAAACAAGACAACAGAACAAGTTTGTCTGACGAAGGTCTATGACCGAAACGTTACCTATCACTTATTAAATCTTTGCAAGTTTAGACAGTGTGGGTTTCCTTTTTTCTACTTTGGATGTGTCCCTCTCCTACGCACCTGCCTTTGAACCAGATGTGCGAAGTATTTCCTTGTTCTGATATAATGAGGTGTTGACAGCATCAGATGAACCACTTCACTATTGCTTAATGAGCAACATGGTGCTCCATAAGTATGGAGAGGGAAATATATAGTGTTGTTGTTGCTGTTAGCTAATCCATGTTTTGTTTTTTTGGCGTGTTACTTTGTGTTGAATAAATTGTCAGGAGTATCGGTTGTTTCTATTGAACATTGGCAGTGGCACTGAGAAGTGTAAACTGTAAAACCTCCGGTCTGGGAACTCCAGTAAGTGCATCATATGTAGTGACAGTTTCTGGCTTTGCCCATGGGCAAAGGTAAACTGAAATAAATCTCTAGCTTTGCTTACTCTTAAGACTAACAAACCACTGCCCATGGAACCAGCCCGACAAAGACAAAGAGAGTGTACGGAATTATTGGAAATAACTTCCTCTGCAGTGGGTGAATTAGTCATTTTAGCACCATGAGCAAAACTTTATGGAAACCAGAATAATGCAATGACAGCATAATTCAGATTTGCCTTAGGGATAAAAAGGGGTCTCTGGGGAATTTAAGTCACTGCTGGGTCTCAAATAAATTGGAATTGATTGGAGGACTATTATCATACCTTGAAACTTGTTCTAAAACAAGCAGGAATATACCTCACACATGTCACTATATGAGAATGTGACATTGGCTTAGTACAGTATGCTATTGACATAGAGATATGTGAAATGAATAGTCCTGACCACACACTGGTTGGTATAGCTTTGTACACTTTCCGATCATCTTCATCATCATCATCATCATCACCACCATAGTCATCATCATCATTATCATCACGTATGGTCCCACTGTGATTATTATCTGTACATATCTGTAATCACTTATCTGTAATGTCCCAGGGTGTTGAAGTCGGGTCACAGAATGGGAGTTAATGGCAGTTATCTACCGTTGTGTCCCTAAGCACACCTAGCTGAGAGAGGGAGGGACTCATTACCCGTTCATTCCACATTCAGAGACTCGTTACAGTGGGGCAGCTGTGGCTCGGGAGGTAGAGCAGGTCGTTCTCCTGTCCGCATGTCCATGTAATTTTATTTTTTATAGCACCATTCATGCAAATCAATGTAGCACATAGTGCTTTACATAAAAGGAGAGGATAAAAACATAAATCATATAAACTTAGTGAGAACAGATTTAAAAGAAACTATACAAGTATTACAATTTAGAAGATAGTGTAAAATAGAATAAAACTATTAAAATAGTGCAAATTAAGAACATTAAGATATTAAAACGTGGTAAAAGAAATGTCTCGCATAAAAATTACCACGGTCTCAGACATTCTCAGGTCCTCTGGAAGGGTATTCCAAAGGCTGGGGACATACAAACTAAAAGTTGCCTCCCCAAGCCTCTTAGCGCTGGCTCTAGGGACCATTAAAAGCTCAGTGCCCAGGGGACCTGAGGGACCTACTGGGTGTATATTTTAAAAGCATATCTGATATGTATTTAGGTGCTTGATTGTGCACAGTAATGACTTATAGACTAATAAAAGAATCTTAAAATCTATTCTAAAACTGACAGATAACCAGTGCAGTGATTTTAAAACTGGTGTGATGTGAGCCTTCCCCTTTGTAAGAACACATGCTGCAGCATTTTGAATCAGTTCAAGTTGACTTATCGCTTTTTTTGGTTGGCCAGACAGACTTTATACAAATAAAGTTTGATTTGATTTGATTCATTCACATTCATGCACCGATAGTCTCTCTCTTTCACCTTTTTCACCAATGACCAATATTTAAATTCTGTCCTGGTTTAACTGGAGGACGTTCTGTGACATCCACACATTTATTTCAGCATTTAAGTTCATTTATCTCTTCATTCCTCCATGGAACTTTTTGCTTGGCTATGACCTTTCAATAAATCATTCAATCAATCAACATGTGAAGGCCCCACTTCCGGGGCCGTTACACTATTTGTATTTATTACTTTAAAATAATCAGCTACTGCAGAGTTAAGAGCACTTCTTAACAGTGTTGACTTAAGTGTTGACTGCCAATTTCAGCTTTGTTTAGCAGCACTGTAAAGAAAATACAGTAATGGTCATTGGTCAGAGAGGTTAAGGTCAGAGGATAGAGGTCTCAAATATAGGATACAACAGTTTTAAGACCATTTGTGATGTGTGATGCGTGGCCTCAGTTGTGAGTAAGTCCAGTAACATGTTGACTAAAGTCCATGGAATTTAGGAATTATAAATGAATATAGTCCCAGTCCTTTGAGTTGTTATTGTCCACATGCAAATTAAAATCACCAGTGATAATAATCTGATCATAGTTTATGTGGATCACAGATGGGAGTTCTGAAAAATCAACTAAAAAGGTAAAGAATTTCTTGGGTGGTCTATAGACGGTTCCTGCTAGAACTGGGGAATGGCACTTTAAAACTACAGCGTGATATTCAAATGAGGTAAAATCATCAAAGGAAATGCTCCTGCAGCTCAGAGCATCAGTTGCTATGGTGGATGTTCCTCCACCCTTTTTCTCAGTTCTGGTGAGGAACTGTAGTTGGGGGAGAGGCTTCAATCAGGGCTGCTGATCCATTTGTATCCAACCAAGTCTAGTTTATGTTCACATATAACATTTATGAGGAACGTCTTGCCAGGACCTGATATTAAGAAGTGACATTGTCATAGAATTTACTTCTGGCCTCAAGACTTCTCAGATCTCAGCTTTTTGTTCTTAAAACCTATTGATCCAGTCCCCTGCCTTTTGCTATTCTAAACACTTTAAACCTTTGTTCTCTCTCTCTCTGCTAATTCCAAACACCTCCTGAACCTCTGTCTTCCCCACTTCTTTGTTAAGACAGACACCCCTGTCATTGTATCCTCACCAGGACAGGAAGGCCTTACACCTCAACCTTCCCGTCCTGGCTCAGGCCTTTGTTCCTTTGTCTATATTCAAAGTGTACCGCGCTTTTCTTTGCATCCCTCGACCACTGTTTGATGTCCGTCACCTTATTATGACGTGTATAGATGGGTCAGCCAACCAAATGTCTGCTAGCGTCACATCCTTTTATTGAGCACATATAAGGCTGCGCCAGACGAGCTTTGGCTCACGTCTTTCTGATGAACCACTCTGTGTTTTATCTTGAGGTCCTTTTGCAATCGTATCGTTTTATTAATAAATCTGACTGAACCTTTTTGTGCGAACCTTGGCAAATCCTTTATTTTTGACTTAAGATCAAAACTTCTTCAACAACATGTTCTCTGGGTGGGGGGACTGGATCAAGCTACACTTTGTAAGAGGCACAGATATCAAATTGTCTGTGGATACTCCATTAGGTCTGTGCCAGGCTCTGTAGGCTCTTGAAAGAGAGAGACGTGTGTTAATAGGCCTACCACTAGAAACATTAGAATCACTCAAAACTGTCAGATTGGAGTTAGTTGCTTTGTTGAAAACACCACCTCCAGATCCATTTGTGTGCAAGTCAATAGGATAGGGACCTATAGGGAGATGGATCAGTAGAATTTTCAGCAAGATGCCAGCGCCTGAGGGAAGAAGCCATGTTCTCAGAGAGCAGCCTGGCCCCCAGACAGTGTGGGTGGAGACCATCACGTAACTGTAGGCTAGGCCTCTCCCAGAACAGGTCGAAGTTGGAGATGAAGGGGACTCCTATGGAAGCGACGTAGTCCAGTTGCCATGAAGCCCGAACAATCTGGACCATCTTTCAGTACCCCTTCGGTAGGGAGGGGCCCAGAGATGAGGACCAGTTTTCCAGTGTCTAGCAGGGAATTTATCAGTGCTGTAAAATCATCTTGGGCAAGACGCTGAACCCCAGATCGCCCCCAAAGAGCAGGCAAGTGCCTTGCATGGCAGCTGCTGCCACGTACATTTGAATGGGTGAATGAGAGGACATTGAAAAGCGCTTTGTCCGGTAAGATTGAAAGGCGCTATATAAGTGAAGTCCAATTTACCATTTTACAATTACCATTTACCCAGCATGCCTCAGGGTTGCCCTCATCGCTGTCACTCAACTGGACAAACTGAATAAAATGATCGCATGCAATATGCTCAAGGGCACAAAGAGAGATGCTTAAACTTGCTTGTATTCAACATTATGATTTCCATTCAACTTGATCAAATGTATTAGTAATTCTCAAGTAATCCTCAGGCTATTTTCTGATTTCGAACTGAAACAACGTGACCCATAATCTGAATTTGAAGTAGCTTGTCTGAGTTATTTTGAATTGACTGTGCTTTAATATTCTCTCAAAACAAACAAACAAATCTTTATTTGTCACATGGTGAGACACACATCACATGGTTTAGGCGTCGAAACACACACACACATTACATACAGTACGACAGTACTAGGCACTGTGCCACCTTGCCACACCTGAGCGATTTTGGGGTTCAGTGTCTTGCTCAAGGACACTATACGCAATAAACGCTTCTTTTAAAATGTTGGAATCAAATCTTTCGAATGTTGGCCAAAAAATGATTAATCGATTGATCGTTCATACCACACACTGATTAATCGACTATGAAAAAATGTGAGTTGTGCACATCCCTAGAGCCTATACATTCATTCAATAGTGTCATGCAGAAATACATTGAGAGATAACAAGCAATATACACATCTTCAGCACTGCTGAAGGTTAATCTACTGTATGTTACAAACTTAAATTACTGTTTTGCTGTTCTAATAGGATAATAATAGCCTGATAACAGCTTGATAGCACACATAGCAACACTTAATCCAATCAAAGCAATCCAATTGAGACTTTACAAGGAGGTCAGAATTGTTCCTCCATCCATCCTCTTTTGCTCCTCACATCCTTGTGTCTGTTTTTGTGCTCCTCTCATCTGAGCCGGGGCAGACTGATGTGGGGGTGTGTCCGGGGCCAGGCTCTGCCTATCGCGCGTCTTCTTGTTCAGGGTGCTGCCCGAGATCACCTGGGTTGACCTAGTATGGATGGTCGTCTGGGTCGTGTGGTGTTTACAGCAACAGGTCACCTGCCTGAACATCTCGCGGAAGCGGGTGGACATCAGGTTGTAGAGGATGGGGTTGACCGCTGAGCTGAGGTAGAAGAACACTCCGGACACGATGTGGACGCTCTCGAAGACCTGGTAGTGCTCCGCGGTCCACGTTTCATCACTGTAGCTCCACATGAGGCGGTCTATGTGGAAAGGAGCCCAGCAGATGCCAAACACAATCACCAAGACACCTATGAGACGGAGAGACAGACAGACAGACAGACAGACAGACAGACCGGCAGGTGAGAAGACAGAAAGACCCAGCGAGAGATTCCTGGTTTGGACATAACACAGGGACAAAGATGAACAGATAAATATGTAGACGGACGATACACAAAAGTCAAAGCGGTTCAGAATTAGTCCAGTCGACTGCGTGGTGTCTGATGTTCTACGTCCTACACCAAGGACTTACTTACCCAGCATCTTGGTCACCTGCCAGTGCTTTGTCCTCTGCTGCTTCAGGAGAGTTCGGCAGTAGCTGCCTAGCTCCAAGCCAGGCCCCATGTGTTCCACCTGCAGGCCCCTGTCCTGGTTCAGTTTGAGGCCGATGAGCAGGTAAAGCAGGCTAATGGTCAGCATGGGCAGCAGGAAGAACAGCAGCGTGGTCACCAGAACGATCAGGTTGTACATCCAGACGGGCTTCACAACAGCACAGATGGCCGACTCTGGGATCGCCCGGCCGAACATGGGGGTCAACAGCGTCACCCCGTGGAGGCTGGTGTTGGGTACGGCGCACAGCATGGACAAAGCCCACAGCGTGAGGATGACTCTCTTGGCGTGGGTCCGCGTTGCCACGTGTTTGACCTTGAGGGGGTGCACCACGGCGACGTAGCGTTCCACGCTAAGCGCCGTCACGTTGAGGATGGAGGCGAAGCACACCGTCTCAAACAGGAAGGTCTTGAAGTAGCAGCCGCCCTCGCCCAACAGGAAGGGGTAGTTCTGCCACATGTCGTAGAGCTCCAGGGGCATACCCATCAGCAGCACCAGCAGGTCCGACACCGCCAGGCTGAACAGGTAGAAGTTGGTGGGCGTCCACATCACCTTGTGGCGCATGATGACGGTGCAGGTCAGGGCGTTGCCCAGCACGCCCACGACAAAGATGACGAGGTAGGCGACGCAGACGGGGAGGAAGATGGAGGATCTCTGGTCTCCTCTATACTTGATCAGGTATTCACTGAGACTCAGACACAAGTCCTCCAGGTCATCTTCACTAGCATTGACCAGAGGCCAGGACACGTTGCTTCCACACAGCACCCCCTCTGGACAACCCAGCTGGCCAGGGAGGGAGTTCCATAGACCCTGAGAAGAACAGTTCAGCTGGTGCATTGCGGCTGATTGGGTGGAATTGGGGTAGGGAAGCTGATGGAAAGAATGGACAGAGAAGATGAGTTTATTGCTGACAGGACAGATAGTTAGGCTACTCACTGAACAGACACCATAGGCGCCAGACACCTACAGTGATAAACCTGACTGATATTTGCATAGAGAGAGCAGATGTGTCAGTGACTCTAAAATGAAGCTGAAACAGCCTGGCCAAATATTGCACCATACAGATATGTTAGAAACGCAAATATTGTCATGTTTACTGTTCTAGGGCTCTGGCCTAGCCTGTTAGGGCTCTAGCCTGAGATAAGAAATCGTATTTGTATTACCAGATATCAAAGAAGTATGATAAGCAATAATCCGTAGAATAGTACACAGCAGAAAATATATATACATTTATAAGGAGCTATGAAAGTTATATGAGTACATTTTTCTCACGTACTGCCCCCCTTTAGCAATTTAGAGACCCACTCAGGCACCAAGTCAGCGCAACAACAAACTACTATTTTATGTCTAGTTTAAAAAACAAACTTTATTTAATTTTTAAGTTATAAAAAAAGTTGACAATAAAGAATAAGAAATGAATAGTTAAAGCATAATGAAATAATGAATAAGGCGAGGGTCCTGTTAGTGCAGTATGCCAGTGCATGCCAACCGGCATAATCGGCATGTTTTGTGCCATCATTCTGGGACCTCAACATTTGGCTCCTTATTTGTCCAACAGGCAGGCATTGTTGGTACAAGCTTTGTTAATGGACGTTTGTTTATAAGTCCATTTGTCTGTAGTTAGACGAACGCATAAACAATAGTCATGAAAATGTACCCAGACTCCTCCCTATTCATTAATGAAAGAAAGCTCACCATCTGCAGTCAGATAAATCCTTTTGGGTATCCTGGTCTTACACAGAGGTCAAAACGGAGGAGAAAATGTTGAAGATAAATATTTTGGTTTTTTGTTTCTCTCCTGTTTTTTCTTTGGTTGTCTTGGTTTTCACCCAGATATACAGGCGGAATGTAGTCTGAGAGTAGTGTTCGAGACTCAGTGTTTTTGAATTGGAAAGCTTTTTCTCTCCCTCTCTCTCCCTCTCCAGCACTCTCTCTTCCTATATCAATCTATCACTCGTTCTCTCCCTCCCACTCTCTCTCTCCAACTCTCTCCAACACATACTCCACCTCAGTGAGTCGCCACCTCACTTTTCTTTCTCTCCACTGCTGTACAAAACAAAACACTTACACACACGCACACATACATACACACACACACACACACACACACACACACACACACACACACACACACACAGTACACACACAAACAGACACATGTACAGCACACAGACAAACACATACACACATAAACATGCGAACTGAAGCACATTGTGTGACCATCTTCACACTGACCATGGATCAATCACAGGTTGATGTTTTACCTTAAAGACCAGGATGACCTGTCTGTCTGTCTGTCTGTCTGTCTGTCTGTCTGTCTGTCTGTCTGTCTGTCTGTCTGTCTGTCTGTCTGTCTATCTATCTATCTATCTATCTATCTATCTATCTATGGCATCTAAAGGACTCTGACCATGAGAAACAAAATTCTCTGGTCTAAGGAAACCAAGATTGAACTCTTTGGCCTGAATGCCAAGCGTCATGTCTGGAGGAAACCAGGCAGCGCTCATCACCTGGCCGATACCATCCCTACAGGAAACCAGGCAGCGCTCATCACCTGGCCGATACCATCCCTACAGGAAACCAGGCAGCGCTCATCACCTGGCCAATACCATCCCTACAGGAAACCAGGCAGCACTCATCACCTGGCCGATACCATCCCTACAGGAAACCAGGCAGCGCTCATCACCTGGCCGATACCATCCCTACAGGAAACCAGGCAGCGCTCATCACCTGGCCGATACCATCCCTACAGGAAACCAGGCAGCGCTCATTACCTGGCCGATACTATCCCTACAGTGAAGCATGGTGGTGGCAGAATCATGTTGTGGGGATGTTTTTCAGTGGAACTGAAATACTGATCAGGATCGAGGGAAAGATGAGTGCAGCAACGTACAGAGATTATTGATGAAAACCTCCAGTGCTCTCTGGACCTCAGACTGGGACGAAGGTTCACCTTTCAACAGGACAACGGCCCTAAGCACACAGCTAAGATGACAAAGAAGAGGCTTCAGGACAAGTCTGTGAATGTCCTTGAGTGGCCCAGCCAGAGCCCAGACTTGAACCTGATTGAACATCTCTGGAGAGATCAGAAAATGGCTGTGCACGATGCTCCCCATCCAACCTGATGGAGCTTGAGACGATCTGCAAAGAAGGATGGGAGAAACTGCCAAAAGTAGGTGTGCAAAACTTGTAGCATCATACTCAAGAAGAGGTTGTAAGGCTGTAATTCCTGCCAAAGATGCTTCAACAAAGTATTATATAAAGGATGTGAATACATATGCACTTGATATTTGAGTGTTTTATTTTTTAATAAATTTTCACTTTGTCATTATGGGGTATTGTGTGCAGAATTTTGAGGGGAAAAAATGCAATAAGGCATAGATACAAAATGTGGAAAAAGTGAAGGGACATGAATATGTTACGGATGCACTGCAGAACTCGTCAATATATTATCTGATGAATACACTGCATGTTGTGATGAAGTCTATGAATTCATGTTGGCTGTTTTGAACCTTGCATACCAAAAGCCTGAGCATTCTGTAGGAGACAAACAGACATATCGCTGAGCTATATTTCCAGTTGATGTCTACAAAGTTCATCTTGTAGTTGAAATAAACTTCCAAAGAAGTTATGAGTTGGATGAGTGATCGTGATATGTCAGTGCCTGGTCCAGAGGTTGTGCTGCGCTAGCCTAATCAAGCCATAATTCCAAGCCGAGCCTCGACTCAATCGTGTAGGTGTAATTCAATCCTGGTTTTCCAGACTACGTCTTCCTGTCTCTCTACGCGGCACTACGGCTCCTGCATCCGACTGACTGGACGTCAGCCTCTCATCCTCCTGCAGCCTGGTCTCAGGGCGTTCTTCCGGTGAGCGTGATTGATGGAGGGAGATTGTTAATTTGTCGGGACACTGATTAACCCCCCGAAAGGTTTAGAGATAGGCATGTTTTATTGTCGTGTTTTTTGTTTGTTTTTGTGTTTTTTTAACTTTTTTTTCCCCATAAGATATTTCTTATTCATAATGCAGCATCACTAGCATCGCATCATAATAGCATTCACAGGGCCCTTTGTGAGTGGACAACCATGGATAAATCATCAATCAGGTGTGTTCTTCTTTTCCCTTCGAACAGGTGTTAAAAGGTCTGTAGCCTTCTTCAACGAGTAGCCTATGGATTAGGATTATCTTAATTTTGCCAAACCGCCATCCAAACTATATGATTCAATTCCACAGATCGCAAAACGTGTTTGTGCGTTGGCTGTAAGCCAGCGCACCTAGAAGAGCCAATGTCGTATAGTATAGCAAAGTATAGGTGTCTCAGTAATTATCCATTATATATTAGGCTATACTTTGCATGTATTTACCAGGTAAATGTTTAGTAATTGGGGGACTATGAAAGGAATGGTTACCAAAAAAATGTTCAGAGTAAGTTAATTTAGCAATAGAAATCCATAAGCCTAAAGCCAATGGGCCTAGGATATAGACAATAAACTACCGGTGGAATGGTGGTGGAGCAATAGCAGGAGCATTTCAGATTACTAGCGGACTGCTCTCCCTGACGCTAATAATCCACCAGAGGTCTGCTTGCCATTCGATGTGCAAATGGCCAGGAACCCGCCAGCGGATTTGGCCGGAGGTCCGCCAGCTCGTCCATCGGGGACCCGCTGTAGGTCCACTAGCCTTGTGTTATCTGGGTTTATCCCTTTCCTTTGTCCAGAAAAAGAAGTTGAACCAACTGCAGCAAATAGCTAACATTACAGGAATAATCAGTGTAACTGCTTTAGCCACTGATTTTCTGCTTCCCTCTGGAATATGTAGGGGTGCGACGTATGCCCACCTCCCTTGTTCTCTGTAAAGCGCATTGTGCTGCCTCTGGGTATGAGATGCACTATACAAATAAAGCTTTGATTGATTTATTGATTGACCGCAACCATTAATATTATGGAAGCTGCTGGTAGTTGTTGTGAGCTCATGAGCTAAATGGCTATCCCTTATTGTGCTGAATTAGAATTGGAAGCATTGGAACTTATGTGTCCAGGCGACAAGACCCATCTTTATTTATCAGACATTATTTCATGTCATTTCAATTCACAGCTATTTCAGTGGCATGACTAGCTTCCGTCCTACCAGTCCTGCACAGAAACAAGCCAGCCTCGCACATAAGCCAGGCTTGACCTGGCCTGGTTTCTTTATAACAGCTTTTAGGCACTGAAATTCAGTAGCGTAACCGTTCAGACAGAGGTGCTCCTCGACAGCTTAAGTGCCTCCTCTGTTTTTTTCTGCAGCAGTAGGTGTTGAGGTTGGCCAATTACCATCTCAGTATTTATATTGAACCTCATACAAATGGAAAAATAGTGTTTGTCATACTAAGTGGTTTAAAATCCAGTGAAATTCAGTGTGTTATTGACACACTATTGCAGAGGCGATAAGAGGACACTGCGTGAGTACTGTCTGTGTGTGTGTGTGTGTGTGTGTGTGTGTGTGTGTGTGTGTGTGTGTGTGTGTGTAATTGAGAGAGAGAGAGAGAGAGAGAGAGAGAGATTGTGCAGCAGAGGCCAGATGTACTCGTTCTGTGGAGGTTCTGCCGTCCTTTGTGCAGTGTCTCGTTCCCCAATGACTCCCAGAATTAAATGGAATTGAACTGAGAGAGAGAGAGAGAGAGAGAGAGAGAGAGAGAGGGAATCAAGATTCAAGATGTCTTTGTTACATGTTTGCTAATGTAGGTCTACAGTCACAGTGAGTCACAGATTCTGCTCAATAACAGAGACTCCAAAACTCGATTTACAAATTACAAATGTACAAGTTTCAAAATTACAAATGACACACACACAGTATAAAATAAAGGTAAGAAAGATAGATCCCCTGGTTATGTTCTTCAGTCAGGGAACGTATTTGTAGTGGGTCTGCAAACGAGCAGTTTAGCAGTCTTTCTATTTCTTTTTATCATTCTAGTTTCACACTTTTTCTTATGGCAGCTCATCAATGTTGAAGATGGCGTTACCTCATGGCATTACCAGGCTGGAGAAACGACATTCGTTGCTAACGGCAGTCGGTATAGGAGGCTGTGAAGAGCCCGATCCTGGAGCCACGAGTCCGGCCACAGCAGTGACATGAGAGGGCAGAGTCTGATGATTTGTATGGTTGCTGTTGTGCCTTTAGTGTCTGCACTGATGTGGCAAGCGACCACATGCACGCACACGCACACACACACACACACACACACACACACACACACACACACACACACACACACACGAAAGTCTATTGATCCAAGTCTTGAAGAATGGCATGGTCTGACCGTTCTTCCAGTCTTGATGTGTGTGTTTGATGGGGAAGGCTGATGGTGTCTAGCCCATCTAAGTGAGATGTGGGAGACATATTTGTATGACATATTTGATAGACAGCTTACTTTTTCATTCTGAGCTCAAACCCTCTCAGCGTCTCAGGCAGACAGAAAGGTTGATATTGGTTCAGTGATTTGTCAGAGTTCTTAATGGAGAGATGTGCTTTAGTCTTTCACAGTAATGTTGGTCTTTCACAGTAATGGTGGTCATCCACAGTACATCTCATTTCTGGGGCAGGACAGTCTTTATGGGATGATGCCTATCTGTGATCTATGAAAGGTGGGTATTTAGAAAAGGTGCTGATTCTTTTTGTTGTCCTCATCTCTCTGCCTTTCTCCCTGTCTCTGTGTGTCTCTTTCTCTCTCTCTCTCTCTCTCTCTCTCTCTCTCTCTCTCACACACACACACACACACACACACACACACACACACACACACACACACACACACACACACACACACCACACACACACACACACACACATACACACACACACACACTCACAGCAAGATGTTTTTCTTATTTTTTATGGAATTTAATTTAATTAAAACATTTAAATGACATTATCCCACTCTGTGTCAGCCAGCTGAACAGTGGGAGGTATTTGTCATCTTTGTAGAAGGCTCATGGTAAGGTTAGTTTGATAAAAGGGCTAAGTGGAGAAAAATGTATTGTCAAAAGGCCATTATTAGATGGTTCTCAATTTATTTTTGGGGGGCTAGTCAACCAGTGAGAGGATGGCTGACGGATCTTGAATTAACTCTAATGACAATGCCAAATACCAGCAGTTTTACAGAAGTAGCCTACAAGATGTCAAAGTATACAAGTGATTGTGTCACATACTGTAGCATCACTCACTGTGATGTATTATCTCTAACATGGAGAACAGCCTCACCTCAGAGCCTGGGAATTGTACACAGAAACTTTTTTTTTTTTTGGTTCAGAAATTTCCTTTTAAATAATCCTCCCAGTCACACGTTTCATACTTTTGTATATTGTATGTCCAATAAAGCTAAGAGAGGAATTTTCCACTCAGACAGGGAAGACCTCTCACCAGTGTTACGCGTATGTTCTCTTTTGACAGCGAGTTCCCTTAGAAATTGTTAATATAAACATCTTTCTCTTTAGGTAAACCATATGTATTAAAAATTGTCTCTAAGGAGATATTAATGATGCTGTAGATCCACTCCCTTATCCTCTCATAACAGAGAAGACATTGACCTGGAATGCCCTGAAAAACAGTAGGCTTTGCACCATTCAGTCAGGGGACTTATATTATTTACACACTACTGTCGATATTTGGACCCTGTGAAAGGCCTTTTGGAACCCAAAATGGTTCCATCTGGTTGGACCTTAAAATCATTCTATCTGGAACTTTTTCAAAGATGGTTCATCAAAAGGAACAAATTGTTCTACATAGCACTATTTTTGTTTGAAAGTGTAGATTTCTCACACCTGCATTGTACCCTTGTCTTATAAAGAATTAAAAGTACAAAGGTTCTACAATAGTAGTAGTAGTAGTAGTAGTAGTAGTAGTAGTAGTAGTAGTAGTGGTAGTAGTAGTAGTAGTAGTAGTAGTAGTAGTGGTGGTAGTAGTCTAGTAGTATTCTAGTAGTAGTAGTAGTAGTAGTAGTAGTAGTAGTAGTGGTGGTAGTAGTCTAGTAGTAGTCTAGTAGTAGTAGTAGGCCTAGTAGTAGTAGGCCTATTATTAAAATTGTTATTAGTATTCGTAGTATTGATTTATTACTTTTATATATTACCATTTCATTTAATTCATCTTTTAATTAGATTGGGTTTTCCACTCAAGATTTATACCATCATTGACCCAGCAATATAGGCTACTGTATATGCTGGGGAAGGGAGTGTTCTGAATGCAGAGTCTCCTAATAGGCACTAGGTGGCGACACCTACCATGTTTGAATGGACGTCGCCGCCAGGATTGATTGATATGACTGAGCAAACTCCATCAGGTTTCAATGTGAGTATACTTACCCATGTCCTCACACACCAGCTAGGATGACTGAGCCCACATTTAAAATTCCCACTGGCATCACAATCCTCTTATCCACCTGCTTCACCTGTTTGGGGAGGAGAAGTTCCAGTTCTGTTTTGTTTTTTTGTTTTTTTTAAATCACAAGCATTGAGCATCAGCACTTCACACACAGAGATGCTGTGTAGCAGACAGGCAGGTCAGGGACACACAGGCTAATTCATTAACACACTTCCTCTTCCCAAGGGAGATGTCCCAGTAGACTAATCCACTCACACCCTGACCTCATAATGAAACAAATTGAGAGACTTTTACTTACAGACACAGATACTCTTTTATTTGATAATGTGACTCTGGACACCACAGGTAAGGTCTGGTGTCTGACTCCACTCTCGTAGGCAACTGTTCTCTCCTCCAACTGTTCTCTCCTCCAACTGTTCTCTCCTCCATTTTTCGCCAGGAAATGCGAGGGCTTGTGCTGAGCACTTTTCTTGTTGTTCCTTACAATGTTACTGAATTAAAGGTAAATAATGTTACTAATGAAACAGTGGTTTGAAAAATACAGTATGTTTGTATTTGTATTTTTAAACGCTACCATCAGGGGGCCCCATGTGGCCACGGGGCCCCACACACAGCGCATGACTTGTGTAAGTAACGCTGTTTCTAAATGATCAGACTTGGCTGGGAGAAAAACTCAAACTAAATCACCCTCCGTACACAATCTCATTTGATATTCTCCTCACACTAGTATCTTACTTGATAGACAGCATTCCCGTCTATTCATTTCCCTCTCCACCACTCTCTTCCTGTGGGAGTTTTGGCTGGCCAGCTAATGTGGAGAGATGTAGTCTCCTGTAAACACACAGGAAACAGCGGAAGCACAGTAAATGGTTACTTGCAATAGGCCACAAGTGAGCTGGGCAAAACTCAGCAGAAAATCATGGTCTGAGTTTATCTAAATTCTGTTACTTCACTCAGTAATGGAAAAACACTCCGAAATGCCATTTCAAAGAGACCCCAGTGTAATCCCGACTGCTGCTATAGACATGAGCATAGAGGAGCAACAGTCTCCAAATGGAGGAGTTCTGAGTCAGCTCACAGGAGATTAAAAAGTAGGAGAATTAATCATGGAAGTGGGAGTGGTGTGGAAATAGCTGAATGTGGGGAATCATCAATAACTACCAGCGTCCAAGGAAAAACGACCACAGAAACATCTCCCCAACACGGGCTTGTTTTTAATTAGCCTGTCTTTTTTTCCAGTGTTCATTAAATGTGCTATAGATTAAATTGTATGTAGACTAATTATAAAAATAAAATAAAAAAACTAACAAGGCTTGTGAGCCAATTGATGAGGACTCCTGATCGCTCCCGTAGTCTGGGGCCTATTGGGGCCAAAACCTATTAGTGTAGTAGTGGCTATGTAATGGCATGTAGGAATGGTGCAGTGAATCTGTGTTTATGTACTACTCATGACACACCAGTAGAGTTGTGTCGCAAAACAGTAGTGTTTCTAGTTGTAATCGAGCAGAGTTTTGCTACTTGGTGTTAATACTGCGCAAACTGTCAAAGCACTACTTCTTTACTACATAGACATTTAAATAGCAATCATGTCGAGGCTACTTGTATAGTGAATACAGTATGTCATCCTAACACTACAGCAAGACTACACATATTTTAAGTAGTGATCAATAGTGTTCTACCACTACTTCTACTACTACTACTACTACTACTACCACTACTACTACTACTACTACCACCACTATTACTACTACTATCACTACTACTACTACTACTACTACTCCTACTATCACTACTACTACTACTACTACCACTACCACTACTACTACTACTACTACTACTACTACTACTACTACCACTACTACTACTACTACTACTACTACTACTACTACTACAACAACTACTACCACTACTACTACCACTACTACTACTACTACTACTACTACTACTACTACTACTACTACTACTACTACTACTACAACAACTACTACTACTACTACTACTACTACTACAGTACTACTACTACTACTACTACTACTACTACTACTACCACTACTACTACTACTACTACTACTACTACTACTACTACTATGACTACTACTATTACTACTACTACTACTACTAATAATAATAATAATAATAATAAATTGTGGAAATAAAGTTTGTGTAAACTCATTCTTGTTTGATAAGAATAATTGATATGCACTTTTATAGCATGATACAGGATAGGCAAATAGTTGTAAATGTAACAGCTTTCAATAGTAATTCAAAAGGGTTTGTGTAAGAAATGAAAAGAAATTCAATAGTGATCAGCAGTGACAACACTACACATACAGAAGAAAGTAATTCAATAGGAATTGTGAAGGCAACAGTAAGTGTGTATTGTGTGAATTCAATAGTAAATGTGAAGGAATGAGTAGTTTGTATGTAGTCATTCCCAAAAACTAAATAGTGTGACAGAAGTAATTAAGTTAAGTATGAAGTATTAAGTATTAAGATGAGTAGTGATTCAGTACTAATGAGGGAAGGCGGAAGGGGCTTTAGACAGGATCTGAATATGATAGTGAATAGAAACCAGGCTCTCCTCCCCCAAGCAGAGCCTGGTGATGCGAGGTCACACTCCCCACACAGAGGTACCGTGAGGTGCCAACGGCGTAATACTATTGGCTCACAAGCCTTGTTAGAGGTGGGAACCAAACCTCCATCTCAGAGATAAACACAACATTCATTTTGGATCCGTCAAAATTTTTAAAATGATACATTCATAATCAATCATTTTTCGGGGTGAAAAGCAAAGTATTATTATTTTTCTTTTTTTAAATGATTGGTCTACATATGTTATCTAGGAGAATCAGGAAACTGCAACAAACTCCTCAATCAAAATGGCTGCAGTAGCCCCCCACCCCCCCCACCCCCCCATCCTGTCGAAAATAATTAAGTATCTGCGGTGTCAATGGGAATGTGCAGGCAGGGTGTACAGACAGGACTCAGGTGAGGTACTGTGGACACTGATAGATAGCATCATGAATAATCTAGATTCAGTATCCATTTCAATGCACATGGACTGGCCAAACACTGATTCATATTTGATCAACTGTGTGGTGCAGTGATGTTGTGAAACTTCAGCCTCCGGGACATCAGGCACCGAGCAGCAAGCAGATTCCTCAGCCTGTGTCATTAGTGTCTGGCAGTCAATAAAGCTCTGCTCCAATATATCACATTTCCTTTCAGAGCTGGAGTGGAGCTTTGACAGTTTTTTGGCCTTGTTAGCCGAGGAATTAACTAGAAAGACAGAATTCCTCTCACAACCGATGTTGTGAGGGAAAGTCACAGATATTTAGTGTGCTTGCTAAAACCAAGAACACTGTTGTTCTTCTGCATAGCTTATTTCTTGTCATTCCACCCAGCTTTATGGCACCTCTTAAACTGTTTAAGGTATTATATCACTGTTGAAACTTTATTCAGTGCAGCTACTTTTTATTTTGATATCACTTTTGACGGTAGGGCAGCTCAAAGAGGCAAAGAAAATTATTGGATGTCTATGGATGAAATACGCTTTTGATGATTACTTGCTCATGATTTAAGGTCGTGAAGGCAGGATAGTGGATACTATAGCTGAGTGGATATACTTCAAGACCTTTCTGCCAGTCCAAACTGCTGTCTCTGTGACCTTCCCACATGGAGATATGGCCATTTAGATGCAATTTAGACTTCTTCTCTTTTTTTAAAAATCTATTTTTGATATACATTATGCCTGTTTTCAGCAAGCACACATTTTCTGAAGAAAATAGGCTACCTTTTCTAGTCAAATATGTTCTCTATCTTGGAGAGTAACTTAATGGGCAAATTTGTCTTCTCATCGTTTATCTAGTGTCTCACCACACAATAGCTTTTACAGATTCAGATCCTGCTTTGGCTTCTCTCCACCTAAACAACTTTCTGTACATTTGGAAGAAAGATCCCAATCTGAAATCAAGACATTACAGTACAGACTTGTATCTATGATGTAGAGCTTCTCTGTTTTATGACCTGGCCCTCGATAAGAAACATCAATGTTCTGGTCCTGGCTCCTTATACTCTCACAAACACAGTAAACCTCAACACTGTGACTCGATTATTGAACAGTGACTTGGAGAAGAGCTGAGCTAAAAGTGTCGCCTTCCCTGTCGGCTCACTTGCTCTGTGTCTCCTGACACTGCTTCACGGCTGATATACTCAAAATGCAATTCTATATTCCAGGCTGTATCCTTGACTCTTGCCTCCTCTCCATGCTCTGTGAAATATGTATTTCTCCTCCTCGTCCCAGGGACTGTATTTCTCCTCCTCGTCCCAGGGACTGGTTTCTCCTCCTCGTCCCAGGGACTGGTGTCTCCTCCTCGTCCCAGGGACTGTATTTCTCCTCCTCGTCCCAGGGACTGGTTTCTCCTCCTCGTCCCAGGGACTGTATTTCTCCTCCTCGTCCCAGGGACTGGTTTCTCCTCCTCGTCCCAGGGACTGGTTTCTCCTCCTCGTCCCAGGGACTGGTTTCTCCTCCTCGTCACAGGGACTGGTTTCTCCTCCTTGTCCCAGGGACTGGTTTCCCATCTGCAATAGGAGGCAGTGGCCCTCTGGAGTCCGGTGCTTAATAAGTATAAAAATGATTAATCTCTTCATGTTTATTGGGTTAGAAATGTTCCTTGTTCCTTGCCTTGCCCCCCCCCCCCCCCCCCTCTCTCCACACACACACACACACGCACACACACACCAAAAAAGCCACATTTGGAAATAGTTTGCATGATGTTTGTATTCTCTGAATCTGGTCTGTGAGCAGACGGCACCAGTTGATTCCAAAATAGTTCTCAGTGTTTCATTCCCAGGGCTGAGATGGCCCCTCTAACAATGGCTTAATTGATTCCATGACGCACGGCAGTCATATTTGTGTTTTTTTTGCTTCAGTGTCATATATAGTGGGCTGGTTAAAGAACTCTGTCCATCACTGCTTCAATAGAGAAGGCTGACCCAAGCCTGCTGGGAACTGAACTGTAGTTAATTAGCGCACAAAGCCAGAGCGACAAAAAGAGTAGCTGGGGGGAGAGGAGGGGGGGGGTTAGGGGGTGCGGGCGTCTTGTTGGGGATGGTGGCGGTGGTGTGTGTGTGTGTGTGGGGGGGGGGGGGGGGGGGGCGGAGATGGAGACGGAGACAGATGAATTAGCAGTGTGAAGGGGAGCCTTGTTTGAACACACCATGGGATTCATGTGAGCCATGGCCGGCCTGCCTGCACACACTACCGGGGCCAGGAGAGGGACAAAAGATAGGGGGTCTGCTGTAATGCGCTTCTAAAGAGAGGAGAGGAGAAGGATGACCACATGGGGGGTTGAAGAGATGATGGGGAGGGAGAGGAGGATGGTGATAATGAAAATAGTTGCTGAATGATGATGATGATGATGATGATTATGACGATGATATGAGGAGAAGCGTAGAGTACTGCGAAGAGTTCTATTTGGGTTCAATAGACCAGATGTAATTAAAATCACAGAATCAGCCCAGAATAAAATAACCCGCGGACGGCGGGAGGCGCTATCCATCCATTCAAGACCAATTCTGGAATTGACGTTCAGCGCCGATTCATCCGCAGTTCATTTGGTGCCCAAGTTGATAGGTTTCGTCTAGCCTATATGAACTGAACCATCGTGGATCTGTTCAAGCGGGTCAGGTCCCTGAATCTCTCTCTCTCTCTCTCTCTCTGCGTCTCAGGGGTGTGACTTGCATGCTCGCGGAGAAGGCAGCTGCTTCAAGCCTGCAGCACCCCCTTCCACCCCGCACCCGTGCGTACGCCCCCCAACAAGCCCCCCTCGGTCTCTCTGTCCCGATCATTCCAACGCACTCATTGAAGAGCAACAGCAACACGGAGTTAGCGAAGTGGATTATCGAGTGTTTTGAGAGGATCGATTACTATATGTTGGGGGCTATATGCGCGGAATCATAGATGCGCCTTTGGAAAATAATCTGTCATCAGTAAAACGCGAGGAAGGCGAGCGAGAAAGGCGCATTGTAATAATCCACGGCATTGGCGTTTCACTCCGTGGAATGGAATCAGTCTTTGAACGAAAAACAAAATGTGTCTGAGGAAATTCGGCGACTCGGTGTAGTGGAATAGGGCGGTCGTATTCCACATTCTAATACAAAGCAGGAGAAAACGAGAGTTTGAAAACCTACATGCACTGATGTGGTTTAGATGTGTGGTTCGTGTCTCCATCTGAAGACTCCAGTCTAAACATTTATTCATGTTGCAAGATCCTGGTTTATGACAATGGATTACTTGCTTTGGGTATGCAGTTTGGTGCTCCCCTTGGTATTGGCAGTTGAAGGTAGGCTAAGTCAAATCTTCTTATTTTTATTTTATTTTATTTAGGCTACTGCACTTTAATAGTGCGTGTCTAAAAATGTGTGAGAATATAAATTAACGACTGGTATGAGATAATTAGGCTATTTGTGGTCAAAAGCAAAACTTAATTTTGCATGCCGTTTCACCCTTTGAAATTCCTTTGTTTGTAATAATGACACAAATAACACGTAGGTACAGTAGGCCTACACTCAATAGGCTAGTATTGCCAAAGCCATGTTATGACACAAAGTTTCAATTTTTGATATGAGTGTAAGGGCCAAATGTGCATGTCATTTTGTGTGCTTTGATAAGAGTGTCAATTATTTTTTGTTGTAAGTGTCAATTATTTTTTGTTGTAAGTGTCACTATCAATACATAGGCTACAAATAGGCTAAACCATCTGGGTGGCTTGGTAGCACACAACGATGCCCCGATGCATTTCTCACCCATGTGCCAACAGTGTAGGCTGGTCCATGTATGTGTTATCCTCGCAGCTAGGCACCCAAAGTCTATTGTCCAGTCTGTTTTTTCTCTGTTGTCACACCCCGCAAGCTTTCAAACTGAGGATGTTTACCAGCCCCACCTTGGATAATCGAGACCCTCAAACCATTCAGTCGGTTGCTAGGTTCTAATCACACACCCATGTTTGGAAAACAGCGTTTTTCAAATGAAAGTCATGTTCATTTCGCTGCTTCTGAAGTAGAGGCAGTCGCATGATAGGGAAAAAATGAGCATGTGAAAAAAAAAAACACTAAACAGTAGGCAATTATAGGGACAAACTAGCTGAGGCCACACTCACAAGAACAAGCCAATCAATACCTTTCAATAGAGTACCAGAGGAAAGTGTGGGGCGTGGTAAATGACACGTGCGTGGTGAAGGTCAGCAGGTTGGTGATAGGCCCTCCACACTGTTTCCCGGATCCCACCCGCACCATGGCGACTTCATTCATCCCCTCTGAAGGCTACTGTAGCCACATTTCTCTCCCAGCCGGTCCCTCCCTCTCTGTCCTCTCTCTCCCTACAACCTGGTTCCGCTGGATGCGGGCCAGCCTGATCCCTCATCAATTCTGGTGTCAGCAACTAAATCAATGCAGCAGCAGCAGTCTCCCGGGTCCCCCTGGCCCTGATGATCGGCCAGTTTCCCGAGCAACAACTTCGGTTACTCCCGGAGGTTAACTAATGTTTGTCCCTTGAGGATAGGATATCTGTGTTGAGTTCATGACTTCTCTGATCAATCTGATCTCAGTCGATGTGTCTCGATTTCCCTGTTCACTCAGAGCAACAGATGATTTGAATCTGATACAATGCACTGAAAATGTTTTTTTAATGGTTGTTCTGTCATATGTTATCCATTTTCTCTATGTTGGTTAAGTTAGAATGGAACGGATCCCAACTCCTTGTGCTCGACTGAATCCTTGGGTGTGTCTGTTTACAGATACTCTCCAACAACAGGTTTCAGACATGGAGCCTCTGCCGTGCTCTGCGTGACCTCACTCACAGTAATCCTCTACACTAAAACTGACTGCATCTTCTCGTCAGTCATTCAATCACTGAGGGCATTGATGCTATAGCCCAGAATGAATCACTCAGGAAACCAATTAGATCATCTTAAGAAATAGCTTGTAAGCATGACTGACGAGGACGAGAGCATTTGGATATCAAAATATTTTCTGCACATGCATGTTTGATTATAGCGGAGGATTTTCATTTCAATGGGTGCTCTTCCGTAGGGCATTGGAATGTAAATATGAATAATTCTCAACTGAGGCGTACGAGCAGATGCAAACAGCCTCCGGGACTGCATGGTCCAGCCTGAGCTGTTACAGCTGCTCATCAGGCGTCCGAGTGCCACGTTAGCCTGCGATCGTGAACGGGAGGTGTCGAGAGAGATGCACTCGGCTACTCACAAACTGGCTCCACGGATTTGGTGACACATCGCTAGGCCGCGCTCTCCGAGTGGACCGTTTACAGACAGAATGCTTGTTTTGTGCCCATCAAAGTGATCCAAAATGCCAATTTGTGGCTGTCTATTAATAGATGCGTGCGCTCCTCCTGATCATGCACCAATCAGTTGGGATGATGTCGGGCTTTTAATTCCCTATGTTTGCTTGTTGGCTGTGCGTGTCAAATTAAAGAGGAGAGAGCCTCCTTTCATGGCGTAGCCGCTGACAAAGTGAATAAAACATAAGCATGTGTTCTGTGCTCTCCCATAGCAGCGAAATGACAGAGTTGCGGCACTTTTACTCCAGTGATCAAAAACAAATTCCTCGGGTGATGATGCTCTAAGGACACCTAAATCCCACACCTAAATGACGCCTGGTGTTAGAGCAGCAAAATAGACTTTCAATCAGTACCGACGAGAAAGACATGGAGTAAAGAGTTTGTTTTACAGTTTTATCCACTCTATTCAGTCAAAACCCATACTTTCCTCATCGGCAGCGTGGAAGGATTAATATTCCTTCTGTTCAGTTATTGTGAACTGTGGCTAAGCCTGGATACGCAACATCTAGTCCAATGTGATGTGTGCCTCCAACTCCTCTCAAGCAAACCCTTTTTGAGAAAGCAGACCACGGGCAGTTGAGAAGAAGCCCTCTGAGCACGAGGGATGAGCTGACATCCAAGAAACAACCTGGATTCAGCAATCCCCTGCCTCAGCTTGTGGTCTGTTGGATGTGAAGACAGCTATTCAATGTTCACCGCCTCAAGAGTGATGAATGAACATTGGCATTTATCTCAATAACCATCGTGTTCAGACTCTCACAGCCAGTCTTCTGCATCTGTGGCTACCTGAGCCTCTCCAGCATTTGGTATTATGACTCTGCTACAGTAGCCTGCATCCTTTTTCTCAGGAAGGATGAAAGATACTCCAGAATGGGCGACACACTTCCATATGCTCCTTACCTCAGCCAGTCAACACATTAACCATAATGATCATAGCTGCCACCAGTGTGCTTATGCTTTCACTGTCATTATTCACATTCTCAGCCTGGTTTTGTGCTTGTATTTCACAGCAATATGTTTTACGTGAAGACAATTGGTGCTTACTGATACAAAGAATACATGTTGAAACGGTACACTATAGCATTTGTCCAAATGAAACCAATTCACAATTGTTGGGTAATTATTCGGCCATTGTTGGTTTCTAAAGGAGGTGTATTGGAGCACAGTTTTAGCTCTACTCAAGAGGTTTATCCTCACAGGACCTATTCAGGTTTTAATGAAGTCTCACACAGATGGCACCAGATTGACAGAAGACAACGCTCGTCACTCCTCCTCATTTATTCTCTTCTCATCCTGTGTTTGTTTGTTGACTCGCACCTCGCTGGGGTGTCGTAAGCAGAGAGGTGAGGAAGATACACCAGGATCACCTGTTGTCAGGAACTCACTGATTTGATTGTCTTTCATGTTGGAGAGCCGTGTGATTGGCTTCAGTATTGCATAGAAATGTGAAATTCCATTGAGCTTATTTCTCATTTAATGGACATTTTCTCCTGGCACTGTCAATGAGGTTGTCAGGAAATTTCTACCACAAAGGAATGTAGAAAACCCCTCTTTTCTTTCAACATTACCATCATTTGAAAGAGCGTGAATTAGCAGGGATCATAGACTTGATAGATTGTCAGTTTTTTTGAGTGTGTGCGTGTGTGAGAGGGAGTGCTCAGAGATAGCTACTCACTGTGTGGTCTTACTGATTGTCAGGTGGTTCAGTTTTACTAGTAGTCATTGTTTGTTAGAATAGCCTGTTGGCTCAAACCCTCCTGTTTTTGATTTACAGAGACGCTAATGGACAGCAAGTGGGCAACTACAGAACTGGCCTGGACCACGTTTCCGGAGAGTGGGGTGAGTGTGTGTGTGTGTGTGTGTTATTACCCAGCGTCTTGACTTGTGTTCCCATTTTACAACAGCATTTGTTCCATTTGCTCATTAATAGAGCTCCCCCTTGACTTAAATGGCTCGACTCCCAGCTGTTTTATATCTTTGTTTACGCAGTCTATGTTTGTTTTCTTGGATACTAAAAACAAATGAGAACCATATGGTTTGACAACATGTAGGCCTACCAGTTTCCATTAAAGAATGAGCTAAAACCCCCAAAACTGCAGGGAATTCCAACCTAAAGCAGATTTCTGGTGGGTAGCATCTTCCCCACAAACACTAGAGATTTCACCAGCATATCACACAGGCCCATAGGCAAATTTCTGTCATGTATTAAGATTTCAGTTGATATTCCCCCATAGGAAGGCTGAGAAAATAAAACAACATGAGTGTGACCTGAGGCTAACAGCTCGACAGACCTCCCCCACTCCCGGCTAGTGTAATTTGTCTTTGCTACGTGAGTGCAGAGTCAGTCAATGGAAACCGTTGAGTTGCCATGGAAACAATCTCGGGCAGTCCAGCTCTGCCCAGGCTCGTGCCGAACGTCTTTGCACCCAAGAATCCATACGTCACACGGGGCAAGGCCCTCTCCTCCTAATGCTTGACAAGCCCATACATTTGGTCCCAGGAATTATCATATGTTGCTAGGTATTCCAGCAACATGTTGTCAGTTGATTTATGGTACGTGATACTGACTCCTGGACTCATCGTTTGGGAATACATTATGCAGGAGTGTTACAGAATGTTGAGTTATGCATTATTTTCATACGGTTGAAAAAGAATCAATTTCTGGAGCACTCATTTGTTATGGAAATGAATAATTCAATCAGACAGAATTATAAGATCAATTTTTAGCAAGGTTATTCCTCACTCAGGATGACAAAGACAATGAGGTTATACGTACACTGATACTGATAGGTCATAGAAATAGCTTTCTATAAATCCCAGACCACTGCAATAGAAAGTTATATATAGAAAGACCACCTACCTACAGTATAATGTCATACCTATTATAATGAGACTAAGCTTCGGTGCAGAGATCTTTGTTATATTAGCATAGAGCACATGTTTTTTTGCTGACGGCAGGTGGCCCGACCACCATTAGGCTGGCCTTGTTGAAGCTGATGCTGTGTAAGGACTGGTTTCTTACCTATCAAACGCTGACTAAATCCCCTCCTTACTTGAAGTACCTCAGAATACAACTGTGATGCAATCAGAGAGATGGCGGTGGATTGAAATTGCTCCTTTAATAAGTAATGCACCGTTTGCATTATAGAAGGAGGTGTCAGATATGTTGTGATTTAAAATGCCCCCTATAATCTCTCTCACGACCAACAGTCTACAGTGATATTCGGAAAGTGGATTTCCTGGGGGAAGGCCGTTCTGATTGCTGCCTTTTCTGTGCAATCATGGTTCGAGTGCACGCCGGAGCATGATCGTTTGTTTACAACGCTTGCCGCGCTTCCCTCCGCAGTGGGAGGAGGTGAGCGGCTACGACGACTCCATGAGCCCGATCAGGACGTACCAGGTGTGCAACGTGCGCCAGCCCAACCAGAACAACTGGCTGCGGACAGACTTCATCCCCAGGAAGGGCGTGCTGCGCGTCTACGTGGAGATCAAGTTCTCGGTGCGCGACTGCGCCAGCATCCCCAACATCCCCGGCTCCTGCAAGGAGACCTTCAACCTGTTCTACCACGAGGCGGACGGCGACACGGCCACCGAGACCAGCCCCCTGTGGCGGGAGAACCCCTACGTCAAGGTGGACACCATCGCGCCCGACGAGAGCTTCTCTCTGCTGGAGGCCGGCAGGATCAACACCAAAGTGCGCAGCTTCGGCCCGCTCTCCAAGACGGGCTTCTACCTGGCCTTCCAGGACCTGGGCGCCTGCATGTCGCTCATATCCGTCAGGGTTTTCTTCAAGAAGTGCTCCACCACCATCGCCAACTTCGCCGTGTTCCCCGAAACGGCCACGGGGGCCGAAGCCACCTCCCTGGTCATCGCCCCGGGGGCCTGCGTGTCCAACTCGCAGGAGGCGTCCGTCCCTTTGAAGCTGTACTGCAACGGAGATGGAGAGTGGATGGTTCCCGTGGGCTCCTGTCAATGCATGGCGGGGTTCGAGCCGGCCATGGGGGACACACAGTGCCAGGGTAAGCGTTTAGAGACTTTTATTCCACTAAAGCTCTTTTATATGCCTGGTGCAAGTCACGCCGTCTGTGCCCCCACCCCTGTAGGTATTGTGTGGTGCTTGAATGGGGTGAAGGAGAGTGGAGGGGAGTGTGAATTAATGAGCTGTTGCAGTGAGGAGCGGCATACAGATATTGTGGGAGGAGACCGAGAGTGAGGAAGAGAGAATGGAACCGGGGAGACGGGGAGAGAGCCAATAGATTTGTTGGCAAGAAAATGAGATACGTGAGAGGAAGAGATTATAAGAGAGAAAAATATTGTTGTCAGAAGAAAAATAGAGATAAGCGGGGGGTGGGGGGTGGGGGGTGGGGGGGTTGAATTGCCAGGGTGGAGAGTGGCGACCAAAAAAAAAAAAAGCAGGAAGTGTGCTCCCACCCGGGTCTGAGTAATGGCGTGGAAGGAACGCGCGCCGGGGAGCTCATTCGTTGCCATTTGGCGGCTCAAGGTTAAAAGCCTGCCGCGGACGCCTGATGAAAGGTCCTCTGGAGCCGGTGCCGATGGTTGGGCCGGTGCCGGGGAAGTATGATTCCCTCCACGGCCTCTTGCTAGTTCCTGTTAGCGAGTCTAAAGGCGGCCGCTCTCATTAACGCCCCTCTGACCACCGCAAGCCACCGCCTCCACGCGGACATTAATCACACAGACGTTTTGTTTCTCTCCTCCATCGCCAGAGGCCAGAGAGTGAGAGAGAGAGAGAGAGGGAGGGAGGGGGGGGAGAGAGAGAGAGTCCGGTGGGAGGGAAGAGGAGGAGGAACAGTGGGAAGGGGAGAGAGAGAGAGAGAGAGAGAGAGAGAGAACTTTGCTGTATCACAGAAAGACTAATCTTCACATTTTCTAAAGAGGTTCATGAGCTTGAAGAGAGAGAGAGTGAGGTGATTCAGCACTCCTCCCCCGGATGAAGAAATCACAAGTAACAAAAGAAAATAACGATGCAGGGTTTCACAGACAAACATAAATCAGATCAGAGCCCTCAGGCACTGTGAGGGCTTTGTGAATTACCACCAGTTTTCATGTAATCATCCTTGGCTACATACTGGAAATTTAAGAGCTAGAATGGGACATTTACTGCGCTAATTTTCCTGAAGGAGGCATTCCAGTGGAATTAGGATGTAGCTCAAGAAGACTACTTAGTCTAACCAGTTAATCACACCCTCTTGCTGGCTGACTTGTTATGAGCCCTCACGCTGACAGGACAGATGTTAGCCAGAACCACCATTTTTACACCACAGGACAGGAATGTGAGAGACTATAAAGATCTGGAGGCTGATCCACAAAACCCTTCTAGAACAAATCCACTCTGTCTGGATCCCACAGTGTTTGTTAGTTTATCAGTTTTGTTGGCTTATCTTCTCAGATTTAAACGACGGTCTCCCGGTTCTAATTTATTTGACGATCAAGCTGTTTGGCGTGCGTTACGGGGTAATGTTTATATTCAGTGTCGTGTCTCTCGCTGCCTCGCACAGAGACAGACTGATGGATTCTTGAATATCATTACTCTGACTCATCTCAGCCCGTTTGTTTCACAAGAGCAAACTACTGTCAGCCGTCCGTCATCATCAGTCTTCTCTTCTCCTCTTGTTGTCGTTGCTCCTCTTCCTGCACCCTGTCACCATGTCACCCTGTCACCCTGGCTCTCTCACAAGGAGATGAATGACAGCTGTTAGACAGGATGAGAAGGAGCTGGTATGAGAATGCGTTCAATGAGGGGTTTATACCAGTTTTTCATTTCACACATCTGCCTCTCAATAAATACGAATCCCGGGGTTCAGCCAACCCAGGCCGGACTGATTTCCTGCGCGGAGGACCGCGGTTTTGTGCCCTATTGGCGTCGACGGCGGCGTTCTCACTGTCCCTTTTCGTCTGCCTTTTCCCGTCTAGCCTGCGGTCCGGGGACCTTCAAGTCCAAGCGGGGGGAGGGCTCCTGTTTCCCCTGCCCCCCCAACAGCCGTGCCAGCTCCAGAGGGTCCAGCGTCTGCCCGTGCCAGAACGGCTTCCACCGCGCCGACAGCGACCCTTTAGACTCTGGCTGCACCAGTAAGTGAAGCCCTTGAGACAGCTTTCATTACGTTCATGACAACAGCAACAACCTTGGACTGGAAGCAGGGTGTCAAAATACCTATGGCGGATGTAAGATGAGCCGAGTATAGCTAGGTTAGTTCACGACAGATGCAAGCAAAATGTAAGCTACGCTGTTTTATCCTCAAAACAAAGCCCTGCTGCTAAGTGCCCATGTATTTAAAGTTATAGGTGAAATTATACAGTACATATACAATTTTTGGGAATCAGGGTTAAATAGTGTAGTTGATCTATACTTTAGATCTATAGTTGATCTATACTTTGGACAAAATATTCCTTTAACCAGGGTGCTATAGGCTGTGTCCACTGACAGCTCTGTCATAGAGAAACTCCACTG
Source organism: Borostomias antarcticus (assembly GCF_949987555.1). Lineage (NCBI taxonomy): Eukaryota > Metazoa > Chordata > Actinopteri > Stomiiformes > Stomiidae > Borostomias > Borostomias antarcticus. The sequence goes on from NC_140257.1 coordinate 12,911,337, forward strand.
GGGGTGTGGATGGAGACAAACTCACCCCCCAACCCCCCCCCACCCAGGGTCTTTTCACTGTGATATGACATACGCAGGCTGTGACCTCCCGACCCCTCCCCTCCTCCCCGCCGCTACGGACCCAAACCGTGTCACTTTCCGTCACGCGCGGCCCTCCCCTCCCTGTCTGCCCCCCCCTGCCTGGAGTCACTCAGCTCATGTTTAGCGAGGGTGTCGTGGTGGAAAAGGCCCTGCGCAACGCCAGCTCAAACCGTCTCTGTGTGTTTCACTTTCCCAATTAGCGAGGGCCGAGTTCCAAGCGGCGTGGGGCTAATTAGACGGGACAGAGTGGGCAGGCTGGGCTCGGGGGCAGACAGGCAGGCGCGGAGCAGCTGACAGGCCGAGCTGCTCGTAAAGGGACGTACGACGGGAGACATCAATGAGTGTCTCCCTGAGCGTGCCGCAGTTTGTGCTGGGTTAGATGTCCAGCCTGCAATGAGATGAAAGCAACTGTCCTCTACATCTGAAGTAACCTTTGTTGGGCCCCACACTGCAGATATCACGGTTTCATCCAGGTTTCAAACACTCCTCAGTCCTCAGTGCGCCATATTGAGCAGTAATGGCCCCCAAGGTGTGAAAATCTGTACCACCTCTGCCATATGGGTATGGAAGGTTCTAAGAACAGTGTTATGTACAATATATCATGCACGGACCTGGGCTTATACAGAATATAATAAAGACTATTTATTCTGCAATGTACTGCAGACCATATCTGTGCTCAGGAACATTGCTATTTCACGGCTGAGGGTTTCTTTATGAATAGCGATGGATTGCTATTGCATGAAATGAACAAGCGATCTCTTGAATATTTCCTCTAGTTTGCGTAGTGGGCGCGGCCTCTGCGGCCCCCGAGGTCGCTGGGCAGGAACTGAGGCGTCTGTTTGTTCTGTCCGTCCGCAGCCGTCCCCACACCCCCCCAGAACGTCATCTCCAGCGTGAACGAGACCTCGCTGTCCCTGGAGTGGGAGGAGCCGGCGGACGACGGCGGCCGCGGCGACGTCATCTACAACGTGGTGTGCAAGAAGTGCCTGCGCGAGCGCGGCCCGTGCACGCGCTGCGACGACAACGTGGACATGTCGCCGCGGCGCCTGGGCCTGACGGAGCGGAAGGTGGTGGTGAGGAACCTGCAGGCGCACACCCGCTACAGCTTCGAGGTCCAGGCCGTCAACGGGGTGTCCGGGAAGAGCCTGGCCGCGCCGCGCTACGCCACCGTCAACATCACCACCAACCAAGCAGGTCGGGGGAATGCCGCGATCCGTAGAAGTCACACAGGATCAATAATCAAGCAGAAGCAGAAATCAATGTCAGCAGCAGCACTCAACATCACCACCACCTCATAAAGCACTAAATCACCACCAATTTACAGTAGAAGTTAGCAACTTTCAAAGGCAATTATGTCGCCCCCTCGTATTCCACGCCGTATGCTTTGCTGGAGTTTATGATCTCACGACAATGAAATGGCAATTTAGAGCAACACAAATCTATACTGCAAGCTGTGGAGAAGATGAAACAATGTGAGGTCAATTTAGCCTGTTCTGGGGCCTACACTACGAAGCAGGGGTACGGGGTTAGTGCAATAACTTCAGGTTTAACTCAGGTTGTCAGTGTCACGGCGGTGGTTCACTTTTCACTGTGCTATATCACCATGGTAACTTATGCTGCTGAGCTAACCTACTGACAACATTTCGAATATTAATTGGATTTTCCCTATAATACTAGAAAGCGCAGTTTCTCAGCTTTCAGCAAGTGTTGGAGTGAGGAATTTTTTATATTTGTGAGATATTTGTTTTAATATTATTAAATATTTGTTAGATATTTTTTAAATGTTGCCGGTGACGTGGTCGTATTAAAAGGGTTAAACTCCAGATTACGGATCCATGGGATAATTGGGTTGTCAACCAATTAATTCACTCGGAAAATGGCTTGTCCGCTCCGAGAAGATCCCGTAGACGTAGGTGCGCGAATAGTGAGAGGGTCTGTTCGGAGGGCAAGAGTATTTAGACACCACAGTATATGAAACAGATTCTCAGTAGAGGGAAATGGTTTATCGTTGTCAGCTGCCGAGTCATATTTTGCCAGTGAAGTCTTACAGTCCTGTGACTACACTGGCTTGCATTTGTTCCTAGGAACAAAGAGAAGTACATTTTAGTTGAGCTACCCATGCCTGGAAATAAATTACGTTACTGAAATAGGCTACCTTGAGCTTCACTTTTTTTCATCTTGATCTTTTTTTTGTTTCTTTTTTTTGTTGATCTTCTGTGCTCAATGTTCTAAACTCCTGCTCCAACCTGAAACAAATACATTATAGCCTAAAGTTTAAGCGTGGTCCCTCAAGGCTCATGGGGTTGCAGCTGAAAGAATAAGTGTTGGCGTTTCACGCCTTAAGTAAGTATAAATCCTAGCAACATTTATTTCTTGGCATAGCCTAGACAATTGCAATTGTAGTCATCTACTTGTGCATTCATGATAGGGCAGTGATGGGCCTAAATACGCATTCAGCAGGCGACAAAACATTTTGGCAGCTTTCCTTCCTGCCTTTGGCAGCAGCGACTGTGATGCTTTTTTGCCAGGATGAAATGTTCAAATGACTGGTATTTCTCTTTTCTATGATTCTCTGCTCTTCTTGCGTTAAGTAGGCGGCTCTTGTAGACTTCTTCAATCTCCATGTTTGTGATTGGCCACATGGGCAAACACTGCCTCTTCATATGTACACACACTCATAGCTAAATTAGGAAAAACTGGGTAGACTCAACAAGTTCCTAACCACCGTTGTGACACCACTCATGCTTGATTGCGGTTGTTTGATTTAGTCAAGCGAGCTAGCAAAAAGTTATCCTGGATATGTTGAACTTGCTTCGTAGTACAGGCCTCGACTCTAACCCTCTTCGTTGACCCCTCCCCCCCCCCCCCACGCACACACACACACACACACACACACACACATCCTTTTGTTACTTAATACCGTGCTTCATGTTTTATTTTGATTTGCATTACCATAAGGGCCGTAAACATTCTCAAAGTCGTTAAACATTGTCTTTTCTGTCGTCCAATCCCAGCCCCTTCAGCTGTACCCACAGTGCACCTGATGAGGTCCACGTCAGACACACTCAGCCTGTCCTGGCTGCCCCCTGAAAAACCCAACGGCTTCATTCTCGACTACGAGATCAAATACTATGAAAGGGTAAGAGAACCAGCATGGACGCTAGGGAGACCGGAGGTTGCCTTGGCGACGGCTAACGGGGGATGAAAAATACATCCCCCCAGACATTGGCATGACGTGTAAAGTAGGGCTGGGTATCGATTTGAATTTCAAGAATCGATTTGATTCCGATTCACAAGGTTCAGAATCGATTATCACGATTCGATTCGATTCAATATCGATTCGGTTAGTGTTACTAAAGACTTTTTTTTTTCTGTAACCTTAATTATATAACTGCCAAGTTATGCAACACATCAATACTAGGGCTGGGTATCGATACTGATTTCCAAAAATGAATGAATGAATGAATGAATCATTGAATGAATTAATGAACTATTCATTCCTTCATTTATTCATTCATTCATTAAATAAAAGATCGATTTTGGGATTCATGAATCGATTCTGAATCATTTGATTCAGAATCGATTCAGAATCGCTTAATCAATTTTTTTTAACCCAGCCCTAGTGTAAAGCACAAACAACGGCACGCCGTTTCCCGGCTCAGAGCCGTGTTTCTGTCCTCACCCTGTCCTGTCCTCCAGGGTCAGGTCATGTCCCACACGGTGACAGCCCAGCACAGCTCAGCCAAGGTGGAGGGCCTGAAGCCAGCTACAGCCTACGTGGTCCAGGTCAGGGCTCGGACCGTGGCTGGATACGGGCGCTACAGCAACCCCATGGACTTCGGCACCAGCCTGCACAGTACAGAACCCCGCCTCTCTCTCCCTCTCTCTCTCTCTCTCTCTCTCTCCCTCTCTCTCTCTCTCTTTAGTAACCTAGTAGTGGTAGTAGTAGCAGGGACTTTTTGATCTCTGGGGGAAATTGCACTGTCATCAAAAGACAACAAAGCAACACAATCCAGAATATGTAGAAATCTACAATATAAAATATACAGATATATTATATAAATATATAGATACAAATATACAAATCCAAATATACATATTGTATCATTGCCTATACCTAGTGTCTAGCTCAATGTTTCAGACGGATATTGGAAAAACATTTGTTAGAGAAAATGTCATAGCAGCGATTGAGGCTGTAAGGTAGTGAGAAATAATTCACCCCCCCCCCCCTCTCTCCAGGTGACCCCCAGAAGTCTGTGCAGGACCAGCTACCTCTGATCGTGGGCTCTGCGTCAGCTGGCCTTGTGGTCATCGTTGCCATGGTGGTGATTGCAGTGGTCTGCCTCAGGTGAGCGCTTGATTGGATTTCTGTTGCGGGCCCCTCCGAGGTCTCTGAAGTTATTGTTGAACCTCAGAGTCGTGTAAGCCACTGTGAACTCTGCTCCTCGTCTGCTGCCAGGGATCAATCGCTCCACTGAGACTTTGTGTGGTCCCTGTTTCAGGAAGCAGCGCAGCGGCTCCGAGCTGGAGTACACAGAGAAGCTGCAGCAGTATGGTGAGTGTGTGTGTGTGTGTGTGTGTGTGTGTGTGTGGGTGTGGGTGTGGGGGTGGGGGGGGTGTTTGTGTGTCCATTTCTATGTTTTTTTGTGGAAAGGCGGACAGTAAATTACCGAATTCAATTAATTATCTTATCACCTGACTGGGGTAAGAAACATTTGCTCGTTTAAAAGCTAGGCTTCAAAAGATAAAGGGCCCCTGGTGCAGATTCCGTGGCTGCCCAAGAACCAAAGACCTGTGAGATAGATGAGTGTCATGCATATCGCATTAGGAATGTGTACTCATGACTGACAAAATGAATTTGTCAACGACTCTTTCCTTCATTTCATTGTCCCCAACTCAAGTTTCGCCCGGGGTAAAAGTGTACATCGACCCTTTCACTTACGAGGACCCCAACGAGGCCGTCCACGAGTTTGCCAAAGAAATCGACATCTCGTGCGTGAAGATAGAGGAAGTGATCGGTGCAGGTAAATAAATAGCCCGCTGTGGCTCGGTCGGCGCGCAACACAGAATGTCATGGGTTTGTGTAACACTCTTGATGATAGGCAAGGCAAGGCAAGGCAAGTTTATTTGTTTACAAAAAGAGGTTGCGCATATTTGTACAGCACATTTCAACAACAAGGCAATTCAAAGTGCTTTACATGAGACCTTAAAAGCATCAAGACAAAGTGCAACACATGCAAGCTATCGCTGCACTTGAGCTGGACTGGATAAATATACACTTATGGATAAATATCTTCATGTCCAATGTTTTCGGGGCGTGGGGGGGGGGGGGGTCTAGTGAGTGTTGGGAGGGGAGGGGTGTTGGGGGGTGCGGCTGGACAGGAACTTCTCTTTGATGTTGTCGCCCTGGTTTGTTTTTTACTCTCCAAATGCACGCCGCGTCCTAACTTCACCTTGAATGACCGTCTGCTCCCGCTCGCTCACCCCCCTCCTCCCCCTCCCCCTCACCCCCGTGTAAAACGCACTCTCTCTCTCAGGCCCTGAACGCAAAACCCCCAAGCTCCTCGCCCGCCCCCTGTCCCCTCCCACTGCTCCCCGGCCCCCCCCCAGGTCCGCGTCCCCCCCTCTCCCCGGCCTCTGAGCTCCTGCCTCCCCCTCCCGCCTCTCTACTCCTCCTCTCCTCCCTCCACACTTTTTCCCGGTCGAAATCCCTCCCGCCCCCCCCCCCCGCGCTCTCTTTGTCGCGCCCCATCACTCCTGAATCCAGAGTTTCTCCTCTGCGCAAAGCAGTAACGCCTCCTTTCCCTCACCCCCCCTCCCTCCCTCCCTCCCTCCCTCCCTCCCCCCCATCCTCCCTCCTCCACTCCTCTACCCTGGTTCACCCCCACCCCCCCACCCCCATCTCCTCCTTCCCCCTGACGTCTCCGCCCCCAGGCGAGTTCGGGGAGGTGTGCCGCGGGCGGCTGAAGCAGGCGGGGCGCCGCGAGACGGTGGTGGCCATCAAGACCCTGAAGGCGGGCTACACCGAGCGCCAGAGGCGGGACTTCCTGGCGGAGGCCAGCATCATGGGCCAGTTCGACCATCCCAACGTGATTCGCCTGGAGGGCGTGCTGACCAGGAGCTGCCCGGTGCTCATCATCACCGACTTCATGGAGAACGGCGCGCTGGACTCTTTCCTCAGGGTGAGAACGCTCAACCGCGCACACACACACACACACACATCCTTGACTGTGAGGGAGACTTTCTGGTGGAGTATGTTCAACCTACGTACACAGTCATACAGAATCTACTCTGTAGTACATAGTTGATCAAAGAGATGTCCAATATATGCATAGAGCCGTCATTCATTAGATCATGGCTGTGTTTCTGTGAGTCACAGGACGGTAGCGTGGCGCAGAGGACAGGCGTTGCCTAAGAGCCGTCGTTTGGACAGATAATAGAGAGGCTGAGAGTTAGGTGGATGTATTTAAATGTAATTTTAAGTCTTACAGGGACAGTGTACATTGATTTACATTATTGAATGACATCGTTTGACTGTAAATTAGCCAGTCAGCTGGAACTGTACTTCCTGAGAGGCTGAGATTTGAGTCACAACGTGGACATGATGTCCCCGCCAGAGACGAGACGAGGGAAGGGACTATGAAGGATAATCAGTCACAAAATGGTACAGCACAGAGAAGTCCTTCATAGTCCCTTCCCTCATCTCGTCTCTGGCGGGGGACATTGTGTCCACGTTGTGACTCAAATCTCAGCCTCTCAGTCCCTCTCACGCACTCCTCTCTATCATCTGTCCAAACGACGGCTCTTTGGCAACGCCTGTCCCTGCGCCATGCTACCGTCCTGTGACTCACAGAAACACAGCCATGATCTAATGATAGACTCCACAGAACAACGGACTACAGCCTTCCTTCCTTCCTTCCTTCCTTCCTTCCTTCCTTCCTTCCTTCCTTCCTTCCTTCCTTCCTTCCTTCCTTCCTTCCTTCCTTCCTTCCTTCCTTCCTTCCTTCCTTCCTTCCTTCCTTCCTTCCTTCCTTCCTTCCTTCCTTTCCTTCCTTCCTTCCTTCCTTCCTTCCTTCCTTCCTTCCTTCCTTCCTTCCTTCCTTCCTTCCTTCCTTCCTTCCTTCCTTCCTTCCTGCCCGAGATGCTGAGAGCACTAGGGAGGCCCAGCTATCTAGGCCTGCTATGAATCATGCTGTTTACATATCTGTCAAAACCTGTTGTTCTGTCAGTCGCAGTCACGTTTGTACAAGCCACCTTGTTTATGTTTTTGCCCTGTTATGTACACACTTTTCCCCCCTTGTCTTGGATTGAGGAAAGGTGTACCGATTAAGCGTCAACGCTGTTTTAAGGACTTTCAAGTTTCTCAAAGACTTGCTCAGGTTACATACATACATTACTATTATCTTGTACCGTGTTCTTTCAATTCCATCAGCGATTCAGTGATAGGACAACTGACCTGCCCAGGGAGTACAACTCCAGCTGACTGGCTAATACTGGCACATTTACAGTCAAACGACGTCATTCAATAATTTAAATCAATGTACACTGTCCCTGTAAAACTTAAAATAAAATTGAAATACAAAACTTAAAATTTAAAACTTAACTCTCATAATATTGCCCCTTGGCTGCCCCAGAAAGGGCTTCTAGCTCTTGATGCAGTATTGTTTGCTGAAAGATCTCTGTAGAGCCTAGAATTATCCCGCTGATGACATGGAGTAAGACAGCACGGAAAAGTCGGCGTCTGTGATTGACAGAAAACACTCTTGTAGCGTCTTGACAGATGTCCTCTCATGTTCACGTAGGCTTTGTGAGTGACTGATGTACTGGATTCCCCCCCCCCCCCCCCCCTCTCTCTCTCTCTCTGTTCTCCAACCATCTGCCTCTCTCTTTTTCCTTTGATTCCTCTCCTCCATCACATTGTTGCTTTACGTTCTCTTTTTCCGTCCATCTCTCCGCCAACCCCTCCCTGCTGTCCGTCCCCCTCCCTGCTGTCTGTCCCCCTCCCCTCAGCTGAACGACGGCCGTTTCACCGTGACCCAGCTGGTGGGGATGCTGCGGGGCATCGCCGCGGGGATGAAGTACCTGTCTGACATGAACTACGTTCACCGGGACCTCGCCGCCCGCAACATCCTGGTCAACAGCAACCTGGTGTGCAAGGTGTCCGACTTCGGCCTGTCACGCTTCCTGGATGACAACGCCACTGACCCCACCTACACCAGCTCCCTGGTTAGTTCAGCTCACAGTTTTGCTCCCTGCAGCGTGCGGTTGTGTGTGTGTGTGTGTGTGTGTGTGTGTGTGTGTGAATGTCAGTGTATTGTGATGGTTTTCTCGCTTGCTTCTCCACATGCATCTGTGTGTGACAATATCTCTATCTCTGTGTGTACGTCTATGGCGAAGTTTGTGGGATGTGTATACTGTATACAGTATCAGGCCGTGTCTTCCACTGCGTGTGTGTGTCTGTGTGTGCGTGTGTATTGTTTGAGTTTGAGTTTATTAGGACAACTTGCATCACGTTCACACAGGATGAACTTTATATCCTATTACAATTTAAAAATACAATGCAAATAAACAGAAAACACAGTACAGTAATCAACAATGTATGTGTGTGTGTGTTGGGTGGGGGGTCTCGGTATGCATGCCTCTGTGTGTGTGTTTTTAATGACTCCCCAGCTCAGTGTGTGTCAGCGTATCAATAACATCTCCCCCCCGGTGTCTCTGCAGGGAGGTAAGATCCCCATCCGGTGGACGGCCCCGGAGGCCATCGCCTTCAGGAAGTTCACCTCCGCCAGCGACGTGTGGAGCTACGGCATCGTCATGTGGGAGGTGGTGTCCTACGGAGAGAGGCCCTACTGGGACATGAGCAACCAGGATGTGAGTGCCCGGCTCCCGGCAAAAACACCCCGCTCGCACTCGCACGCCCACGCGGTCGGGTTCCCGAGTACCCGGCGGAGCTAGGCGCCTGCGTTTTCGAGCGACGCCCCCGCTCTCGTTATCTTCGCGGCCGCCGAGCGCGGTGGCGTGCGTGCATGCCTGCCTGCGCTGGCGTTCCCTACGACCCCCGCGCAGGCGCCTCCGGCTCCCCCCAGCGGTCCGCTCGCGAAGACGCACGCCCACGAGCGCGCAACGCTCTCTACCGCCGGCTCTATTACCTGTATCTCCTCGTATCTCCTCGGCGCAGACGTTGTGCTACAGCAGTTCCTGCTGTCAAGCCTAGCCCCCCCCCCCCCCGTCCCCCACACCCCCGTCCCAAGCACCTGACGACAGAGTACAGATCCGTGTTGGCTCTCTGCATCTCCACTCCACCGTACGGCTGAGCTGCCACATTGTTCATGCAGTGAGCGAATAATAAGGCGTATCATGACACTGCTGGAGATGGACAAAAAGGCGTAGCACTAGTGTATCACGAGCTCCGAGAAAATAGAGCAGAGGGCGCGTTAACAGAGAAAGACATTCTTTACCTGCTTTGTAGTCGGCAGTCAGATGACACACGAACACCGCAAGATATAAATAGAAACAGTCGAAATACAAACTTGCCGTGGAGAATCAAAGAACAAACTGCAGGAACTGAAGGGAACAGAAGAAATGCCTCAGAATTCCCAAAGGGCTACGAAGCCCGATGCTGAGTGTAGCCAGAATGCGCCCGCCAGCACGCAAGCGGCAACATGTGGACCGTAGTCGTGCGCAAAACACAAACACAGCATGAAACGATCCGACAGAAAGAATTATTCTCTTTCCGCCTTTTCCTTTTTAAGCCTAAACCCCGCTGCTTTTGATTGACGCGCGAGACATCGTAGACACGTACGAAACGCGCGTGCGGAGGCGCGTGACGTCTGGAGATCTGACGGTTCCTGGTTCGATTCCAGCTCCTCCCGCCAGCTGCAGAGGCAGCGCGTCGAAGGGGTCCCCGGGCCAGACGCCGATCCCCAAATTGCTCGCGACGCGCAGGCTGGCGCCTTGTATGGAGCTGCAGCCGACATCGGTGTGCGAATGTGTGTGTGAAGGAGAGGCCATTGTCAAGCGCCTTGGATAAAAGCTCTATATAAGTGTACTTTACAGTACCATATATCATTCACATATACTATGCATACGCATTATAGACCACATGTGTTGGCTACAAGGATGACCCCCTCTGCCCTTTGCCCTCTGCCCTCTCCTAGGTGATGACGGCGGTGGAGCAGGACTACCGGCTGCCCCCGCCCATGGACTGCCCCATGGTGCTGCACCAGCTCATGCTGGAGTGCTGGGTGAAGGAGAGGAACCTGAGACCCAAGTTCTGCCGCATCGTCAGCACCCTGGACAAGCTGCTACGCAACGCCGCCAGCCTCAAGGCGGTCACCAGCACGTACTCCGGGTGAGCGTCCGGTGGCCTCGTTTCTCCGTCTCCTTCGTCTCGTTGGGATTCGCGTCTCTTTTTTTTTGAAGAGGGGAGAGAGACCGGCCCCGGGGTGGCGGGGCGCGTGGCGTCCCCCTAGAGAACGCCGTCGTCAGCTTCAATCGTGGTCTCGGGTGTGATTTTTTTAACGTACGGCTTTTCTTATGTCGACGGTAGCCGGCTGTGCTGCGTGCGCTACACCTACAGTCATGCGATGCGCGCAGAGCACGTGAAGTCAAGCATGCGGCATCAGCCTCGAAATAGTCCCATTTCCCCTCACCTAAACAAAAAAGCAAGATTCATACACTATTCATCGTCTGCCCTCTCTCGGTTCCTTGGCTCGCAGTCTCACCGCTTCACACTCTGCTCCAAGGGTGATCTCTCTGCCAGCTTCCTGGGCTCGGCGGAGCTAATTGCGTGTGGAAAAGCATAATGGCTGACCCAGGTTTAATTCCCCCGCGCTCGGGGCCGGATGGCGAGTGCGGGAGATGGGTCAGGACGGCCAGGCGGACGGCGCCGGGCCGGTGGGAGGGGCTGGAGTGTGCGGCGCGCTAAGGGAGATTGAGGAGAAGCTAAAAGAGAGGAATGTGTTTAATTAGGTCGCTAATGAGGTTTGTGATGCACCGCGGGGGGGGGGAGGGCGCGCCATTAGAGGGGGAGCATCCGCGTGTGTGAGTGAGTGTGTGTGTGTGTGTGTGTGTCATGCTACGTGTCGCTCTGCGCGAATGGCATGCCGATGATTAATTGATGGCCTCCTCCACGTGCGACAGGTAGAGAGTGAAGGGGGGGGGGTGTCATGGTATGATTTAGTGCGTGTCGTCAAACCGCAGACAGCCGAGTTTGCGTGTGCGAGGGCCTGCGTTTCCGCGGTCGCGTGCGCACAAGTGTTGCCTTCACCCGACACGGCGCGCTCGGTGATGTTCGGGGCGGATAGCGGGAGAGAGGGATAGGATATGAGGCGCTGTGGTATCTCCTCCACATCTTGAAAAAAAAAAGAGGGCTTTTTGTAGAGGAGGACGCTGGCGTCTCCACACCAAAGGACGAGGCCGGGCAGATCCTCAGTGAGATGGCCCAGATCTACTTTCATTAAAAACCACGGCATGATAAATTGATTCTTCTCAGAGGTTGAAGTGGATTATTAAGTGTAGGAACTGGCTGCAAAATTGTTTTGTTTTCCCCATGATCGTTATCAACAAATGCTTGTTTTATTATTTTGCCCCACCTAATCTGTATAATCCACGAGGTGCACGGACGGAGCACTAGCATGCATTATTCAAATAATCGACAATCAGCCAACTCATCATTGGTTGACTTATGTCGGCTTCATCCTGGACTTCTACTGAACTCACAATCTAGGACGGATTGGAGGAGAGTGCAGTTAGCTACCATAAACCTGCTTTGAAAATACCGTAAGGATGTTTCAGATGGAATGAGGTGTGTCCCCTCTTGACCTGTGAGTGACCCGCTGTGTTTCCTCTGTGTCGCCAGGGACCTGCTGCGGATTGGAGGGACTCTGCCTGGCCACAGGAAGAGCCTGGACAACAGTCAGGAGATGGTCAGACAGCAGATGAGCCAGACGCTGCCCATCAGGGTGTGAGGCCCAACCCCACCCCCAGAGACACCAGACGCACCAATGAGAAAACAGCTTGCAGCGAAGCTACCGAGGAATTCTACCTGGAGAGCCGAGTGACAGAGAAAAAAAAGGAAACAGACTATTCTGGAATGTCCTACGGTACCTTAAGGACAGGTGTTGTCGAGAATTTAGACAGTTTTTTTTTTCTCTCACGGAGAATCTCCCATTTCTGTGTGTTCGTCTACAGACACTTGTGGATTAGTGACTGTCAAATCTGTTGAACGAAAGCCAAACTGCCCCTCAGGTGGTCTCTGCATGCCTGCATGTGTTTCCTGGGAAGGGTCCCTTCTCCTGCGCTAATCCCAGATCCCACCACCCTTTTTTCGGACATTTATTTACACCTGTGGAGGGTGGGGGGGGGGGATATCGTGGTGAAAATCATGGTGTTAAGTGTTCAAGAAACAAATGTGTCAAGATGCTGTGTTAAGTCTTGTACAATGGACATCGACAAGACCTGACGCCCCGAAAAGAATCCTAACGCCTACGGATCAGAGAAATCTTCCAGACATATTCTAGAACTTTTCAATCTCGTTTCGTTCGCTTCCTCTTCAGTGTCGTCTTCCATGCTGACTGGGAAATGTCGGTCTCATGATGATGGTGTGTACGTGAGAGTCTCTGTGTGTCCCCTTCACCTTCTCTGGTTAGCGGAGTTGTCTGAGAGGGACGTGTTTGAGTGCGCATGCCTAAGTGGAACCCAGGTGGAAGAACACCTGGGATAACAAATCGGTTCCGTCTTGCTGTAACTTTAAAGACATTTTTGCTCTATGGACATTTGCCGTACTTTTTCAATCTTATTTTAAATTTGCATTTTTTGGGGATGCTAAGTTATTACATATTTTTGAGAATAATATTATCTCTACAGTAATTGAGGCATATGTTTTGTTTTTGTTTTGTTACATCAATTGTTTTTATTGACACGTTAACACATTAGACTTAAAGATAGACCGAGCTGAAAATATTCTGCTTCCTCTGTATTGAGTTCAAAAGGGTAAAGGTCTAGTTACAGGAATAGTCATCATTAATAGTCAACATTGCTGACCCATATTATCAACTGGAAAGTCGCCATTCCTATTACTCTGGATCTAGCTCACTGGTACTGTTTCTTTCTTTCTTTCTTTCTTTTCATTGGCTTATGTATGGCAGATCAAAGTGAATTACAAAGGTCACTATCTAGATAATAGCTGTGTGACCTTAATATCGACTTGACCTACAAACGTTAATGTACTGTACTGCAAATCACATGATGGTTAATTACTGACTTGTTTTTTTTTCTTTTTTCTAAGTACACCAGCTGTCAGCGCAGAGCACTGTGAATGTGCTGCAGCTTCCCAAGCCCTTAAACCAATCCACCAAACTCCATCACCATTTGACCCGCCTTTGACCTTTTTATGGCCCTCGGATTATTTGTTGGCAAACAAATGGAAAATTATGTTTTAGGGCCATTAAGAAAAAAATAAATGTGAAAAAAGAAAATAACTCAAACATTTTTTCCTGTATGAGTAAGATGCATTGAATTGTAAATAATAGAGCAAAGCAAGCATTTCTCTTTCAGTATTTTTACGGTAATCATATGCAAATAAATTATTAAAGTGATATCTAGTATTCTCTTTGATTTCTCTGTGGGTAAGTCTGACCATATGTCTTTGTGCAGCCCATCCATGAACAGAGGGAATAGCAAGTACACTTATGTGCACAATACAGTAGGCTACTTCAGAATAATAATATTGAGTTGATATTGAGTATAGCTTGACTCATTCACTTTTAAGACTAGTCAAACACAAAACAGATAGACCCTTCTGTCGTCCTTCCATCCAGAACACAAACTCTGTAACGTTGCATCAGTTTAGTCTTGCCAGTATTGACGGGGGGAGCCGTCACCTGGCAACACGCTGACTGCGGTGGAGAGCATAGCTAGCTCTGTTCTGTTTCTATTGACTGTGCTGAACCTGACCCAGCCTAGAGGGAGGCAGAGCCCTCCTCTTGCCCCGTGAGAATATTTATGCTTTCCTGGCTCTGGATGCTGAGGTGGCAACTGTAGGATTATAATCTCTCAGGGTAGAGATTGATAGTGACACGGTCTTATGCTCCATGTCCTTGGGAGAACGGACACACAGGCTCAACATGGGAAGCACAAAGTACAGAAAGAGATGGTCCACCATACACTAAAGTTGCAGAGAGGGATACAGCTATGACGTATGAGCTACTACAGTACATGACATTAGATGGGCTGTTTGGCCTTCATGGTATACATTCCAATAGGCTATGTGTACATACCTAGCACAGCACCAGACCTGTGTACAGTATAGCAGCGTGCTTATCTGTGAAGCTGGCTTACTGGACAGATTTTCTGTTGAGAATATAGAGAGGTAAACTCGAAAGGGAGATCATACAAGTTGAAAATATTACAGAGCCTTGAACCTTGACTTACTGTGTGGTGGATTTTCATATGGTTCAAATTACTTTTAATTGGTATTAACAGATATAGTCTTGATATTGACTGTCTAAAAAACATTTGACAGAAGTTGGGGTTTTGCTATTTATTTTCAACAATAGAATCCATGTTGTGCTTCTCTGGGGATCCACAGAGATGAGCTGAGGAATCTCTCAACGAGAATGTTTAGACATCTTGGGAAATGACAGCAATCCCGGTGGAAAATACTAGACACCATTACCACAGACTATTAGATAATTAGAAATCAACAGCTCATCTATTGCCTAGATTTTTATTGAGCATGCTTGATGGAGTGAAAATGGAGGCCGCTGCGTCTAGATGACACATAATTTGTGTATTTATTGCTTGCTTGTCCTACACTGATCAATGGCACATGCAGCTCAACATCAAATATCTATATATCTCCTGTGAGATTCCTATGATTGCTGGGACATTACCAAGCACTGTGCTTTTACACTGTACAATCACACACACACACACACACACACACACACACACACACGCATGGCAACGCACAAATACACTCTCGCTGTGAAAACACATGCATGGAAACACATTCGCATGAAAGCACTGGTGAAAGTACACACACACATGCACACACACACACACACACACACACACACACACACACACATACACATCAAATTGAGTGCCAGTGATTTGTCAGGTTTGGTGTGTCTACTTGTGTACTCCTATGAATCCACCAGTGACTATCCGCCTGAGCTCAAACATTCATTTGCCAGCCTGTCCAAAGCGAATTTAATGCCTCCAATTACAGGGGGTCTGCAAGCAGGCAGATTTCGGGCGAAGCTTGGCAGCAGCAGAGTTTGCTACGCATCAAGGCGTTTTAACAGAGTAGTGATTTGCTGCTAGCGGGCCTTGTAGCTGCCAGCGCAGGCTCATCACTGGAAAACTACCCTCTTTATGAAACGCTGCTCAGCCGAAACTGTTGGAAGTGCTGCAAAAATATCTGTCTTTGAAATGTGCTCTCTCACTCTGTCTGAGGAAATGTGTGTCTCTGACAGTGGAGAATGTCTACAGTAACTGTTTTGTGAAAACCCTATGGAAATGTTTCAAAAGGACAAAGACAAATGGGTATTTAGCAAACCGTTCTTATTTGAAATACCGAGTTACTAATCAGTTGAAAAACGGACCATCGGAAATATCCATCTGTGTATTGTGGCACACACGCACACACAAACACACACACACACACACACACACACACACACACACACACACGCCTCACTGTCTTGGTTTAGTTTGGTTTCAGAGCATCTTTGTCATTGATGTCTCGACTTTCCAGTGTTTTTTGGGGGGTGGGGGTTGGGGAGGGGGGGGGTATTAGCATGACAGTGGACTGTGTGTGGTGAGGCGGCCCCCCGGCCCCCAGCCTCGGCCGTGATCTGCTAAAGATCCACCTGAGCCCACCGGTGATTACCGGGGTGTCAGTGCGGGCCTGAGCGACAACAGGGGGTCCGGGGTGCATTACAATGTGGCGTCGTGGCTACATTCACCTCCACTCCTCCCACACGCTGCTGCTGCCCCCGCCCCCGCCTCTGAATACCAGACCAGGATATCGTCATAGAGGGCGGCTGTAGCTCAGGATGTAGAGCGGGTCGTCCGATGATCGTTGGGTCGGCGGTTCGAATTCCGGCTCCTCCTGACAACACGTTGAAGTGTCCTTGGGCGAGACACTGAGCCCCAAATTGCTCCCAATGAGCAGGCTAGCGCCTTGCATTGCAGCTGCCACTATTGGTGTGTGAATGGGTGAATGAGAAGCCTTCATTGTAAAACGCTTTGGATAAAAGCACTATGTACTGTAAGTACAGTCCATTTACCATCATACCTTTAGTGGGGAGGGGAGTTCTGATACTGTACTCTGCTCTGTACAGTGCACGTCACATGGCCGTGTCTCACGAGGACACCTCAGCGCCACGTTCATTACGAACGGGGGTGGCTGTAGCTCAGTTGGTAGAGCGGGTCATTCAGTGATCGAAGGGTCAGTGGTTCGAATCCCAGCTCCAACTGTCTACATGTCGAAGTGTCCTTGAGCAAGACACCTAACCCCAAATTGCTCCCAATGAGCAGGTTAGCACCTTGCATGGCAGCTACCGCCATTGGTGTGTGAATGGGTGAATGAGAGACCATTGTAAAGCGCTTTGAGTGCCGCTAAGGTGGAAAAGCGCTATATAAGTGCAGTCCATTTACCATTACGAGATAGGAATCAGGAAGTCAACCTAATGTGCCCCATAGCTGGAGTCACAGAAGGAGCTCTCAACATCGAGATTCCAGCTGCTCCCCATAAAGTAGATAGATAAAGTTTATTTATGTTATGTTTTTTATGTCAACACACACACATTACAATAGTATCACTAACAATTAACGCATTGATGACCACTCATGTGGAGTTATGAGACACCAAATAAGAATCTATAGGAAAAAGCGTACATAGTACGGTAAAAACATCACAATGTTACAATCAATTACAGTCAATTAAATTAACAATCGATCAATTAAAGTATGTTACTTTGTGCTTACTCGCTCACGATATTTTCTACTTCACAACATGAATTGTAGCTCTGGATGAACCCCCTCCAAGGGGAACGGAGCTGATCCCTTACTTGTTGCTCTAAACAGCCTAAGTGATGGACACTTGCTCTAAAGAGGCCTGCTGGGTGAATTAGCATGCATGTGAAGGGAAGAGGAAGAAAAGGCAGATTATGCATTTGTATGTTTGCTGATGAGATTGAGGGGTTTAGGTCCCACAAACCTCCCATCTGAATGACAAATCCTACCAGGGAGGGGAGAGAGAGAGGACAGAGAATAAAAAGAATAGTTAGTCTTCTCCCCATAGGCCTTTGAGTAAACTTTCTGGGGTGTTTGAAGCAGGGGTCTCGGAGCAGATGTCTGAAATTTGGGAGAGAAAAGAGGGGGAGACCCACGGGGTGCTGGAGCCAGATCTTAAGCCTCTGAGTCCTCCTAAGACCATCTGAGTATCTGTGCAACACAACCATGAAAGGTTTTCTTTGTTATGAGGTTATTTTGAGAGTGTGTTCGTTGTGGCCCACAAGGCGTGTTGACAAAGTTGTGAGTGAACAGACAGGCAGGGCTTTGGGGACCATCTCTAGTACATCTCCACACGTACAGATGTCTGTCTGTTGAGAGGAGGACGGACAGAAGACCCTTTCACTCACAACTTTTCTAGCCATTACTGAGGCTGATGGCTTAAGTGGTTTTATGTAGGGAAAAGTGTGGTAGGAATATTATAAACTTTCTCGTCTGCGTATGTTCTCTAACTCCCTCCCTCTCTCTCTCTCTCTCTCTCTCTCTCTCTCTCTCACACACACACACACACACACACAGACATGCACGTACACACACTGTGACAGATTCTTATAGCCCAAAACTACCTGTGTATCTGAAATAAATGACCTGCCAAACATATGATGGGCAGGCCAGAAATCCCACATGACTACACTGCAGAGACTGCTTTCAAGCAATCATCCCCATGGTAACACCTGACACCATCTATTCATCATCCAGTCTACAAAACTGTCACTCACTCACTCACACACACACACACACACACACACACACACACACACACACACACACACACACACAGCAAGACATACAATTTAACTACTATAACCATTTATGGCCACCACACACAGTACACAGCTTAGCACAATTAAAGCACCACCATCTTGTTAACCTGTCAGCTGAGCAGCATGTGTGAGTCACATAAAGTCTTGTCATTGATGGACATTAATTGTTGTGTATGAATGTGACAGGTGCCCGTGCCTTGAATGTGAATTTATTATGTTGATTTTCAAGCAAAGACCAAGGCTGTTTTTGGTCAAAATCGTCTACCATCTGTCAGTTTTCTAGTCTAGGACAGAGCATTGACAATATATGAAGAAATGTGGTCTTCCTCAACTCCTGAACACCTTCGTTCTCCTCTCTGTCAGTCTACTGAGCTTCCAGTGTGGCAGCCCCCACCCTCTGGAACTCTCCCCCCCCAGAGATTCTTAACGCCCCAATCTTGGACATCTTCAAATCAGTGAGTGAGTGAGTGAGTGAGTGAGTGAGTGAGTGAGTGAGTGAGTGAGTGAGTGAGTGAGTGAGTGAGTGGGATCTGGTCTGTTTCTGTTGTCTGTCTGACTTGTCTCTTTCTGTCACAAAGCATTGTTGGGTCTCTTGAAAGGCGTTATATAAATCGAATCTATTATTATTATTATTATTATTATTATTATTATTAGTCTATTATTAGTGCACAGAGCCTGTGGAGCCGTTGTGGTCTCGATGGATTGATCTAGCCTATCTAAAACTGTCCAAATGAATGGTCGGGTGTAAATTACAGTGGGTTTTGTTAGAACCAATGATGTTCACCACCCAAAATGGACTATATCTGCAAAATGGAATCCAAAATGGACTGCACTTATATACCCAAGGCTGGTAGTCATCCTGCCACAGGGCCGGGAGAGAGACACATCCATCCTCACGTCATCCCTCTCTCGCGGTTCCTCATGTAAACCCATACGTTCCGGCCATGCCCAGGGTGGGGTTCAAACCCGGGTCTCCCACGGGACAGACACAATTTTAACCAGCTCCATCGGCGTGGGTGGATGGTAGGCTATTCATACTGGGGAGTGAGTTTAACCAACAACTCGCTACCTACATAGGACTCACGAGAACCCAGTTACACTTGGCTTCACACCGTGTCCTCATAATGCCTTTGAATACAATAGCCTCCTACGTGTTCTGAGATTAGATTTGCGTTTGTCTTATTTATTTAATTAATGCTATTGTAAATGCTATTAAGAGGAAGGTAAAGTGTCAGACTCCGGAGGGATACCATCATATCCCACTGCAGGAGCCGGGAATAATGAGGTGAAAATCAGTGGCAGCCGGGGTAGACAGCTATTCTGACAAGAATACCTCCACTAGTGTCAGTCAAAGTGTACGCTAGCAGTGGGTCTGTGCGGTAGCCTAGCCTGCTTCCTGGATTCCTCCAGGTTTAATGTATCCATCAAAGGGGATCAGAAGGAGAGGATTTATAACTCAAAACATTGTGCACCGGGAGTGTGGAAGGGAGTCTTCGCTAAACTCCACTGCGCTTCTGATTCCGCCTGCTCCCTGCTGCCGGACCGTATCCATGGCAACGGCGGAGGGGAAGCGCGCGCTGTTAATATGAGTGTGAGCTGGGGAGGGGGGTGTGGGGGGGGTGTGGGGGGGGGAGGTGGAGGGGGGTGTGGGGTGTGGGGGTGGAGGGGGGTGTGGGGGGGGGGGGTGGAGGGGGGTGTGGGGGTGGAGGGGTGTGTGGGGGGGGGGGGGGGAGGGGGGAGAGTTTGGAGAGGTTGACAAATCATTTTGAGAGAGAAGATCGACCCTTCTGCCAGGGACCGCGTCCAGCCGGGTAAATTAATACCAGTCTATATGCAGATAGTGAACAGAGATGGCAGAGGGGGCAATTTAACACGTAGCCTTGGTACCACTAGATAAGAGTGACACATCTGAGGGGATTTTCACAAGTCTATGGTTCTTGGTTTCAAACCTACTTAACTTAACTAACTAACTAACTAACTGTGACTTCGTTTCTCAAAACCTCAAAAAGACTCAAAATTGAAACATTGAAGAGAAAACTGGTTTTGGACTGGATTGTTTGGATTGGACTGGATTGTTTATCTCACTTTCTCTCTTGACTCTACCACGGGGCCTGCGGGCTGCCTCACAGGCAAACAGCCAGATACCAATTATGATTTGACAAACAACATTTGTTTTGCTGCAATAGTACACCAGCATATAACCTACTTAATTACAAAAATGGACACTAATTGAGTCCCATGCTGTATATGTAAAAATATGTGAATCTCCATGGCAAACTGTAACCCAGAGCTCAGTCTCCCCCCTCCCTCCTCTCCCCCCTGAGCGCCTTCAGTTCCTTCACTGAGCCAAGCGCCTACTTAGTGGAGCTCAACAAGCCTACAGTACAAACTTACTGTCAGGGTTTGCTAATATTGTCATACTATACTAGTGTCAGGGTTTACTAATACTATCATAGTATACTAGTTTCAGGGTTTACTAATACTGTCATACTATTGTCAGGGTTTACTAATACTGTCATATTATACTAGTGTCAGGGTTTACTAATACTGTTAAACTGTAGGCCTTCTAGTGTCAGGGTGTACCAATATTGTCATACTATACTAGTATCAGTGTTTCTAATTCTCTCATTTCTAATACTCTCATACTATACTAGTGTCAGGGTTTGCTAATATTGTCATACTGTACTAGTGTCAGAGTTTACTAATACTGTCATACTATACTAGTGTCAGGGTCTACTAATACTCTCATAGTGTCAGGGTTTACTACTACTGTCATACTATACTACTGTCAGGGTTTACTAATACTGTCAAACTATACTAGTGTCAGGGTCTACTAATACTCTCATAGTGTCAGGGTTTACTACTACTGTCATACTATACTACTGTCAGGGTTTACAAATACTGTCAAACTATACTAGTGTCAGGGTTTAATAGTATTGTTATACTATACTAGTGTCAGAGTTGACTAATACTATCATACTATAGTGTCAGGGTTTACTAATACTGTTAAACTGTAGGCCTACTAGTGTCAGCGTTTACTAATACTGTCATACTGTACTAGTGTCAGGGTTTACTAATACTGTCATACTGTACTAGTGTCAGAGTTTACTAATACTCTCATGCTATACTAGTGTCAGGGTCTACTAATACTCTCATAGTGTCAGGGTTTACTAATACTGTCATACTGTACTAGTGTCAGAGTTTACTAATACTCTCATGCTATACAGTCCTACTAGTTCTGATACCCGTTAGAGCAATACATAGCCTAATTGGCCATTTAGTCCATTGTAGGCAGCTAGAATGCTGGGGGCGGGTTCTATTTGGAGCAATATCTCTATTGGCTGGCGGCTCAGATCAGTATTTTATGTTAACATTAGCCAAAACATACAATTATTTTAAAAATCCGTCCCTGTCACGGTCTGCCTGCGACCTCTGCCGATATCCGTGCCAAATATGAATGCTGTCAGGCCGACGGTGTCCGAAGAAGGTCTGGACAGAGGGACAGCAGACAGGCTGAGAGTAGCTCATTAATGTGTTAGATGTGTTAGATCCAGCATCCTGTATGCTACATTGCAACTATGCACAATGAGAAACAAACATGAATATAAAATGAATGAATATAAAAGCCTCATCATTATTGATTTGTTCATGAAGATTTATCAGCATTTAAAAAAAAAAAAATCTGACTACTGCTGCTGCTGATTGCATGTGCTTCTCTGTAATGTCACAGAATAGAGATTGAAAATGACATTTCCACTGAGGTAAACCAGCGAGTGAAATGGGTTCGTGTTGGTTTCTTAGGAGATGACATTTTCTTTGTGGCTCTTGTCATCAAAGCACTGGCGTGTATTCAACACTGTGAATTCCCTTTAATCTGATTTTGGTGGAGGGACCTACAAAGAAACTATTGCTTAAGACCTGGTGTAAACAAAGACAAGACCTTGACAGGGAGAGTGGAGAGAGAGAGAGAGAGAGGGAGAGAGAGGGAGAGAGAAGGGGGTGAGAGGAAAAGGTGTAGAGAGAGAGAGAGTGAGGGAGAGAGCGAGAATGGAGAGAGGGACAAAGAGTGTGTGGGTGGGGGGGGGGCAGATGTCATTCATTATATGCTTTTGACATGATAAGGAATTATTGATAGGTACTGATTAATGTTTAACAAACATACAGTGGTACCAAGGCCCATTCAGACCAGGTGTGGGTTTTTGTGTTGTGGTGGGTTTTGGGCGCATATACACAGTTGTCCTTTGTCACATAATCCTGTGTTTATGTTCCATAAACTAATAGAACATGCAATCATCCTATTAGTGCCGATATACCTAGGAGAGAGGGACCAAGTGTGATCTCTCTGGCTGTGTCGGCAGAGGAGGAGTTCCGCATTGCCGAGGTCATGAACTCTTGAGCGGCTGTCTCATACAGCCATGTTTTCAAAATAAGAGCAGTGTGGTTTACATTAAAGTGGCTAAATAGCTGATGGATACAGTAAGGGCTGGGGCATAATCTAATTCCGGAAGTCTCAGTTCAAGACTTATTTTTTGAGTCTTCGCCAAGTCACGGTACCGCGCTCCACAGCAGGCGCAGGACAAGCTGAGCATTCATTGGCCGATCATACGAAGACATGGAAATTGAGTTAAGGTTAACAGGACACCTGATTTGATTAGGGAAAGGGATCGGGCCCAGCGCTGACCTCTGATTGGTTTGTTTTTGCCTCTGCTCCATCCAACACATTTTCATTGACCTTTGATCCAAATCTCAAACAAAGCCAAGGTAAAGACAATAATACATAGGTGAATTATTTTACAATATTCCAGACCTGCATTACACCCAAGTCTCTGTGCAAGTAGAATAAATAGCAAAAGAAACATAGGAATAACATGAAATACATGATAGCATTGTAACAAGAGATACCATCTCCATGCCATATCACAGAAAATCATAAGGCCAGCTTGAACCGATTTGCACATGGTTCTAAACATGAATTTACGTTTGCAATAAAGATCCCATGAGTTATTCCTGCACACTAAAAGCCCTGGAGGCCAGAAGAAACATAAAAAGAGCATGGTCAGTATTTACTTAGGGGTGATAAAATACAACCATTGCAACAGTTCTGTCTCCAATTACCTCAGAACACTGCTGTCTGTTGGTTCCATTTGCGACACACTGTGTAGGCCTATCTAAAGTCATGTCAGAGTTAATGATTACTGTAGATATTCATATTGGTGAGGTTCGACAACAAAACGATATGAAGTCACAGCAGCAGAAAAACAGTCAAGTTTTAAAATACTTCATCTGAACTTTCTCTCAATGGATTAGAAGTGGCCTGGGTATCTTTCTGCCTCTTCTTGGGTTGTTGGTGTGGCGTTGTTGAAACACATAAATTGCTTCCGCAGCTGCAGGAAAGACCCTCTCTCTCTCAGCTGAACCAGAACGACGCGGAGCAGCTTTGAGACTGGCGGGGCGGGGGGGGGGGGACGGGGGGGGACGGGGGGGGGGGGGGAGGACGGGGGGGATGGGGGGGGGGGGGGGGGACGGGGGGGGGGGGGGGGGGGTGGAGGGTCGTCTGAGTGTGAAACTCAATCCCTCGCTGGTTTCTCTCTTGACCGTTAAGTTCTCCGGTCAACCTGAAGTTTATTGCCTTGCCCTGCCGTTTACAGCCAGGACGGATCCTTCCCTGGCTGACCTCCCCCGGGACTTAATGGAGCTGTAAGAACACTTTTCACATCCCTTAAGATTCACCACGCTGGCAGAGATAAGACACTGATACAAACAGACAGGAGCGATCCCAAATCTTCTCATGGCCCCGGTAGAAAAGAAACCTGGCTGGATCAGTTCCTTTAGAAATACAGTTGTGTGTACCTACTACTGCATAGACACGCCATACACTGTAAGCCTACTGGAAGCATAACACAATGTGTTTGGAATGCTGGGACCAGCAAAGGAGATGTTCCTCTTATACTATGTCGTCTGTGGGAAACATGAGTCTGAGAGCTGGTCTCAGGAAGGCTACCGACCCTCTCGCAAAAGTCCTGTCCCAGTTATCTTTCATGTCTTAATTAGTGACAAATACGCTACCATTAACTTATCCTTAATGTGCAGGGTATCAAATATTGATATTAGACTATATAATAAGGTAGTTACAAAGGGTATAATACCATATGCACTGGCTGCTAAAGAACAGTTCCTCATATTGATGTGAGAAGGAATTTGAAACTATATGACCGTGGCCAACAGGAAAGATGGAGGACCAACATTTGTTTGTTGGGTGAACAAATGGTGACAAACGATGGCAAATTGGAGTGAAGGCCCCCCGCTGAGCTATGGTCTGCCAACTGGGATCACAATGGAATGGAGGTGCTAGGGAGAACACACACACACACACACACACACTCACACACACACACGCACACAAGGGAGGAGGCATTCATACAGACACAAAGATACACGCATAGCTACACACACACACACAGACACCCTCACACACAACAGAGATGCCAGGGAAAACGGCCGTGTCCATCTGAAGAGACGCAGACATACACACACATACACAAAGGCCACGCGGACAATCGAATGCAATGTTTCACATGAAAGAGTTGAGCTCCACCGAGTGCTAAACAGCCTATGACTTAATCCTATAAATCTATAAGATGGGAGACAGATGTAAAGTGAGTTCCCTGTGCCCCCGAGCTGGAGCCCTGGGAAACATCCCCACACCTTTCCCCCCGATTACCACCGTCCAATTCCCACAGCATACCGAGCAGGAACTCCAAACTCACTGAGGCTCAACAATGGCCAGAGTGGAAGAAGCCCCAACACAGTAATAAATAGATGCGGTGAAGCCAGCTTCAGCCATTTTCAAACAGGGGGTTTAATTGGCCAGATACGATGAAGAATTACATTTCCCCCGAGATACGGTTTGCCGAGTTTGTTTATTCACCACAGGGGGCCGCTTTACAAGAAGTGCCAAAGTGTTTGCATCTTTCATCCACTGATGATACTGTACCCTCTCTCTCTCTCTCTCTCTCTCTCTCTCTCTCTCTCTTCTGAAATCACCAGCGCTAACAGTGTCGGGTTAATTAGGATGTTTGAACCAGCGCCAGCTAAAAAGACACTTTCTAGTGTCTGAACCTCTCTTTGTGCACGTGCTAGCACCGCAGGCCTATCAGGGTACACACCGGGGCGCCGAGGACACACAGTTACACCTCTCTCCTCTCTCTCTCTCTCTCTCCTCTCTCTCCTCTCACACACACAGACAGGCCATTGTGTGCGGGCACAGATGAGATTTGCATGCATGTTAGACTGGATTACACAGGCAGGCTCTGGGAAGCGGGACCCCTGGAGTGTGGGCCCTGGCAGGCAGACCTTCCCTTTAGCTCACAACTTCAAACAAACCTACAACTTAATTGGGCCAGAAAAAAATTCTGAGATCTAAAGTTTCAATTCTCTTTTTCTTAGATCTCTGTTCAGCTGTTTCTTCCTTTATGTTTAAAAAAAAAAAAACTGTTCAAACTATCAGCAGCCGTCTCATCTGATAAACATTTATTCAAGACCTACTTGGAGGAATGCCTCAGTAGGAAGTTGAAGAAGAAGAAGAAGAAGAAGAAGAAGAAGAAGAAGAAGAAGAAGAAGAAGAAGAAGAAGAAGAAGGAGTTAATTCTTAGAGTGATATGTATATTAAGTAGTTTAACGCTTGAGCTGAAGACTATATCTGAGGAGGTGGAGATAGGAGACAGGCGAGCGCAGACCTCCTGCTGGTCCAGAGAGACTCCGGCTCTTCTGCCTGTCAGAGAGGCCAAACTGTCCTCTGTCCGATAGTGGGGCAAATGTCTGATGCGGATAATTCCATGAATTCACAAGGAGCGTGTGTTTGTGTGATATCTGTGTGTGTGTGTTTGTGGGATGTTGATCCACGGGAGGAAATTTCACTGTGTGTGTGTGTGTATGTGTGTGTGTGTGGCCTATGTTGTGAGCATGTCTGTGTGATATTCCTGCACATATCTGTCTGTATGTAACATGCATGTACAGCCTACTGTAGAGTACCTGTTTGTTATTCCAAGCTTGTGCACTGCAGCAGCTGAGATAATACCCAAAGCCCCAGACAAAGCACAACAGCATCATTCCAACCATTCAACTGAGTATTTCAGCGAACAGATAAATGCTCCTGTTTAAACAAGCAAAGCTTTGCAATAATTTTCTACCCAGAGCATAACAAACCAAATAGAATTCAATATTGATCATTGGATGACCTCCCATGAAGCTCTCATCATTTTATAAAATGTTCCACGCATACTTAATGAGATCCACCCCGGCTCTCTGCTGGCTTTGCTCCAGATGACCTTAGCGCAGTCAGAAGCATGACCAAGCACTTACAGTGGGGATTGTCTGATACATTTCAATGGAGGTCAATCAGAAGCCGTACGCGGGTGTAGTTTTCTGATGTTTTACGTCTAATAGATTTTCTTTTGCTGGTCTGGGTAAGAGGTTATTGATTTCTGCCGCTTTTGTTTGACTTTTGTCTTCGTGGAGATGGCAACACTGGAAGTCAGAGTGAGGAGAGGAGTAGTCGGAGGAAGGCCTGTCAGAGGCAGGCTGATATCTCCTCAGATAGCCTGTATCTCTCAGAGGGGCAGTGGGAGGTTGGAGCGAGCAGCCTCCATCCAGTACATTATATACCTGGGTAATATGATTTCTAGTTCACTGAAATGCTAGATTCCTTAGCTTTTGTAAAAGTCCTTATTTCACGCAGAAGATATTTAAACTGAATAATGCTCACATCAGGAAAATATTCGCTTCACTTCACCTCCGATTTGTACAGAAGAATGTTGATAGCTGTAGCCTACTTGTTGGACACAAGCCTGTAGTACAGGTCCACAATTACATGTGTATTTAGTCTGCAATAAAATTAAAAAAAAAGTCATGTTTTTAACCTCAGAAGGGCACACAAAATATGCAGAAGGATGATTCCATTACAGGCCTACGAATCATTTAATTCAAAGGTCGGGCAGATTCCAATTGCTTAAATAGCAGGGTTTCTCTCAATGAGGCATGCCTCCAAGCCAGCACTGAAGACTATCTCTTATGGCTTTTCATTTCGCCGAGCCGCTGATATGAGCATGGGGGTGGAAAGCTGGTGTGGGTGGAGGCGATTGATTCAATATATCTGAGGCTACGACGCAGAATACAAAACCATCATGACGGCACTCTGGCTAGGGAAGGGCTAACTAATTCAACCGGCCCTGCTGCCTCCAAAGCCCTCATGCACTGACGTCATAGAGAATAAATTAAATAATGATCTCCTGCCAGCTTCCCCTTGCTTTTGATGTTAAATTCATTTGGCCAACATGCTCTAAGGGGGGTTATGAGGGGAGGCATGTGAAGATGTGGTTTGTATTCATTGTTATTATAAAAAGAGAGGAGCCGCTGCCTCCTTCCACTGGATTCATAACATTACATTTCTACCCGGTTTCCTGTTCCCTTTTGTCTTTTGTTGGTATCTCAACATCACTTAAGGAGCAGAATTTGTGATTTATTTAAACCTAGCAATACAGTACATGATTAATGGTCCAGTCTTTTCAGAATCAGATTAAGTTGACTAAAAAGCATCTGTAGTGAAGAATCTCCATTAACAATGGGTTGTAGGGTAATCTCTACTGGAGTTGATTTATGTCTGCAAACTTAATTTAAGCCAGCACACATGAAAGGCAATGACAATAAATATGTGTAATACACAACAACAGCATCTCATCACAGCAGCTGATTACAAACTCTGAAATCTATTACAATGAACCCTGAGATGAAAATTGCATTCAGCGCAAAATATTCATACAAAATGCAATTGCTTTATAAATGCATCTCAGAAACACAACCTTCCCATCATCTTCCCAGTGTAGCCTGGTCTGAAATGAGTTATGGAATGAATATCTCTGGCAAGGTTTGGACCCCTTCATATTTCTCATCTGACTATAACTCATCCATCATCTGCAGACCATTAACGACCTTCTCCAATACTGCTAATGCAATAAGGGAGAGAAAGCACCTACCTGCCACTGCTGTGCCAAAGACATAATTGTTATATATTAGCTCTGGTCAAATTATATGCTGTTATTCTTGAAACCACTTCACCTTGATCTTTGTCAGACGAGAAAAGTTAATTTTATCCTCAAAGCTGATTGGTTTAAGAAAATTTTTTGACATGCTTAGTCTGGACTGTTTCGCATTACATGATGCATGCAGCTCTAGACACAAAGTAATTTCCATTAAACTGTACATAGGAGTAGAAATATTACTGGGCAACTGATGAATACATTGTGTCTATGTAACTGAGTTGGTTAGACTCACTATTCAGTATAAATACCGCCCACCAGCGCCACCAAATCGCTAGCTTTTACGGTGGCATAGCAAGCTAAAGCAATTGGCAAGTCAGAGGGCCTGAGATCGACCCAGTGTTGGCAAGCGAGGGTAGAAACGATACTGACGAGCGACACAGTGAAACCTGTGACAGTGGTGCCATGACCAGGATACCCAGTTGGGCTCAGCTCGACCAGCTGGGGTCGCTGTGGTGTGTGGAGTTTAGGGGGGTGAGTGTAACTGAGTTGAATTGGTTAGACTCACTCCTCAGTATAAGGAGGAGAATCTTTCGCTTTTCGGTGGCGTAGCTTGCTAAAGCGGTGTTTATGTAAGGTTGTCATGTGCGCTGCAGAATCAGAGGAGATCAAACCCAGCATGGGCATGTGAGGGTGGAAGCTATACTGATGAGCAATGCAGTGAAATGTGTGACAGAGTGTTCTACTATGAGGGACAATATGTATGTGATTTCCATTCAGCAAATACTTCTTTTGTATTCTCTGCGTCTTGTACCAAAATATTCCTCTCAACATTCAGCAACCTCTTCTACTTTCCAAACAAACCTATCACTAGCATCCTGAGCATCAAATGCTGCCTCTGTGTACCTTTAAGATTTCATAACGTGTGAACCTGTGTTTGCTTCAGAGTTTTTCTTTATTTAACATACGAGCACAGGGGAAATGACTTTTCTATTTTAGTCCTATGTTTTTTCATCGGCTGTTACAGACTGTTAAAGAGTCAAAAGTGGAAACAGCCTGGTGGTGGCAGGATACCAGCATTGAACACCTGTATATTAGACCTTCAGACTGAAAAGCAGCTGTCTCTTTCCCTGTTTTTAGAACAAACAAGAACATTTGGGGGGTGAGGGGGAAGGACCTGAATTCATGAATTATTCCAAGGGGTAAAAGCTAAAAATGAGTCTTTTTTTGGGGGGGGGTCATCTCAGTTCCCAGTAAAATGCCCAGGTGACAGCCCTGTGCCCATTCTTTTTAGCTTGACATAGTTTATTGTACTCTTAACTCTCTTTGAATGTCAAGTTCTTTGAATACATTATATGGAGCATGGGCACAGAGGCCTACTGAAATGCTACATGAATCTCCTGACCGAAGCTAAACAGTATGCAAGGCAGGTGTATAACATTGTAAAGGTTACACTCTTATCTGTTGATAGGCATGCACACTAGGAACCCAGGAAATTAATGTGTGGTCATGTGCACGCATGGATGTATTCATGTATGCTGCTCTGGAACAGTCGGCTTCTTCTCAGCATAGCACACAGTGCCCCCTAGTGGATGATGCATGTTAGAGCAGCTGATGGTTAACTAGGTTTACATCACGCAACAACAGCACAACTCACTCTATTTTTGTCTTGTCTAATCAGTGAGTTACTAAGGGAACAAAGGAGATGAGATTTGTAATTTAAATACTTCATAAATTAAAAAAAAAGCATATGTTAACTTCCCATTACAAAGTGGACTATATATAGTAGCACTAGTTCAACTCAAGTGTTATTCAACTTCAATACCATCACTCAGTATATTCCAACTGAGGGAACTGGGGCCCCCTTGTGTACAGTTAGTTTCAGACAAATAAAAATGAATCTATGACAGGGACAGAACAACCACCAGCTACGTCAACAAGAAAACTACAATCCAAAAGGCTGATTATGCTGTTATAGTTACATGAAGTCCATACAAAGGTTTGTTCAGCTGACACACACTTTGCAGGGATGTGCCTGGACCCGTCCGATAGCAGGCTCTCTGTGGTGCCTCTCTTCCCCTCTGACCTCTGCTGGCCGTCAGGGCGGACAGGGCCAGCGCTACCCTCCGCTGTCGGCGCTCTCTGCGTGCTGCACCTCCTTCGGCTCCACCAGGTGGTCATAGGAGCACACCATCATCACCTGGAAACAACACCGCGGCATCACCATGGTCCCTGGGGCGCTATCACAATCATACATCCCATAATGCTCTTTACTTGAGAAGGTGGATGGTTAACGAGGGTGAATCCATGTTCCAGAACCTCACTGTTAACGATTTCCAGCGTCGGATTACAGCGTCAGGTGTGCTCACGCATGGGCAGATACACAGAACGCAACTCGGGAGTGTGTAAAGCAGGCTGTTCACTTACAGTGATCATGATGAGCAGGACCAGCATCATTCCCATCATCAGGTACAGGTTTCCTGTCAGCCCTCCTGCCCACAGAGGCCCCAGGATAGTAGCAAGACCCCCAACAGAGCGCCTCACACCTTGACTGAAGCCTACATACATGTATCACACACACACGCGCGCACACACACACACACACACGCACACACACGTACACGCACACACACACACACACACACGCACACGCACACGCACAAGCACACACACACACAACGCACAGGCACACACACACGCACACACACACACACACACACACACACACCATCAGAATGAAGGAGGTTGAAGGCATATCCACCACGTTCCATTCAAAGAAGCTAAATAGGTCACATGTGTAACAGGGCCGCGCCCAGGCAGGTAAGTCCGCCCACCTTGCGTTTTCTCCGATGTGACTTTAGAGAAGAGAGACACCTGAGACACGGCTACGAACGGGAGGCCGAGCAGCTGGAGGAACACGCCGATGACGAACTCCGTCAGCTCCCAGGTGAAGCCGCCTAGATGGGGGAACAGGCTCGGTCACACTTTCATGTCCAAATGACCCCTTCATTGCCTGTCAGCCCTGAAGAAGGTCCTGTGTTGACCGAAACATGTTGGCTTTTTACATTTTTGAGCAGCCATAATTTAATAAAGGCTTTTTAATATATCCTTTCCCTCGTTTTTTACTATTTGGAGTGCCTGGATTTATCCTCGTCTGTTTGACCCCTGTAAGGCTGTGAATTAAATCTACTTCAAGGACACACATTATATGAAGATGGTAAACACAAAACAAGTGAAGATTGAGATCCACATGCGGAAGATGGTGTGTATACAGTGTGTATGTGTGTGTGTGCGTGTGTGTGTGTGTGTGTGTGTGTGTGTGTGTGTGTGTGTGTGTGTGTGCGCGCGTGTGCATGTGCGTGCATGCACGTATGTAACCAGATCTGCCTCTGCACTTTTTTGGTAGCACTTATTTTTTGTATTGCTATATATACATGATTTAAAAGCTTGGGAACATATACTAGAACATATTTTTTTGCCTCCTTAACCTCAGTGTGGACATTCCCTTTTGTTTCATGTCAGTGTACGAGCATCTTTATTTTTTTGTTATCATATATGTATTTGGCTCACGCACCTAATAAAAATATTTCTTGGACTATTTGAAAAGAGCTCAAACTATTTTTCTGCTTTGTTTGACCAGATCTGGCCCCACAGTGGGGGCGGGGTGCACAGGGCGCAGTAGCGGTTCGCCCCCAGACGGGGGCGGCCTCCTCACCCTGGGGGTTGGCCAGGAAGACGAGGCACCACACGGAGGCGGCGCCGCAGATGAGCAGGCCCACGGCGAGCACGACGCGGTCCTCCACCCGGGAGCTCAGCCAGCGCACGAACAGGAAGCCCAGGATGACCTCCACCCCGCACAGGCCGTACATCAGGCTGTTCCCCAGCTCGCCGAAGCTGAAGTAGCGCTGAGTCAGCGGGGTCACCATGGTCTGGAGGAGGAGGGAGAGGGGAAATGATGTCACAGGTCACCATGGTCTGGAGGAGGAGGGAGAGGGGAAATTATGTCACGGGTTTCCGTGGTCTGGAGGAGGAGGGAGAGGGGAAATGATGTCATGGGTCTCCGTGGTCTGGAGCAGGTGATGCCAGAAATAGCATTTTGTTGACTAATGACACTAATGTGTTTTTTTTTCATGTGCAAGCCAAGACTGTGTGAGGGAGCCTTTTTCATTTCTCATGACTTGCATTTAGCTCCTATGCACCTGTCCACAAGACAACTCGGACGAGGGTAAAAAAAGAATATATATATATATGACTCTACTGCAAACCAAATCTACCTACGGTTACTAATATGGTAAACTGAACTGAACGGATCTCACCTCCAGTGCTGTCTGGTTGAAGAGAGTGATGAACTGAGCTGTGAGGAGAACCACAACCTCCTCCCTCAGAAACTCTACAGAGGGAGAGAGAGAGAGAGAGAGAGAGAGAGAGAGAGAGAGAGAGAGAGACAGAGAGAGAGAGAGAGAGAGAGAGAGAGAGAGAGACAGAGAGAGAGAGAGAGAGAGAGAGAGAGAGACAGAGAGAGAGAAGAGAGATACACAAACAGAATGAAAGAAGTTGTGCTGTGGAATACTAACAGGAATCACACGTCAAAAAAAAAAAGACGCTGCACAGCATGAAAGTGAAACCTCAGCACATCGACAAGGGTACATCTGCCTCCCTCAAAAACATGGAGAACAATAAGACTCCGTGATCGTCTACTACTCACATTCGCATTCTGCACTAGTCAGCTTCCATGTCCCCCAAACACACCAGCAGAACAGAAGATGTTTGCTACATCTGAAATCTCTGTCTCTATTTCATGCCCAAAACTCAACACCAAAGTCAACACAGGCAGAGGGAGGCGAACACATGTTCCCCTGTCACATCCACAGGGAGAGAGCCTGGATCAATGGATGAGATCTGACACACACACACACACACACACACACACTCCACTCGCTTAACAAAGTTAATCAATACCAACCCGCACTCTACAGTTTCATCCCAAATGAACTTTACATGACACTAATCTAGTTAGACACCTGACACAGAAACACACTTAAACACACTAGACACTACACACACGACCAATCAATACCAGGGAAATCAGATCCGACACAACCATGGGCGAGTCGACCCTCATACCCTCTAGAGATCTCTCTCTCTCTCTCTCTCTGTCTGTCTCTCTCTCTCTCTGTATCTCTCTCTCTCTGTCTCTCTCTTTCTCTCTCTCTCTCTGTATCTCTTCTCTCTCTGTGTCTCTCTCTTTCTCTCTCTCTCTCTCTCTCTGTCTCTCTCTCTCTCGTACACACACACACACACACACACACACACACACACACACACAGGTCACCTCTTCCCCGCTAGGCAATTACGCTCAACAAACAGGAAGTGGGGGCATTAACGCACACGCTTCAACGCAATTACCCTCGCGCAGCAGACCAGTCCACTCTACCTCGACTAGCGCTGAACTTGGCGAGCGGCTCGGCGGCCAGCGCAGAGGGCGGGGGGGAGGGAGGCGGCGAGGGGGGGCACCCGGGGCGGTCCTGCGGGGGGCGGATCTCAGAGGACGCGGCGGTCTCCAGCTGGTCGGGATTGACGGAGCCGTAGGTGTCCAGCGGCTCCTCGGACCCGACCAGAGGCTCCTCCTCTTCCTCTTTGGTCCCCAGCGTGGTCAGGCCCACTTCCTCAGTCGGGCTCGTGGGTGGTATGTCCCAGTACAGAGCCAGGACCACGAACTGGAGCAGGATCCACATCAAACACATGAACATCTGCAGGAGGTGGGGGGGGCAGAGCACGTCAACATGCATTTGAACATGCCCTCAAATGTATTCCATATGATTAATAATGCAGTCCTTCAAGCGTTATAGAGGCCAAGTAAATTACAATCTAACACAGGAGTGTTGAACTGGATTGTCAATTCTAATCAAATCAAATCAAATCAGTCTGTATAGCGCATTTCATACACAGAGGCAACACAATGCGCTTTACAGAGAGAAATGGGGGATGGGCATCGATCCCACCCCTACATATTCCAGAGGGAAGCAAAAAAAACAGTTTCAACCAGGGGCCAGAAAAGTGAGCTGTAAAAATTCATCCCTGACCTCTCTCAACGAGACGATAGAGAGAGCTCCTGGAAATTCTACACAGAATTGTCTAGAGATCACTTGTGTATGAGAGTGTGGTGGCAGTTTGGGGTTACGGTAGGTGTCTGTGTATTCAGAAGGGCAAAGGCTGTGTGAGAACCTGCGACAAGTGTCTATCTGGGTGGTGTTTACCCCGGGGGAGGTGTACTTGTTCACCACAAACGGACCCAGCTTGAAGTCACACAGCCGCAGGAAGAGGTTGAAAGCCGGACCTGTGATGACAGAGGGGGAGGGTGAATCTAAATAGTAGAAAATTAGTCTTGGGTGACATCTTCAGGCTTCAGAGAGCTCAGGGACCACCTCGGCCGAATGACCCACCGATGAGGAGCCCGGCCTGGCGGCAAGCCATGATGGCGGCGAAGACGCCGGCACGTTCCTCTGGACGAGTGCTCCGCGTCAGGAAGCCAAAGATGGAGGAGCCTGCTCCTGCACCGACACCTGTGTGACATCAGGAACGTACGTTCGCTTTTATTTCACACCGTCAAAAAATATGGAAAAAATCATGAAAAGCTACCAAGCTCAATGATTGTCACCTGCTACAAGCCGACTGCTCAACAGCAGCCATTTTGAGTATCCCATGAAATACATGAAGTTACCTACAGTAGGAGACAGAAAAAGAGATATAAACTGATGACGGGAAGGCATAACCGCTAAAAATGAATGCCATGAATGAGTGCAGCTGGAGCGATGCACAGCCCTTGACAGGAATGCCTTCCGGAGGGCGGTGAATACAGGGCAGAAGACCATCGGTGTGGAGCTCCCAGCCATCGAGGATCTCTACAACGCTGCTGCAGGAAGGCCATCTCCATCACAATGTTCTGTTTTGACTGAACATCCTCTCAAACCCACTCCCCTGCCCTAGCTGACACCCCCACCTCAACCTCCATTGGCCTACACCCCCCCCCCCCCCCCCCCCCAGACCAATAACTGATCGCTTGACACTTCGAGCACCTTGTACCTAGTCTATTCACTAGACAATAACTGACTCTGCACTATGGTACACTCGATCACTTGAACCAACACCTGACAACAATTGAACATCTTGCCTATTATGATAGACAATAGCAAATGCCTCCTGCCAATACAGTCATCCATGATCAGATGGGATAAGTTGTAAGACAATGATATTGAGACTGCTAGACTACGGAATGTAATGCCAGTAGGCCTATAGGAACCTTTAAATGTCTACCTAGGACTGGAACTAGGAACAGATTAGTACCTAATTCTAGAGGTACTAATTGATATGATAAGACACTGTAGGGACAAGCAATGACAAGAATTCCGATACCGATATCTAAACGATAAGACACTGCAAGGACAAGTGACGACAAGAATTCTGACACTTGTACCTGTTACACGTGGCAAATAAACTTTTCTATTCTAAACTTTTCTATCTTCATAATTTAGGCGAGACACTTTGTTTCTGTATGAAGCACTCTTTATAGGCTATTCATTCTTTATATTCTCTGCCATGCTTTTTCTGCAGGACTTTTGATTCATGTCTCAATCAGAGTCTAAAATCATGTGGTAATTTTAATGTTGTTTGGGACAACGAGTATTTTTTAGCCTACTTACCAACAATCTCAAAGACATTAGAGAAGAGTATGATGGTCTTTGTAGTTCTATACCGGTCTGACCAGAGCCCAAATACTGGGCCAGTGAGCAGTCCACTCAGACTGAAGGCAGACAGACCCAGACCCAGAAAATATGGGGGTGCTTCCAGGATCTGTAGATATCTCCATATTGTGGGGAGAATTACAGCTGGGGGGGAGAGAGAGAGAGAGACAGAGAGAGAGAGAGAGAGAGAGAGAGAGAGAGAGAGAGAGAGAGAGAGAGAGAAACTCATAAACTATCGTCCATTTAAATTTACTTTCTATTTATGATGATGACCGAATGAAGTAAGACTAGGCCAAATCACGATATTTTTCAATTCATCTTTATACGTCGTCTAAACTACAAATGGTTCTAAACTTACCATATTCTATTCCGTTGAGTAGAAATATCAGTCCAATTGTGAGAAAAGTCCAGTTCTTTTTTTGCCGATTATCCATTAGGCCTACGAATGATTCTTCTGCTTATTACGCAAGAACGTTTGCTCATGCTCATATGTTGCTCCAAAATTTTCGATGGGGATTTAGGGATTCTCAAACAAGGGACATGGTGCGTCCAATTACAGAGGCTACTTCGTCCTCAAGTACATTCCTGTCCAATTTGCTTCACTGTATTTTTGGAGTAGCAGATGTGTTCGGTCGTTTCTATAGAGAAAATGCAATAAGGCTATTATTTGCGATATTTTAGGCCTACCTGCCTGCATTCTCATCGCCGCCAGTCGTAGGCTACGTGCGAGAAAGAGGTTAAAACATCCTCAAAACCCATTAGACCTCAGTAATTCCATTAGGCTATGTGAAATTCATTCACACAATTTCTTAAAGCATACATCAAATGGGAAGGAAAAGCCTGTTCGCGTGGACAGTGAGTATAAAGACAGCATTAGTCCAAGTGAGCTTTATCGTTCAAAGCAACGTCTTACGTTACAATGTGAGGTAGACTAAAGCAGGCTCTACACGAGGTTTTATGTATTATTAATGGTGTCAGCTCTGTTTCCACCATGTGGTTGATTCTCACACTAGGCTACTCCAAGCACACATGCTCAGTGAAACCACTTAAGAGAATACAGGCCTCATTTCTCATTCATGGACAATATAAAAAGGGTGGAAGTGAGTTTAATTGGTGTATGCCTATAGTGTGCCTACTGCCACGGGAACTTTATTGGCCTGGCTGTAATGTAGGCCTATATCAAACGTATCTTAATAGGCTATAGAGTATAATGAATTATTAATACATTATATTAAATACATGAATATTAATATTTTGACTAAAGAGACATAACACTACTATCAATGTATTAGGGCATAGAGCAGGCTCATCTTTACAGCTGGCCCATAGGTCTAGGGTCCTACACAATAACCCTTCACACACTCTCCAGCCTGAATAAACAGTCTGTCCCATTAAGGTTATTATAAACACGTTAAAGGGGTAGTGTGCTATTTTGTACATTTAGCCCTATAGGCTATGTGGTCTGTCTACCATGAACCTGAAACATAGAGACCATAATTTAACATAGACAAGTCATGACAAACACCTAACAATATTCGCATCGTGATACATTTCACAGGAGAGCATACTGAGACTGGTCAAATTAAAGTGCGGCTAGCTTGACCGCAGTAGATTACACCCTGTGCTTCCCATCTCGGAAAAGCACATTCATCATAGTTTTTCAACGCATTAACATATGCCCCATTGACTTCCATTGTAGCAAAGTGAGAGCCTGCAGAAAAACTGCAGCTAGCAACTTTGTAGGCTAATTGGTTGTAATGCTAGACTTCATCTCGTTCTCCTTCTCCGGTGGACTTCAGATGAATCAGTCAAGCGGGTTTATACAGCATTTGCCTAGAAGATTTTTAACAGTAAAAAAAAGAGAAGAAGATGAAGTTTATGGTATTTTTGCTTTATTAGATAGGAGAGTGAAAAATTGTAGACAGGAAATGCAGGAGATACAGAGAGAGAGGGGGGGGGGGGGGCGGGTTAGTAGCCTACATGACCCGGGCCGGATTTGAACCCACGCCGCTGCGGCTACTCGCCTTAAAGGTACCCAATGTAGTTTTTGACCACTAGTTTGCGCTCTAGAGCAAATTTGAGAAGGTGGTCCCCGAAAATCGCGTACAATGTCATTGCGTCAATACGCGGAGCACATAATAGTGACGTTTCACACATTTTTGTTGTTTTCAAAACATTAGCTAAATATCATTTTGCGAAGAAATTAAAAGGTAGGAAAGACATTCAAGTGATTCAACATGTTTATTAGACTACAAGGAACCATATAATCGAGGAATTTCGAAAATAAACAAAGAACGGATTGTTTTGATTCACGTTTCGTTGGGTACCTTTAAGGCACCATGGTTTGTCATTGTCTTTCAGCTAAAGACCAACCAACGTGAAGACAATTCAGACATCTCAAGAGAAGGACATCACAGATCGCCAATCTTCTGCTACTCACACCGCCCGGAAACAGCACAGAGAGAGCACGGGAGCGCGTGGGACCATCCATCATCATCAGCTTGTCATCGCCCCTGTCATCACGCCAATTTCCACCCAAACAACAGAAGCACCACCGATAACCTGGTAGGCTACCATAGCTTAGGACTTAGAATATGGTTAGTTAGGTTTAGCTTTAGGACATTTTAGTACAGGCCTACAGGGCTTAGTATACATTAGGTTTATTTTATTTGCTTTATTGAATTATATGATATTATATTATATTATAGCCTATTAATGAATTATTAAGCATTAAGTAGCAGTTAATTAATGACTCTATTAACCATTTACTAATGTTATTTATGTTAACTAAGGTTAACTCACCTAACCCTAACCCTAGCCCTAACCTTAACTAAAGTATTAATTAACAT
This sequence comes from Borostomias antarcticus, assembly GCF_949987555.1. Taxonomy (NCBI): domain Eukaryota; kingdom Metazoa; phylum Chordata; class Actinopteri; order Stomiiformes; family Stomiidae; genus Borostomias; species Borostomias antarcticus. The sequence continues at coordinate 12,950,111 of NC_140257.1, forward strand.
TAGTAACCTAACCTAAGCCTAAATAAGCATTAGTTAACAGTTAACTAATGTTTTTTGTGACCCTTATTGTAAAGTGTGACCCATTAATTACTGTCCACTTTAATTGATAAGGCCATAGTAGGGCAGCCCGGTGGTGGTGGCGGCCAGCCCTTTAGATGAGATTAGTTTAATATAGACATTTAATATTAGTTTAAGTCAATAGGATTCTACAGCCCCCCTAGATGTTTATTTTGTCTTTGTTGCACCATTGACAAGCTGGTGTTGGCTGCCTTGCCTTAGGGGTGTTGGACTAAACAAAAGTAACATTGAGTAAATACTTCCATGTGTTTCCCTATCACATAGTCCACATATCATGAATAATAAAAGCTGTTTTGGTAAAGAAAACTAATGAATAATGGATTTAATAAACTTGCATACCACCCAATATTACAATTGTGTGCTGTGGATGTGGGACAGTTTCACAGTCTATACCACAGCCACAAACAAGTCAGACAACATGAGCAGGTTTGTGTGTGTGTGTGTGTGTGTGTGTGTGTGTGTGTGTGTGTGTGTGCATACATGTGTGTTTGCGCGTGCTGTGCACTCAGGGTATGTTAAAGGGAATCATTTTTACTGTGTCAATTTGCCACTGTAGTTGACTTTCGCCTTCAGTGCTAGAACAACAATGTGCAATGTTACAAACGCAGAGTAAAATGCTAAAATGAAATTATGGAAATTAAAAGGTGCTCCCTAAGCAAGGCACCGATACTAGTATTGCAGTACTCAACTGGATCAGGTGTTTCCACTCTCTCTGACATGATGGGATGGCCTTTGCTGCTGAGGTCCAGTGGGAGGCCATTAGCATCTTACCTGGCTCACCTGTGGCGGTTTCTATAGAAACCTTTGTGCAGAGATTGGATGATGTTTTTCGCCTTACCTTTGAGCCTGGGCAAACAAGCGAATTCCCCGCTGTGTATTCAATTCACCCTGTTCATTCAGTCACAGTGCTTCATTATAGAAGGGCAGATGAGGCAACATACACTACATTGTGGAAGTCAGACTAATAGTAACTCATTTAGGTGTTGGACAGAGTTGGTTGGTGTATAGAAGACAGGCCAGCGACTGAGGGCTGTATCTGATGCTGGGATGTTCTTGAACACCGCCTCCCCACGGAAGTCCTTTAGCGTCCCTGTTAACATTAACCTGCAGGGCGCCCGCAGACGACAGACTCGGTAAGCTACATGGCTTCTCCTGGACTGGATAGCAAAATAGTGAGCAACACTCCAAAAAAAGAATACAAGGTATACGGGTGCCTGGGTCAGGGGAATCAATTGTGAAGCAATTGAGTCCCGGCACTCACGGTTTGAGAAATATGCAACATTTATTTAGGGCGACATTTATTTTAATGCCCTAAATAAATGTTGCATACTTCTCCTGGACTGAAACAGCCTAAAACCACCGTCAGATGCAGATGTGGGTCTATGAACTGTTGTTGTGTAATAAGTACAGGGGGTTGCCAGAGAAGAGCAGAATAAAACTTCCTATTTTGTATTTGTGTGTGTGTGTGTGTGTGTGTGTGTGTGTGTGTGTGTGTGTGTGTGTGTGTGTGTGTGTGAGTGTGTGTGTGTGTGTGTGTGTGTGTGTGTGTGTCTGTGGATAACACTTCCTGTTTTGTGTTTGTGTGTGTGTATGGAGCACAGGGAGATCTTCTACCAAAGGGAAGGGCAGGAGCAGCTGTGGAGAAGGGGAGGGGACAGAGCCAGGGTCCAGATGCCAGTGTCCAGCATCGGGGAGGACAGGACTGTTCTCCTGGCCTATGCCATGATGGCCTTCGCCGTGCTCATGTTCTTCGTGGCGGGGATCGTATATGTCAAACCATACCTTGACAGGTAAGCTCCGAGCTCCGAGCAGTCGAAAGCGAAAATGTCAATGACTTCCAATATCGTTTTTATTTTGTTCACTGAAACTCCCACTTCCTCGTGCTTGCAAGTAACTGGGCTGAAGTGGCCAACTGCTCTCTGGTCCAGTTGGAGGTTCTGGAGGAGTGGGCGGACTGCAGAGGGGTGAGCACTGCCCCCTGTCTGCAGGTCATCGTCAACTTCACCCAGTCTGGACAGAGGGCTCGCCTCCACTACGACGAAGAGTCCGTTCTCCTCAACCCACAGGTACAGCGGGGTACAGGGGGAAGTAGGGCAGTCACGGTAGGGCACCTGTTGCAGTGAACCCTGCTTTTCCTCACATTCTGTTTCTCTTGCAAATCAGTCTGGATACTCTCCATAGAGATCTGTTTGTGCCAGATCAGAAAACGATCTGGCCAATCAGCATTGGTTCTGAGGTATTCGAAATACAAACAGCTACGCTGGGCGGGTTTAAGTATGATAACAGCGAGGAGCGGTGATAGACGGCTCATCCAATCACCTTAAAGTGCCTGCCCTTTTCAAAACAGTTTCCAATGGAGAGTTCCCAGATGGTTATGAGAAGCATCGAAGCATAACCATCTGCGAAAAGTGCCTACTCTTTTCCTGTCTCCCTTGGTAAACTATCTGCTTATCCCCCTTCCTCAGTGTTTCTACATCCCCAAATGTCAACGAGACAGGGGAGAACATGAAGACGAAGTGCAAAACATCAAGAGCTATTTGGAAGGGCTGCGCGACCTGGGGACCTCGATGCCGTGCCTCTCCGACCCCACGAAGCACCCCGAGGATGCCCTCTTGACCAGGAAGTACACCCTGAGGCAGGCCCTGTTGTCTCTGCTGTGGCCCAGCCTCATGCTGGGCGGGGGGAGCCTGCTGGTGGCCCTGGTGAAGTTCACCCAGCACCTGGCCCGCGTCTGCTCCGAAATGCAGGACAGCGAAACGGCCGTCAAGGTCAGGCCGACCTCGACGCGGACCCAGGGAAAGCTCTACCAGTTCCTCAGACGCAGGTCTGGACACTCCCCCATGCAGGAGGACAACACCAAGTGACCCAGCGGACACAGTGGAGGTCGCCGTCACCTTTCACAATCTTCTCCAGGAATATTGGTCCATTCAAAACAGAGAATATAGAGTAGATGAATCCCTTCTGTACTGTACCAGGCAGGCTGAACAGGATATCTTCACTATGTCTGCATACAAAACAACAAAGCCCTCCCAGAATTGTTTTTGCTCTAGCAACTGCCAGCTTTAGACAGTATGCGTCATTAGTCTCATGATCGTAAAGTCATGAGATCAGTTCTCAATTACTGCTAAAATGGAGTGAAACATTAGAACTGCTTTTCAAACTGTCCCACATATACTCAAGAGTACACAGAGAAATGCCTTTATTTTTGCAGTACTATGAGTGAATTCAGGTTCTCTCCAGACATGGTAAAATGAATGAATATGAGTAACAAGAGTATGCTAAAAGGTCAATGATATTTACAAATGGGTAGATAACATGAATTCAGCTTTCAAAAACATGCAGGGTTGCTTCTCATCATTGTGCTTACAGACTTTGTCCACAGGGTGTTAAGACCCTCACTTATAACCCAGCTCAATACCCACTCCGCTACCAAACCTCACACTCTTCCTTCATTCACTGCTAAGTTTGTCATTCATATCATTTCAACAACTGGAAGCTGTCTACTGGGTGTAAAAGGATGTATTATAATGAATAATTCCACTTTTTTTTTGGTTAGCGATTATATACTTGAGTTTGCTTATATTTATAATACAAAAATATATTACCTCTTTAGAGTTATTCAAGGAAAGCATTAGCACATGTAATAGCGGTATCAGTACTGTGTTGCCTTCATCGTGACATTGTTGTACCTCACGCAAGTAACGAGGTCATTTGACATAAAATTCAAGTAAACAACATTAGGTCAAACAAAGAATATTCCAATATTCTCATGCATAATTATGCAGTATGATAAAAGGATGACGACTGAAATTACAAAGTAACAAACAAGACATGATGTAGTTTACAGTCATCGTGTAGTCTAAGGGGGAAGTTGATGTCTATCCTTTTTTATGGGTCCTGCCCAATGGTCTGTAACCTGTACAGAAACACACATATCCCTTTACACCTGGCATTAAAATGCATCTCCTATCCAGATTGTATCTAGATATGTTTTAACATTTTTACATTTTAATTCATGTCTCCAGTATTAATTGTCTCCAATTTAGTAATGTCTCTGTATTCATGTCTCCAGTGTCCACATTGAGATCCGATCACTCTGTCCAGCTCATACAACCGAACATCACATCCTCCTCTTGTTTGCGGGGGTCCGAAAAAAAATAACGCATGATTAAGTATTTCTGCCCACAGTTGTTATAGGTGGATTGACAACGCAAGTGCATTTACACTTGTGTTCAGTGCTCACAATGCATCCCTGACCACCTCCAGAGGTGGTTTGAACGATCGGATCACAATCAGTCCTCAATGCGTCTTGGGCGCATTTACACCTGTACTTTCATGGTGGTCCAGCACTATCCGATTGCAATCCAGTCACCTAAAACACATTTTAATGCGAGGTGTAAAAGGGGTCATAGTGAAACGACGGTTTTCTGGACGCAGATTCGGCCAAGTCCTCCTGGATCTAGACCAAACAGCACCTGGATACTCTTCAGACAAAGACTTGGCTTAATCTGCGTACAGGAACACAGGCCTTTAATGCCTTTTGGTTAAGATGGGCTAGAACTGACCGCCAATGTGTCTCTATGCAATGAACAACCTGCAGAATCCAATCCACACATGAGGACAGAAAGTAGGAGAGCAGAAAGACACTTGATGGTAAAACCACACTCTAACAACACTTTGTTGATTGATATACAATCCTAAATTGTGAAAGATCTACAGTAACAGTATGCAGAAGAGGTCTGTGTACAAACTGTGTCCACTTTAGATCTATGCAGATCAATCTACACACTCAAAACCCAACTGACGACACAAAATAATGCTTCTTAAATGCACCGGCTGGCTAGGTGTTCCACCAATCAAGTCTTTAGCCCTGTGTGCAGCGTTTTAGATCCGTTCCCTAAAGTGAAAGGCAGGGTCAAAAAGGCTTTTTTCACAGTTCTCAGAGTCGTCACCCTGTTTGAAAGAAACTGGCGATACTGTTACAGTGCATAACTGTGCATTTCTCCTCCATGTACTGTCTGTACAAAGTTGAACACCTTTCAAGCCATGTATGCACATGCAGAGATTATCACACCTCATGACTTCTTTGCTCTGACATCAGTTTAACGTGTTTTTGTAGTACAGTACAGAAAGATCACAATTTGCAGTGTAACAGCACAGCATACAATATCAAATCTTACACGCTACCCTCCTGCTTCCCTTGAAGAAAAGAAAAGCGCGCGAATAACAAAGGAAACCGATGCGTTTGGCGTGCCATTCGTCTGGCATCAAGTCCTTCTGCATTGCACCCAACTGAGGGAGATGGACGGCAGCCAATACGTGCCAAAAAGCTTGACACACACACACACACACACAAACAAACACACACACACAAACACACACACAAATAATACTGATGGACAAAGACACATACAAACAGAAATACTGCAGAGATCAGTGCTACGAAGACGAACAGGACTGGAATAGTAGTGACTCTTTTACGATAAGACTGATGAGCAGGATGTAGTGGAGTATTTAGTACTTTGGCTCAGTAGAAAATAATAGAGATTTAAAAGGAATAATATGTGCACAGTATGCATACAAGACTATGATAACCTCTGTACAAAATCTCAAACTCAAAGTCACGCTGGACAACACATGACCGTTCCAATCAAAAGAGGCACACAAAGCATGATTTTTTTGTAATGAATGATCATACTTTGAGATCAAACGTGATGCGCCCAATTAGTTATGCTCCTCTAGAATTGCCACAGCAGACGTTGACAAAGACACCCTGGTGTCTGGAATCGACAGCGTATGACAGGGTTTCGACAGCGCTGGTGGAGAGGTCCTCAGATTGCACGATTGTTCATTTCCATAGACGCACCATCATGATTTTAGGTGACGTGACGTGACATCTCTCACACACACACACACACACACACACACACACACACACACACACACACACACACACACACACACACACACACACACACACACACACACACACGTTGATGCTGTCCTGGCACAGAGTGTTCCCTCTGCTACAGTTCAGATTAGGCCTATGATGCTCTGCCTTTTTGAGGTCCTGACAAGGGGGTGATTAAAAGCGCCCCTCTGCTTTCTCAGTTCAGGGTGGGAGAAATGGCGCCTCTCTGCTCATAGTGAACAGGAACATGAGCTCCTGTCTGTTGACGCTAGCACGGCAGATTCCCTTCAGCCAGCTCCACTCTGCCCTCGTAGTTCATAACAAGCAGGTGGAACAGGAAACAGGTCTGCTGTAATGGTGTCAATGGAGTCCCGTGGTTGAGTCCTTCACCTCTCTCTCTCTCTCTCTCTCTCTCTCTCTCTCTCAGTTCATGGCGTGCTGGCGGATGGTGTGGAAGATCCAGTCCATCTTGGTGGTCCAGCCTCCGTGGTGGGCGTCGTTCATCTGCTTCATGAAGTAGTCCAGCGCCTCCTGCTCCGTCTTGTCCAGCGCCAGCGTCTTGCGGATGTAGGCGATGTCGTCGAAGCTCTGCAGCTCGGGCATGCCGGAGCCCAGCATCATGGAGAACAGGTTGATGAAGAGGTTGGCGTGCTGCCGGATGGCCAGGTAGGCCTTGTAGCACATCTCCTGGAACCTACAGGACGAGGAAGGTGTTTAGGAAACTAAACCTGTTTTTTTTGTCTATAACATGTTCTAAGATGACACTGTTCAAGTTCAAGTTCTTGCTCATTGTGTTTATAAAGGGCATTATAGACTCTACAAAATTCTATCGTTCAGTGCAGTTTGGGATTGCCTACCTCTCAAACTCCCTGGTCTTGGTGCATTCCTGCGTTCCTTTGCTGATCACAATCAAGAAGTCTTGCGTCAGAACGAAGGGCACCCGCTCTCTCTTGTACCCAAACTTCTTCTTCTTGTGATCCAGGAAATGGCCGAAGTCTATGTGGAACAGCTGCAAAGAGACCGGAGAACACAATGATTGCATTATGAAAGCCGCTCATTTCAAACATGGAAAGGCTCCTGAGTGGATCAGTAGATGGGTGCCCTAGTACCTGTCCGTCATCTTTGACCATGATGTTGCTGTTGTGTCTGTCTCCGATGCCCAGGATGAACGTGGCCACGCAGTAGCCCGCACAGGACCGCGTGAACAGGTCAATGGCCTGGTCGTACCTGACAACGGGTTCAGTAACAACAACACGGATTCATGACGAACAGCTGGGTCTTCGGTATCTGAGCAGCCAAATGCTATCCACCACACAGATGATGGAACATCGGAAAGCATTCCTATATCCTCTATCTATACCCACATTCTGCAATACACTCATTCAGGCTCCACAACTCACATCTCTCCCCTGTTCTTGTCCTTGAGCCACTGGTGCAGTGTGTGGCTGTTGAACTGCAGCGCCCCCTTCAGGCCACCTTTACACTGGATCTGCATGATGGTGTGGGAGTTCCTCACTACCTCGATGAGGCCCACGCAGTCTCCAATTGACAGGCAGCCGTACGGCAGCATCCTGACACACACAACCACGCCACGAGGAATCACTTACACTGGAGCACAACGCACAAAGCTGACATTACCCAAACAATGAACGGGTTTAGATACAAAAACACAAAATAGATCTAAAAAACTCAAACTCCAAAAAATTCACACTACCGTTACAGAAGTTTCCTGTTCCGACCCCCCCCCCCCCCCACCGGCAGTGGTTATGTTCTCCATTTGTAATGAATTGAGGAAGTCGCTACCAATCTGGAGTTCTGCTATCAAAGTGAGAAACATAAAGGACCTCATTGACTATTCATGCCATGTGGCCCACAGCGGAGGGTACCTGAGATCAAGCCCCTGGTTCTGCCAGATGTTCTCCATGATCCTAATGATCTGCAGAGTCAGCATGTCCTGTCTCAGATCTGAAAGTGAATATTAGATGATGAGTCACTCTTTGATCACTGCTGGGTGCGTTATGGAACAACACAGCTGCACGCCAAAGTCACTTAGCTGGTTAGCTGGCTACATGGCACATAGATGTACAACAGAAAGTGAATTTAGAGAGCAGACAATAGCCTTATTTCCACTGCCGTGCCGAACCGTTCTGAGCACGCAGGGTAACCGTTCCGACGGTGTTTCCACATGGGACCGGTTGGGCCCAGAACCGTTCGCAGAACCGTTCCCATGGCACGGTTGTCTAACTAGTACTGATTGAAGCAGAACCGTTCTTTAGTAGAAATGTGAAAGTTAGTTCCGCAAACAACATTCCGTGGAACGCAACAGCCCGAGAGTTGGAAACAGACACGGTAACCGTTCCCACGGGTCCGGAGCGGCGCGGTTTGAGCACGGTATCGGTTCGGCACGACAGTGGAAATAAGGCTATAGCTGTTGTCTTCACACAGACTTACAGATCAGGGAGGACACAAGGTGTGCACTGGATGCAGACCTGCGTTCAGATAGCATTTGAAATACTTTCATTTACTTTCTTGTGCATGATTGGTCGTCTGAACCAATGGAACCAATGGGCTGTTCCATAATATGCAAACCCCGCCCACCTGACACTCCAGGCAGACTCAAGCAAAAGCCAAAGGAGCTGAAAGTTTTTCAAATGGTATTTGGACCCGTTTCCGACTGGATGCGGACTCACCGTCTCCGTTCTTGAAGATGATCTCGTTGCTCTGGAAGAGCAGCTCTGACATCATGTCAGGGTTCTCCCAGTTCAACCACAGGGGCCTCTTGGCCGACGACATCATCCTGCACTCCTCGAGTCTGGAGTTGACAACACAATGAAAAAAAAACACAAAAAAACAGCATTAACAATATTCTGTGTAACAAAGATGCACATTTATACAGTAGATTATCAAAATACAGTAGTCGGGTGGACAGGTAACCATTTCTGTATCCTTATACACACTGAGGAAGGGCACTGCCTGAAAGGTCAAACAAAGTAAACTATCGAACTTGAGAGTGCTGCCTATTCTCTTTTTCATGTGACACAAATGGGCAATTTTAGGGTTGCCATGTGTTAAGTGAATGTGGAATAGATGGTGTTAGACTGAGTGAGCGGTAAGGAGGCAGGACGGTCACACCTGAGGTTTCCTAACTGGTGCGCTGGGTTGAGGGGAGAGGTGAAGCTCTGCAACGCGTCCATGTAGTCTGGTCTCCTCATCTGCTCCACCAGGAACTTCATCTGGACCTGAGGACCGGAGACGGAGAGAGGGAGAGAGAGAGGGGGAGAGAGAGAGAGGGAGAGGGAGAGGGAGAGGGAGAGGGAGAGGGAGAGGGAGAGGGAGAGGGAGACGGAGACGGAGAGGAAGAGGGAGAGAGAGAGAGACGGAAAGGGAGAGGGAGAGAGGGAGAGAGGGAGAGAGGGAGAGAGGGAGACGGAGAGACGGAGAGGGAGAGGGAGAGGGAGAGGGAGAGGGAGAGGGAGAGGGAGAGATGTAAACCCAACATTCAGAGCTTCTGCCATGTTTTCTTCCTCTCACAACGATCAACAGGGGGTGGACATGAAGACAGTCAGAGACGGAGAGACAGCTCAGGGCTGAGTTTCCCAGAGAGACAGCCCAGGGCTGAGTTTCCCAGAGGCATCGTAGCGCTACGATGAACGCCGTAGCTTACGATGAACGTAGCGCTACGATGCCTCTGGGAAACTCAGCCCAGAACACTACAGCCCCGTTCCTGTTGGCAGTTTGGGCCGCGCCGGGTCAGGCCGCACTGCACTGATCCAGTTGGGAGTTTCCCACGCCTGCTTGGGCCCGGTCCAGAGTAGAGCCAAAACCCGGCGCGGGCAGCAATGACGTCAGATGGGCTTCATTACATTTGTCTTGTAGCTTCAGCATCCAAATTTAATTGTGTATATAAAAGCCATTGCACAATAGCTGTTCATTTAAGGATTTAATGTGACGATAAATTACGACCCATCTATAAATTTAAATGTGTAGCTGCAGCTTTCACAACGTGCCATTGTCCCAGGCAGGAAAGACTACAGTTTTGTAAGTGAAACAAGACATTTTCAGAAGTTCAAAACTCAGTTCCTATTCTTTCCAGTATCCAAGTGTTTCAATCAACTCAACTGGCCACGCCTCCATGGCTATCATACTTGAAAATAAAAATTCTCAATTCAGTCAATAAAACAAAATGTGGCAGTAGAATTCGTTTCTAAATAATATTTTCAAACAAATTATTCTTCCAAATGAAATGTTTGGTTTGAAAGCACGTCGTAGACTATAGGCCTATTTTGGGTAACATGCAAACATCGCAAAGCGAACCTCAAATTGGATAGTCTACTGCCAACATCCACGGTAATAAACTATGAGAGCATACATAGTAAAATATTCTACAAGTAGCCTAATCATGTATTATATTATTTATATTCGTGATTAGCCTGCATCTAGGTCACTGGATGGTAGTTTATACTGAGACTCGGTAGACAAATAGGGGTGAATCCCAGATGGGTTATTCAACTGCCGTTGAAGTAGTCGCAGATCGTTGTGGTAGGCCTACCTATCATGGTTATGGCAGTCAAATAAATTACAAATAAACAAAATCTCAAATTAGAGCTAAGACCTGTGTGAATTCATCCCATAGTAGGCTGTGTTTTTTTTTTAGTTCCTGTGTACGGTCTAAGATGAGGCGTGTCATCAGTTACAGACACACCTTGGAGCAGGATTGCCTTGTTGTTATGGGAATGCTAATCCCAGCCCTGTTGGGCTGACGCGCCCGATCAGACTGTGCTGGGCCAGCCTGTGTATATGGGAATACAGCTTATGGTTCTGGAAGTGGGCCCAGTCACGCCAGGTTACCTTCTGGGCCTCATCCTTCTTCTCCTGTTTTAGCAGGTCGGTGAGGTTGATGAGCTTCTCCATGGCCTCCACCTGTCTGCTCAGGTGTTTCAGGTACATGCCGCAGGCTCGGCAGTAGGACTCCAGCAGCAGGCCGAACCGCTGACTCACCGTCTTGTTGTGCATCTCTGACCTGAGACAGACAGACGAGGGGGAAGAATTGGAATGCGATCATGATGATAGGACTGGACTTACTTTGCACGCTTTAGGTAGGTATGTAGGTATGTAGTAATCCCCGGGGGGAAATTGCTCAAGCTACACACTTTTACAGCATGTTTAACTTTGTAATGAGCAAAAATAATGAAGATTTATAACATTAATGTACAATCCATGCCATTTAGGGATGCACCGATCTGGATTTTTGGGGCCGATACCGATCACCAATTATTTTCTTCAGGATCAGCCGATACCGATTTATACCAAATATAACCAAAAATAACGTACCCATATTATTGTACCGATGTGATGATAGTGTCTTTGCTTGCATAGATTTAGATAAAGGTTGCTCATTATATATTATATAGCTAGAATAGACTTAAAAGATCGGCTTTTGCGATCGGCCAATTTGACGACCACCGGTCGAGTCATTTGGAGTGAAAATCGGCCAATTTACATCGGTGGCCGATCGATCGGAGCATCCCTAATGCCATTAGTCAAGAGGCTAAGTAGCATACCTAAGCAGATGTACAAGGTTGAACACACACACACACAAATCTCTTCCCTTTTATTCTCCCCTCACACAAACTCTGATCTGCAGGGCGCCCTGGTGGCTCAATGGGTTGGGGAGCTTACCATGTAAAGGCTAGTCCTAGTCCAATCCGGGCCACGCCCTTTGCTGCAAGTCCTCCTCTCTCTCTCACCTTTCCTGTCTTTCCTTACACTGTCTATCCTCATAAAAGCTGAAATGCCCTAAAGATCTGCACAAATACAACAGGTTTCACAGGCGCTTAGAGGAAACTTCATACAGGTAGGGGGCCGAGCAAACAAATATAAATGCAAGCTCAGAAGTCAACTACAGTTACTGTATGCAAAGCCCTTGAGCATCAAAACACTACGGTGTTATTTGGAAATCAACTCACTTTAGATGCCAAAAGAAGAAATGTCCTATTCGCTGATTGGTCAGAGCCTTCTTCAGCAGAAAGCGGGCCAATGGGTTATCAAGATACTGCTCGTACTTCAGAACCTGGAAGCAGACAGGCAGGGGGCAGTTTGAGGACAGAGACCCAGGGGAACATTGTGAAAACCACAACAATAGATTTAACTGAAGCGATTTCACCATCAAAGTGGCAGATAGTCAGTGTGTATACAGTATGAACTCTGAGGACTTGGTGCCGTAGGCTACCTGGACCAGCTGGATGAGGTATTGGGAGAGACGGTCATCTGTTAAGTATTTCTCAAGGCACTTCACAGCGAAATCTCGGATCATTGGGTCTGGGAAGTTGCAGTCCAGCAACTCCATGGCTTGCTCTGGCTTAATGGCTGGCCAGTCTTTCAGAAGGCAATACATCTGGAGAAGAATGGAAATCAGCCTAGCTTTCATCAAAAACATATGTTTTCTTCAAAACACATCAGAAACAAATGCACAATTTAGCTGTCGAATCACATCAATGCAATAAGTTCAATCGGAAAACATTTGGTCTCCATGCAGTACTGTTCCACAAATAAACTGTCAGCAGGAAAAATCAGAGATTGTCTACCTGTGCAACCTCATCTCTGGAGTTCCATTTCACTGCCAGAAGAATCTTGGGTAGTATTTCCGGAATACTGACACAGTAATGTCTAAAACAAGAGGCCTGGTTGAGCATCTTAGGAAACAACTGCTTGAACCGCCATAGAAATAGCAATGTTACTTGCTCTGAACAAGTACTAGCCACAGACACACATGCACAAGCACGCACACACACATGCACAACACACACACACATACACACACACATTACCTGTGCCTCCACAGGAAGTCCTTCTCCTGCTCAGTGATCTCAGAAAGAGGATCTCTGTTGCACACCAGGCGCAGCTGTTCATTGTCACTGTCTGTCAGAGGGTTGTCCCGAGCCAGTCTGTTACTCTGGGGAACGAGGCATGGAGGTCATTAACGCTCAGCATGAGGCTTCAGTAAGTGCGCTGGCGAGGCCAGTACACACACCTTGTCGTGTCCGAGTCGATGCCATGATGGATGATCCAAGAACATGTTAATATTCATTAGGAAGAAATAAAAAAAAACGCTTGTTCTCCTTACCAAACCGGGGTGGCAGTAGTTGAAGCCGAGCTCTCGGGAGATGTTCCAGTTCGCGTGCTCCTCTATGGTGACCATGTCTGGGAACTTCACTGGGCTACTGAAGTGGTCGAACTCCAACTCCAAACAAGGGGTTTCCTGTGTGTTCAGAAACCAGTCAAAGGGTCACTTAATGAGCTTATTTCAACAATGACAGCCTATTTAAAGAGGGTCAGATAAGTGTTTAGATGAGTAATTAATGAGTGTAAAAGCAGCTTAGTTAAATCAAGGCAGCTTATTTCTAGTGCTATGTTAAAGGCAATGACACACCGGTCATTTCTAGAGGCAATGTTGAGCAGAAGTGTTGTTGGAGACATTAGCGGGAAGGGTCTATTTGGAGCCAAATAAACATGGGCAACAAAGCTCCATGCGAAAACAGAATCGCCATCAAAAGATACTGCTCCCAATAACTGCTGGCAAAACCGGCTCCGTCAAACCTTGTTTGGGTTGGAGCCGGTGACACCGATGGCGTTGAGCAGGTCTTCCAGGCCGTGGGGGACAGGCCACAGGTTGAGAGCCATCTTCCCTGCCACCAGCGTGTGGGTGTAGTCAAACAGGTTGATGTTCCCCCAGGCTAGAGGACAGTGCTCCTGGAGGAGAGAGGGGAAAAAGCATGGATATAGATTGTGAGACCCTGCAGAACAGATCCTGGCTACGCTGGGATGAGAACAAAGGGTTTCGTTGCATGTCAGGTGACTGGTTATTGACTGGTTATGTATTGATTACTTAAAGGTGATATAGATAACATTTTTATGCAGAAAAATTAGCTTTTAGAAAGGTGCGAATTAAAAGCATTGCTTCCCCACCGACCCCGACAAAATTTATCATTTACATTTTTTTGACGGGTCCAAAATTAATGTGTTTAAAAGTATTTATCTGTATGAGATGCCTGAGGTTTGGTTCTCACCTCTCGCAAGGCTCGTGAGCCAATAGTATTATGACGTCGGTACCACAAGGTATCTGTCGGGAGTGATCAGGAGTCATAATACTATTGGCTCAAAAGTCAGAGTTGTTATTTTTTTGTAAATTGTAAGTGATTTGTCAACGTAAAATGTTATCCCTAACACCTTTAACGCAGATGCTCATATCATCAATTTCTTTACCTTGATTTGATTCAACCTGGAATACAAAGTGGAGTACAACTGTTTGCTTGTACTAGTACATAGACAGTTTCGCCCACATCAGACAGTGTTAATGGAGAAGTAGTAACTGCTTTCCTCACCTCTTTAGCCCCCTTCCTTCCCTTCACAGAGCAGATGGACAGGCAGAGACGGGCGGCGCGGGGGATGTCTGGAATGTACATGTCGTAGTTCAGCCACTCGTTCCACCTGACACAAAAATACAGTTTACGAATCAAACAAACGCACAATATCCCCGTGATGCTGGACAGATGGCCAGAGCATGAAATATGGTCGTTTGTAGAAGGGCGCAGATTGATGTGATGTCTGGATCGGTGTAGTACCTGGGATTTGAGCACGGCACACGCTGAGTGTTCACGTTGTCACACAGCTGCTCCCCACCATGGTATATCCCCGTACGAACATAGATCTAGATCAGATAGATAGTGACAAATATTCAGTTGTCAAGTGTGGTAAAGACAATAACCTAGCAGGATCTCATCTACAAACACCTATTAGTCACAATCACAGACCAAGAAGCGTCTCCCTACAGTGTGGTCTGATCCGTGTTTATGACAACAGCGTTAAAGCACCAACGGCTAACTAAGTACCTTGTCGATATCCCTGATGTTCACGTTGACGTAGGTGGCACACAGTATTCTTATCCGCAGAGTGCCGTTGATGGTCCACAGGGACTTGGTGGCCGTTTCCCCGTTCATGTATGGCGTCGCCGTGGAGATGCGTCGGGCGTATGACGGCATGGTGAAGGTGTCTATGGGCAGCTGGGAGTACAGACTGTCCTTCGCCATCAGCATGAGGTTGGGCATCCTACCCAGCATGATGCAGCTTCTCACATACTGGGAAGAGAAAGGTAGAATCATGACTTGCATTTTCTGTACTGTAACCAGAGGTGTTACTGTACTACAGACGACCAGTGTAATATCTCTTTATTAGGTCAGAGGTCTGAAACATATGGGCCTTCATGCGTTTCTGGTCATGGATCAAATTAGGGGTATCGCGATATACCGGTTTTGCGATAATCATGGTATTAAAAAAGTGTAAATAGTAATATCATGTAAATAATCCAGCCATGGCATATCGTGTGAAGGAATTTCAATGAGATAAATTACCTTCAAAAACCCTGAAATGTGAACCATTGATTTAATATGCCTATACACAGCAATTTCAGAATTTCAGAGAAAACAAACATTGGAGCAAAATAAAGTTTTGATCAAAGATGCATTTTAAGTGATCACATACATTTTTAATACATTTTTTAATAATTTCTATAGATATTGCAATAATATCGTCAGCGTCGTCATGATAATCATATTGTGAAAATGTGATATTGTGACAGCCTTAATCATCACCATCATCAGGTTGGTGAGCTCACCTTGTACTGGCTGAGGGGGTACTTCTCCAGCAGGTACTCATCACAGCCGCACACCTTGAGGATGTACTTGCCCTGGTACTCCTGGACGCACATCTTCAGCTGCTCGTGGGACAGCAGCATGCTGCGCGTCTTCTTCCTGATGGCCTCGGCGATCACCTGCTCCGGGACGCAGTCGTGGTTGATCTTCAGGGTGTACTTCTGCTTGTCGTTGCTCGGCGATACAATGACCCAGATCACGACTATTATCTGACCTGGGGGAGAGAGAGGGTGGGGGGAGGGGGGCTCAGAAACATTTCAATGACAAGATAAACAAAGTGATTCTCTGTCTCACCCCCTTCCCAGTTTCTCTTATCCCATAGTTTCAGTTCTATCAAGCTACAAGCCACCTGTGCTCTCATCTCCTACCTTTGTCCAGCTTGTTGAAGATGTGCTTGGGGAGTTCTACTGACGACTCTACATTGGGAGGGTAGACGTACAACGCTCTACTGATGGGGCCGTTAGTGTCTCTGAGGTCCACAGACTCCTTGCAGACATTCAGTATGTTCCTTCTGAAGTCCTGCACCTCTGAGTCTTTTACCAGATCAAACTCACATATAGGCATTCCGATGGCAAAACCTGTAGGAAAAGAGAATAATGCTGTACACTCTTGCACTTCTTGCATATTCTATCAATGGTTGGCATGTCATCAACACCCAGATTGCCACTGTACTATACATTACTGCAGAACACATACAGATGTGGCCTCAGTGTTTCTTTGGCCATATCCATATGGTGTGTCAAGCTGCAGGGCAGTCTGAGTGCAATGCAGCTGCTTTGCAGGTGACCTGGAACATCGCCATTATATTGGTGCTCTCGTAAAAAAAGAACACAAATGACATACTTACCAATTTCTCTATTGAGAATTTTCTCCTCCCGGTTGCCTACTGGCTCGATGACTTTGAGGAAGGCCTGAAACAGTCTGAGGTCACACAGTCTCCTCGTCTCGTCGTAGAACTCCTCTCTCTCCGCCTCCTGCGTGACGCTGACGAAGATGTAGGAGGTCTCCTCCTGGAGAAGGTGGTGGAGAGGGTACTTCCTGGCCTCTTTGAACAGTTCATGTTTGACCGTGATGAGTGTGGCCTCGCGCAGGCACTCCAGAGTCAGGATCATACCATTGGGTAGAAGACAGTCAACCAGGATGCTTGGGGGCATCAAGTGCATGCCCCATAGTTCCCCCGAGGATGGCCTGGGAGGCATGGTGGCAGTCTGCTTTACACAATGCTAGTAATTAAGATGAATAGTGTTGACCTACTGGGAAGAGAGAGTGGGATGAAAATGACATAAGAACCACTGACCCGTTTATAATCGTGCATAATGCCTGTGATAAACAAATGAGGACAGGCATACATGAAAAACAAATCTAACATACGATGCAGATCGCATGGGTCTGCTCAGCTTATGCAAGAGAAAGTAACGTTGATAGGTTTACTCTACAATTATTGTTCATATCATTTACCAATTATTTTGGGACAGATGTTGCTCTAATATTTGTTGTCAGTTAGCTAGCTAGCTAATGCTAACTGCTAATTGCAATGCAATTGGAGTTGACAGGTTGAGAATGGAGTAGATATCAGTACATATTCGGGTTGATTAACTATCAAAATTGTCATTTTAACGCGAAAGCTGTCATGTTAGCTAGTTGATATTCATTCTAGTTGTGTCGGTAATAGCTAGACTAACGTTGGCTGGCTGACGGTAGCTAACGTATACATTAGTGCCAGAGTTTGTGCTTTAGCTATTGCTAACATTAAAATGCGTTAGTAAGCGTTAATAACCTGCACATTTGGCTGACAACTGGGTAATAACTAGCTAGTCTAGCTTGACGAGTACGCAAATCACCAGCTAGCTCTATGAAAGGGTCACTTCTTTGTAGCTAAAAACACCGGTGTGTAACGTTAGCAGCACTAGCTACCCTAGGCTAACGTTAGCCATGTTGTTATCTATTGCTGGGAAAATAAGCTATCCTAGCTAATGTTAGCTTTGTTTCACCAGCCTAGCTAGTTAGCTAGTTTTACACACACGGTAACTAGCTAACTGGTGATCTAAAACATATAACACTAATAGTGAACGTGGCTAGCTGCTATAGAAAAACAAACTGTTCACTCACAAAGAATGCCAGAGAGGATGGCTGACTCGAGCGACGGTCATTTTCACTCAAATCAAGCCACTTTCTTTAGCTAGCTAGCTAGTGAGGACCATGATGGAGCTAACGTTACAGCCTGCTAGGCTAGCTAGCTGAGTGCAAACGGTAGGGCGAGCTAGCTAGCTGGTCTCTAGTGTAAATAACACTCGTAACGTTACCGTGCATACGTTGCTAGACCTCTCGCACTCCCCCGGGCCCGTACTAGCTATTCCATCGAAATATCAACACGGCACAGTTTCTCAGGAAAAAACGACTGTTAATTGAAGAAGTCCTTATTGCATCGCATAATTTCCGAAAGCGAATCAACTACATTTGGACAGCTCTCTCTGTCCGAGAGACGCTAGCTGTTACTCGTTTAGTGAGTACGGGGCGCGCCCCGTGGCCCAGATAGCTGATAACATTAGGGCTCTCGATCGATGCCACTTCGAAAGGCTCGGCTCGTCTGTCTGAAAACCAAACTATAGCCAGGCGTGTTTTGACGGATCTATCTCACATTGTTTGAATACAAATTAGCCTGCGCTTTGCTGGTCAATTATACGATGCAAATGACCACCCAACACCGGCTTGGTACGGCAATGTGACGGACCGTCGTTCAGGTGGAATAAAACAACTGAGCCTCAACTAGAGACTGGCCAGCCCAGATCGTTGTCACTGACAGTCCTCTGTCTAATATACAGCAACGCCCACGTCGGCACGGGCTTTGACCTCAAAAAATGATTCCTCTAACGTTCAAAAAATACTTGCAGGTCGTTTATCCTATGTTTAGTTTGTTAAGGGTGGATGTGATTAGGTTGTTTAACACTATGGGCGACAAAAGTTCTGCTGAACTTTAAAGGCTGAGTGTAACACAATGACAACGTAGGCGAGCCTACGTAGTATGTAGGCTATAAGACCTGACCTTGAAATGAAAAGGACATCATTTGAAATTGAGTAGGCCTATTAATTCTACGTAAAGTCGGGATACATGGGGAGTCATGGCCATGTGAGAAATATCCTGCAACAATGTGGGGTTCCTGTTGGCTCATGAAAATCAAATCAAATATGTCCTCTAGCCTAAACGTGGCTACGTCTGCATTAAGGTTCTATTAATTACTGTCCACACGTAGAAGGAGAGGCATGTGGGCTAGGAGGACACATTTTATGACAGACTGAATGAATCTGCAATTAGTATGGCTCTAGGCTACTCCCGTGTTAAACATTTGCTGTATTACTGTCAAATGGAGCTCATTGACAAGGCCACGCATCAAGAGATGACAGACACATGATAACAAAGGACAGCAGTCCATGTCAATGTCAAAGATGCAATGTATGTAGAATATAAAAATGTACAGACAAAGCCAGTCCCATGTAGAGCCAGAAGCAGGATATTTCTCCAGTAGGTAAACGCATACAGTATTTTACTGTGAAGCCTATGTGCCTCGAGAGGGGAATGGAAAGAAAAGCACAACAATTAATATAATAATTTGAAATTTTGTTGGAACATAAAGCATGTATTACAGCATCATGTAGTCTACTACTGGACAGCCTCACCATGGGAAGAATAAGTAGCAGTGACTATCAATTTTCTTGCTTGCTTTGTAACATTTATTGAAAATATTCATCATCTTGTCTCTATGTTCTGTACCTCTGAAAAATCACATACTGGTCTTCATCACTAAAGTAAGCTTTAAGCTTGCTTAACACGTTAGTTGTAGCCTGGTTATCTCCTACAAACAGACATATTTTGGGAAAGAAGGTCTGTCTTATTGCTCTGTCAATAGATTTCACATTTTGCTTGCTATTGTTGTCTATGTAATATAACAAGTGCACACTCACCAATATGGCAAATTTAGAACAATACAAAGAGGGTGCCAAACAAGTGAAGGACATTTGTGAAGAATGGTATTTATAATGCACATGGCAAGTCAGTTAGACTGCTTTTCATGCAACAGTGACAGAGGTGGCACATGAACAAAATATGTTTCTGTTCCGGCCCGGAACATCCAGTTCGCATTTAAAACAGTTCCTTAGAAGAGTGCTGTTCTACAGCTGTTCCTTGTGTCCCAGCGAGTGAGCAGCACTACAAGAGGACACCCCCCGGGGGTCATCTGGTTAAAACAATCCCTTTCATGTCAATGTCTGCCCGGCAGTGACCTTGTGCGTGCCTCTCCGGGCACCTGCCACCCCTGTTTCACCTCTTGATCTTCACGATCTCCTCACACAGAATGGAGAGGTACTGCGTGAGCTTGACCATGAAGATTATGAGGGTGCCCCCGGCCAGCATGCAGGACGGCCAGAAGAGCGTATGGAAGACGGCGCTGCTACTGTACAGCCGCGTCAGGAGGACACACTCCTGTGGCCCCCCGGGGTCGTAGTAGCAGGTGACCTTCTGGTGCTCCTTCAAGCGTTCCGAGATGTTCACAATCATGGAGTGCGTGGAAAAGCTGTCCTTTTGGCACTTGGGCACGTAGAAACACTGTCGAGAAGTAAGAAGATTATAGTAGGCTGACCTACAATAAGACCATTCCAGCACTGTACAGCCCAACAACTGCGTTAGACATTTTTTCATCACACTCTGAATGTTGATACTACATCATTACTTCTACCACTACACTGTTATGACACGTCATTATCCCTGTCTTACCATGCCTTCCCTGTGCCTTTTAGCTTAGCAAGGCTTTATGGAGAGCCAAAAAGGGAGGCTATCACATAAGGAGATTTCCCAGTTATGCTCACCTTAGAGTTGGCGTCCTGGGTCTCTTCGTTGTGGGATAAGAGGCTAATCCGCTCCGTGCTGTTGACACTGACGTAGATCTGCAGGCAGGGGTACTTGGAAGCTCTCCAGCAGTCTGACCCGCAGCTATAGGAACAGTTCACATCTGCGACGATGGTGGAGTTGAGCACAACACAAACACTCTCCTCAGTCCACACACTTTATGCAGAGATGAGAAGAAGGCGAAGAGAAATTGGTTTCAGACTGAGATGGCGGCGGCAGGAGCTGTGTACACCACATCAACATTGCCAAGGATGGTTCGATCAAAACCTTCACAGTGCAAGTCAATATGGAGAAGGTAATTGAAGGGAAACTACATCCATCAACCTGTTACCTGTCTGCATAGGAGCGCAGGATGGTGATCCCCAGGACAAAGTACATCATGACGGAAGAGAGGACCATCCCCAGACCCAGAAAAATGGCCCGATCCTCCCCCGCCCTGAAAGCTGTCACTGTCTTCTTCTTGTCCAGGATATCAACTTCCCTGAACTTCTGGTAGATCGATCTATGGGACGATAGTCAGTAAGTAAGGTTGTTACAGGTCAACGTCGCCATGGATAGGACTACAAAGGAAGAAGGAGAGTAATTTTGCCTCCAGCCCCGGTCTCGGATGATTACTGGAAGTGACAGAAACACAAATTCAAGCCTGCCACATGAGCTATACCCTGTCAGTTTGAGATAGGAATTACAGTGTTTCCAGACAAGAACATTACCTTCGCTCTCCTCCTGATGATCCTGCACTTTTGACTCCTGTCACAAAGAACATCTTCCCAGACGCCCCCCGACTCACAGAGGAGTTACGGAAAGACTGTTGGAAAGACCTGCAAAACATTTAAGACAGCCCTTTACCTATCAAAATCCTATCTATCTACTCAGACAGTCCCCAACAGCTCCAGGCAGCATGACAAATTATACAATACCTTTGGTGCATATTTTTGCGGTGCATTGAAAAGCAGGCAATAAAAACGTATCCACACTATGCCTCTAACAACATGAGTAGCCTAGTGATCCCTCCATAGCCAGAAATGAGGGGTTTTGCTGTGTAAAGACAGTGAAGCCCCCTCAATATACGGGACCTTCGGGTCAACGGCAGCAGGTAAACATTTAACTCTGAACACAAAGAAATTGTCAAGAGGAGAGACAGAATGATCAACTACCACGTTTAAACAGTGTTAAAGTTAATGAAGTTTTCATGAAAGACAAACCTGTTGGAGTGTGAACACGAATGCTGTCAACACAAACTCATTCGGTCCTCTTATTACACAACAAGAGCTAAACCTGGAACCTGGGACCTCTCACTGAACACTTTGTCCAATAAAACATAGCCTTTCACAATCAAAAGAGTTGATCCCCAGGGCATATTTAAATGAACCCCAACTGAGATGTTCTGAGTTATGAGCTCGGGTTGTTTAGGTGTCAGCGTGCAAGGTAAAGGTAGATGTAGCCCCACTTTAGAAATCGCTAGGCTTTTATTGAGAAGGCTAATTTGGAGCCAAGAGATTTACATGGCCATGTTAGAAGTCCTGCATACACAAAGCCTTAATTGTTATGCATGAGCTCATGATTAATCTGACAGGCCTGGGGCATTATTGGACAAATATTACAAATGGCATCTTGAACTGTGGAAAGGATTTAAATAAGAACAGCAATAAATCTCACGTAATTGCAAAATGAAAACACAAGTAGATACTGTATGCTTTGAATAGAGGAAATAACATTCAAGAAATATAATTTGTTTTCCCCCATTGAGTAGCTAAGTATGATGGCTTCTGTAAAGCATCACATCTTGTCTCAATGCCCAGAATAATATAGAGAAATGGCAACAGAAGAAAAGTTCCTGACTGACGAGTAATTTCCTCATTTCTAAACGACTGCTGCATTTTAATAGAGTTGCTGACAAAGCACAAGTCCTGCATAGCACAACCATGCAAAATGCATTTATCACAAAATGTCTCACATTCATCGAAATATGAAGGTTTGTCTTAAATGTCATAGATGTTTTGATAAAGGATTATACAAATATTACATTGTGAAAGTCTCATGCATACCTGTATTGATTTCAGCCAGCCAGAGGGATTTTTGGAATGCCTGCTGAATCCACCTTTACCCAGTGTGGAGCTTGGGGAAGCTTTTAAAAGCTTTTTGCTCCAGCTGATTTGTACCCGTGCTTCACGCATCAGGAAAGCCAAAGTTGCAGAGGCAAGTGAGTTTCTATCCAAAGACGTGAAGAATGGCCACTGACTCTCTACTTAATGAACTATGTACAGTGTCTGACCTTGTAGACTGGACTTCCTTTGCTGATTCTTGTGAAAATGCAACATAAAAAAGTCAATATATATTGTAATGTGTGATATGCTGTACATGTATTACAGCCACCTACATATCAGCAATTACAGTATCATCAAGGGGAAAGTGAAACGGTCTTTGCTAAGACCACATTTTGGAATGGAATAGTATAAGTCTCTTTGGATGAGGGATGAAGTTTCTTTGGATGAGGGATGGACGAGGTGCCATAGTGCACCGGACTGTGGGAAAAAGCTGATCACAGCAGGAACGTGTTGTGTCTGTATTATTATCTATGTGACCTACGATCTGTGTTCTGACTTTCACTGCAGACTCAGCAAAGGGCATGTTAAAGGTGCTATTGATAAATAATGTATGTAGCCTAGGCTACTGTAGACGAATCACCCCGCCCACCCAAAAAAGCTACTGATTACTTTCTCTAAAATGTAATTACTGTAGATTACTACTACGCTCTGAAAAGTAATGAGATTACTAATTACTTTACTTTTGAGCTACAGATCATTTCTTACCCAAATCATAGAAGTGCTGATTTAGGATCAGTTTTGCATCTTAGATCATAATATACGCTAGAAAATCAGTTCCTGCTGCACTCTTAGCACATCTTGATCCTGATGACATAAACAGTCAGTTCAGCCACGACTGCAGAGACCGCATGTGCATATTAACCAAATGAAAGGGAGCAGACACACGCATGAGTAACTCAAAAGTAAGTACAATACTTTTATTCTGCACCTTTCCAAAATGATGATGATGATGATTGCTATGAGTGTTTATCTTTGTTCAATTTGAGTTTACATGTATAATCGTACACTGTAAGACTGATAGCATGTGGTTATGATAGTGTCTCAGGTCAATTGAAAGGGTCTCAAGTCATGCTACAATTTAAACCCTAAAGGCTCAGCTGGCTTTGTTCATTGTCTAAAGGTGGTAGGCCTAACTCTCGCCTTGAATCTGAAAACTTAACCATCGGGCATAGTGGATTTCAAAGCGTATCCTGTTAATAATCTGCTTCAAACAGCCCTGGCTCCTACTGTACCAGAATGTCCCAGGATGTATTTTCAGCCTTGTCCTTCTTGTGATTATTACTGTGTGGCCAGGTGTCCAACAAGTGTTGGTGTCTTTAAAAAGGCAATGCGCAAAAGTCAAATAACCACACTTAACAACCCAAGGTGTAGAAAGAGGAGAATGTGAATTTGATATAGGCTCTGTATGTTTGACATACTGTATGTGAAATATCATATGATATATATATATATATGAAAAATGTACAATGTCTGAACAGCATTGGCTCCTATGTCTCGATGTATTTTCTGCCTTGTCCTTCGTGTGATTGTGTGGCCAGGTGTCAAAGGTTTGGTGTCTTTAAAAAGACACATGCTTCTTTGCAATGCTCCACCTCAGAAGTCAAATAACCACACTTAACAGCCCAAGGTGTAGAAAGAGCAGAATGTGAATCTGATATGGGCTCTGTATGTACTGTATGACGTACTGTGACATATACAGTATACCAAATACATTTGCAAAATGTATAACCACATAAACTAAATCCATTATGTTTTGTTAGTGTTTTTATTCCCAAAGACATTGTACAAAAGACAGACCTTTCTAATCACGTATCAAAGGAATGTACCCAATAAGGACAAAATAACTACCCAAAATATCTAGACTCATCAGTTGTTCTGCTGTGGCAAATGATAATACCATGGCTATGAAGGTAATGAGAAAGTCCCTCTTGTCACCTTCACCATTCCTCTTGTCTTTATCAGTCAGTCTTATCTTTATCAGAGATTCATCAGAGAAGTCATTAAGTGCAGAGAAATCATTATGTGCAGATGTGAACAATTACACTGACACATCTAAATCCCATGCTCTGGCTAATCTCACAAACTCATCAACTCCCCTTCAACAATTATTGGAATGTCTTTTGCAATTACCTTGCACATCTGTGCGCATATTGGTGTCTAATTTGTGAGGTCTTACCTCTTGTTGGAGGGCTGTTAGTTTAATCCAGGCTGGAGGATACAACTGTCAGCAGTGGCTCTCAAACACAGTCTGCTGGGCTCTTAGAGACGCCAGCCTGCTACCTCGTATTTCAACTCCAGCCCCAGTGAACTGGATGTTTGTCATACCTGTGCACGTAATATGAGTTACCAGCACAATGCCCTCAAGCTCAAAACCAATTGGAGCTTCTCACCCAGCAGGAATCTTGACAGGCCCTGTACTGCATGTGTCAATGATTCAGTGATTAGGTTTCTTCCATAGTGATATCTTGAAGCTTGGGAACATAGTGAGGAGCAAATCAGCAAACCTATTTAGATTTGTTAGCAAAACATAGTTCTGGATACAGTTAAAAAGTTTTACACAAGGGTACAGGAGCTATTCTTACTCCCACTGAGCCAAAAAGGCTCATCCCAATTTCAATGTGATTGCTATTATTTCACTATGTAAATACACATGTACACACAATGATGTTACTTTGATATTAAAACTTTATTATAACAGTGATTATGCTGTGATTATGAAAGGAGAAGCATTTGTGAGTTCTAGCGCGTAGTAGTTCACCGACTACATGCAATTATTGTAAGTTGCTGGATAAAAGCATCTGCTAAATGACTGTAATGTAATCAACAGCAGCTTCATGTAAACCCAGGAAGTAATTTCCACGTTCTGCCACAAGATGTCTCTGCTACCACAAGAACATATCAGGAATAATTGTTCTATAATTGTAACAGCTCAGTGATTAACTGAGAATGCAATTAGACTGAATAACTATGGGAAGATCAAGTGATTTATAAAAAGTATTTAATCTTATATCCACTTTTTTCTTTTATCCAGAGCTATGCCTCTTCTCACAGATCAACGCAGACTGCAGGGATTTCCCCTATACAGACCCTTTGGCAGACCCTAATCAGCCATATTGTACATGTGTGCTCATAACTGCTCCCTTGCAAGGCTACATTATATGAATGTCATCCACCACTCTCTGCTTGTTCTACCATCTCTCCATCACGTAGAGTCTGCTCCAAGCTCTCGTCCTCCCCAAGGACTGTCAGCCACAGCCTAGTGAACTACTTACTGCTTAGCCATCTCTGATAGCATTGCTGTTCTATGGGAGAGGTTTACAAGACCCCCCAACCCCCTTCCCAGAGGAGCTTAGAAGCTGCATTGCCTTAGCCTTGCCTGGCATATAAAGACAGTCCCTTTTTACCCTGACCTCAGGAATATAGCGCTGAAAATAACCATGCTCACACAGTGAAGAAACAAGGCAACACATGCCCGATACAGCTGGGAGGGATGATGACACATGTACTGATGGAATGGCATTTGTAAATATGTCTGTAACCTAAACATAGGCACGGATGATTCACAGGCTCTGTCTGTAGGCAAGGTGAAACAACAATGTAGTAATGCAGGATGAAAGCTGATTCTTCTTTGTTTCTCTGGTTCTAAAAATAGCTCTTGCTGTGCAGGCACAAGACCTAAGCATCTTCCCCACTCTCTCACTCTCTCTCTCTCTCTCTCACACACACACACACATACACACACATTCTCTCTCTCTCTCTCTCTCTCTCTCTCTCTCTCTCGCTCTCTCACACACACATTCTCTCTCTCACACACACACACACACACACACACATCTCTCTCTCTCTCTCTCTCTCTCTCTCTCTCTGCTGAGTTTGGTTTGGGTCATGTAGTGCTCTGGGTCCACCAGACGGGTCCTTTAACATGGAAATGATGCATAAACATGTGCACCCCTCTAGGCAGGTAATGCTATGGTAATGACAGGTTACTAATTATCTGTAACAAACTGACAATTGACAGAAACACACGCACACACATTACAGGGTTAGGGTTAGATACACAATATTACTACTGTTGCTTGGGGAGACAAGCAAGCTTTTCACTGGTGTCCAAGCAATATAACACAATGTCATAGGCTACTCCACATAACAGGTGCCACTGTGCTCTTGTCTTTAGCAAAGTCCAACCGCCTCCAGACAACAGGTAGCCTACACATGCAGTATTTATGTCATCTCTGTAATATCTATTCTTTTGATTCCCTCATATGAGAGTACTGTAGCCTATAGTATAATCATCAGGCAGGCACCATCAAATCAAATGTGTTATGTACCTGTAGTTCCAAAGCATTGCCTCACATCATGTCTGTGTTGCATGCAAGGATCAGTGGGATTTATGTAGCAGAGATGTAGAGTCAATTTACAGTTCCCCTCCACTGAATAATTCATAACATAAACCACTCTGCCTTTCATAACAGGCTGCCAAAACACCGCCAAAACGCCTCTATCCTGTGGGAGTGATGGAGCACATATCTCTGTTTGCTTTTTCTTTTCTTTTTTTACGAAAGGAGGGAATGAGGAGAATGTGGGAAAATAGAAAAACCTATCCTCACTATGGGGCCTTGACCTTGATCTAGTAAACATGTGCATTTTACTTTTTTTTTCTCTTCCCAACAATGTACTATCACTCCATTTGCCAACGCAAACTCAATATGCAGGCTACAGTATGTTAGGTGTCACGGAAAAATAAATAAATACATTACTAGTATAAATGAATTGTTCACACAAAACGAATGAGCAATAAAACACATTCATCCATCTTTTTGTGCATGGCTGTAAGCCAGCACCATAGATAGCCTATCGTTTGTTGGGTTTTCACTCCCTCCCTCCCTCCCTCTGGTCAATATTGACCTGCATTTCTCTGTTGGCACCACAAGAGGCAGTAGTCCCAGCACACCAAAATAAAGGGACACCAAAATCAACCTACCGATATCCACTGCACAAGTAGCATAGCGGTGAGAGTAATCTCCACTGCACAAATAGAGTAGCAGTGAAAGTGTTGGACTTCCACCTGGGAGATGCTAATAATCCGCCAGAGGTCCGCTTGCCATTCGATGTGCAAATGGCCAGGAACCCGCCAGCGGATTCGGCCGGAGGTTTATCCCTTATCTTTGCCCGGAAACAGAAGTTGAACCAATTGCAGCAAAATAGCTAACGTTACAAAAATCATCAGTGTAACTGCTTTAGCCACTGACCACTACCATTAATTTTATGGAAGCTGCTGCTAGTTGTTGTGAGCTCATGAGCTAACTGGCTATCCCTCTCTTATTGTGTTGGATTATCGTTGGAAGCATTGGAACTGATGTGTCCAGGCGACAATACCTATCTTAATTTATTAGACATTATTTCATGTCACAGCTATTTCAGTGGCATGACTAGCTTCCATCCTACCAGTCCTGAACAAAAACAAGCCAGCTATGCACACAAGCCAGGCTGGACCTGGCCTGTTTTTTTTTTCTTATTGGAACACAGACTACAGTATGGTGTGTGTGTGTGTGTATGTGTGTGTGTGTGATTTACATACTGGGAGGTCTGATGGATGGGATGCTGGGATGTTGACACTGAGCCAGATGGGTAGGCCTACTGGAATCAATGAGAGGGAGTATCAAAGGGAGCCCAGAGGCTTGAAGGCGATGAGAGAACATCAGCAGGGTAGCAGTGTGCAGTACAATTAATTACACACCAATTAGGCTATTATGGGTCAGCTGTCCTGCAGCACCAATGATAACATATCACGTCACCTGTGTCGACCGTAGTGTGTAAGTGATAGCTTGTAGAGCTTCCTTCTTCCTCTATCGTCAGTTCATGCACCAGCTGAACAGACAAGCAAGCTGCTGTGTGAATACACGTGCTACTGTGATTTCTATAAACGGCACCAGGAAGTGAAGCATATTTTATTTCAGTTTAGCTATTGCCAGCCTGCTATCATTAACTGCTCTCATAATTCTATCATTAAACATTTAAACCCGGTATTTTGTCCCGTGTAGTAGGCTGTGTGAGTGAGAAAATGGTATGTTATGCGTAGGCGCGCACTCCCTGCTGAGACTACACTGCAAAGTGGCGGGAAAAAACATGCAACCAGCCCAGTATGCTGAATTGCACCGGCACACGTTGATCATTTCACTGTATTTCATCATCTCCCACGGAGAAGCCCAGGTGGATTAAACAGACACTTCGAAGCTAGGGAATCACACGAAAATAGAATTGTTCTCTGGTAGCATGAGCTATGAATATTGCACACTCAGCTCATCCAAGGACTTAAATCGCAATATTTCTCAAGAGGGCAGTTAATGCATCGGCATGATTTCTTCCAAGGAATCGTAACGATCTCATCCCAAAATTGTGAGAGGAACGTCGTACCAAAACATGTTCAGCTTTGCCAGACAGCATCAGTCTACTTTAAACCGTGTGCCACAAAGGAAAAATGTAAACTGCAACAAAATAGCAGTGTACACAATTCAATGATGATGTCAGCTTGTTATTGACTTTCCCAGTCTGAATGACTGAACGGAGGATAGGGGGTGGAGTGTAATTAATCTATGGATAGTGATGCCCAGCCAGGCAAAAAATAGCTGTAATGGGGGATGGGCGAGGCACGGTTGTTGTGACTGGTTCCTGACTGCAGGCATCGGCGGGGTTCGGTCTTTCTATTTAACTTGGTGAGGAGATTTTATGCATTGAAACCGAAGGGGCTAGTATGATTCATTTTTGTTTTGGTTGATGAAAACATAAAGCTGCATGAGTAAATTCGTTGTTAAATTGAGTTCGCAACTACATTTTCAAAGCTAGGCTATTTGATGTAAAACATCATCTGGAATATGTTCTGAATAGATTCATATTATTTGAACGACACTCCTAATTTTAGATATATTAGCATAATTATGTTCATAAACAGTTGGCTGTCTTGGGTTGAACTCGGTAGCCTACGTCGTGGTGACTGTGCGTTCTTGACTACTACGGTCAATGACTGACTGCTGTCGGAAATATCTAGTAGGTAGCTACAGTAGGCTACTCTCTGGGCAGCTCATTTTTGTAGGGAAAGTCACGCCACTGTCTGAAGCCGTTGGCTTCGAACTGCCTGGCTCTGTATCTCTGTTAGCTTTAAAATGATCATTAATTTCTTTTGGATATCGATTCTGCAGCCTTTGGAATGACATAACATGCTTTAGTTTGTAAGGCAAGGAATATCGAGGAAATAATCTATAGAACGATTTCAGAGAAGTATGTACCGGATTACGGGGACGTAAACTATCCTTGGCTAGCTAGTTCGTTAGCTAGCTAGCTAGCAGCAGTCGCCCTAGCTAGCTACGCTACCCAACGTTAGCATAACTAGCTAGATACGCTAGATGCTATATAGCAGCTAGCTAGCAAAGCTACCGAGAGCATTATACAGGCGGAAAGTCGCTAACTTCCTAGGGAGACAGATTCAGTTGAAATATATGGACGTTATGCGATGGGTACAGATAACGGTTGCACCTATTTTTATTAAATTAATTGTGGGCTGGATTGAATGTGGAGTACATTTCTAGATTAGCGGACCAGTAGCTACGAAGCATTGTGTACCCGGCATGTGGTAGCTAGCTAGCTGCTGCTAGCTTTCTCGACTGACTCTGCTAAGCTGTTATTTTGGGGACCATCTAATTGCTGGAAATGGTAGCTAGCTAGTGTACGCGCAATGAATGCATGTGATGTCAGTATTCATTTTTCTCGTCTTTCCCCATGGTGTTTGCGACTAACTATTGTTTAGTGAATTACCTTTGCACACACTTGACCTAGCATGGACGAGTTATTTTGGTATTTTCGTCGGGGATTAGCTAGCCAGCCCAAAGCCGCCCTCATACCATCGCCGCATGGGCACGCAAGAAAGGGTCCAGTAGATTCGCTCACGCATTCAGCTTCTAATTTAACGTTACAGCTATTTAGCTATATAGAGCACTTGTACAATTCACGTGAAGCATTTCTGATGTGTAATAGCACATATAAGTTAGCTATTTATAATTCATAATCATGACATTAGCCTTTAATTTGTGAACATGGAACAACTCTGTTCCAGGTAATAGCCTATGCCCAGCTAGCTAGTTGGCTAACGCGTTGCAGTGCGGTTCTGACATGCTGTGGTGGTGTCTTGCCGTTTTAGCGTCCCTCTCCTAACGTTAGCTAGCTAGCTACAACTGTGTGGGGGATGGGCTTTGTGTTTCTGAGGACTTGAGGCAGGCTATGCTGGCGCTAGATTAGCATGGTGACATAAGAGCCGCCTTGTTTAAATGCTATCGAGCTACATTGTGAACAAGAATGGTAGTAGTCTGCTTTTCCAAAACACCCCGTCAGCTAGTCATATAGCTAGCTATCAGACGGAGAAGTGTGACCACCATGAGAGAGAGCTTGCGTTACTACTAGCTTGTTAGTAAAGTATCCAAATGGCTAGTCCTTGACCTCAATTTTCAACACTCGTAATTGGCCATGTCGGAGCCGTATATAATATTTCGACACTGGTTTTCTAACTTTTAGATTGTAAATTAAACATTGTTGTCTAAATGAACCCACTGCCGATTATTTGACATGGATAGATAGAGGATCCTTATGATTTAAGTCTCTGGAAACTTAAACAGCAACATTTCTGACCTAGTTTCTGTCTAGTGACACATCTCTCATAGTTCTGATTCTAGCTCCTCTGCCTGCTTGCTTTCACATTCAGTGATTCGCCTACCTCTTTGTTTTACACATTTAAAGGCCGTGGCCTATTCTGCTTTGAAATGACAACCTTTCTTGTGCTATGTACCTAGGGCTTAAATTATCAAGGTTTCACTAATGTGTCTTCTCAGTGTTGTGAAATGTAATTTACTGGTAAAGATGGCATAATTAAAATGAAAATCCCTTTCCTGTCGTTTCCTTTAGACGGGAGAGTTACCCCTGACTGCGGAGTGATGAGCATCTGAAAGTCGCCCATTCACATGGTGAGTCCAGCAAGATGCACATGGTGTTTCTCTGTGTCACCAAAGTGGGCAATTTGACATGACAATGACATGTTATTCTGCAACCCTTGGAGGCAGCATCATCACCACACCTGTCTCATCTAGTTTGTACTCAAATTTAGTTCTCCTGGTTGAGGAGACTTGTGACTAGACTTGTGTGAGGCATCCGGCATCGCCCCCACAATAGTTTTACCGTTAGAACCTGTGTGGTCCTGTTGACTTGAAGTGGCAGAGTTGTTCTGTAGGGATAGTCCAGGCGCCCCAGGTGAGGTATCAGGACTCTTAAGGCCATGATACAGGGGCAACCTTTTGGGGCAATATTGCCAGCACTATTGCTGACAACGATTGCTGGAATGTTTTCTATTGAAAAGCGGCAATTTTTCATTATCTGAGAAATTAGATTGGTGAGGCGCAGTTGGCAACTTTTTGGGGTCCTCCAATCAGAATACAGATTTCAATCATGTGACTACTTCTCTCGGCTAAAGAAAATTGACAAATATGGCTGCCAATCTAGCATAGTGCAAAGGAAATGGAGAGGCAACCATTTTCATTCTTCTCAGCTAAATTACATTATTAAAACGTGTAGTTCTCATATTATAAATATACATGTTTTGTTAATTGTTTTTCAACAACTGTCATCAAATTAATTCTCAGCTATCTTTATTTTTATTTCTTTTTTTAGCTTAAGTTACTATGAAAGTGTTTGTTTCCATGGTAACGATAGCCTCTGTCAGTCATACATGTATGAGGGGCAGCTGTGGCTCAGGAGGTAGAGCGAGTCGTCCAATGATCGTAGGGTTGGTGGTTCGAATCCTGGCTCCTCCTGTCCACTTGTCGATGTGTCCTTGGGCAAGACACTGAACCCCAAATTGCTCCCAATGAGCAGGCTAGCATCTTGCATGGCAGCTACCGCCATTAGTGTGTGAATGGGTGAATCAGAGGCCATTGTAAAGCGCTTTGGATGAAAGTGCTATATAAGTGTCCATTTACCATGTATGCATAATTTGGATTCAATTAATTATTTGACAGAAATCTGTCAAAGTAACAGAACCTGGGTAATTAACATGACCTAATATTAATAGCTAGCGCATTGAATAAGCATATTATTAACCTAAAAACAATCAATGCTAGTCAATGGCTCCACTGCGGCCATCAGCGTCAACTGTCAGCATCCGTCAAAAATCAAGAATTGAACCTTGATGATTTTCTAACGTTGGACGCAGGCATAGAACACAACGGCTGCAGTGGAGCCACTGTCATTAATTGCAGTGGATTAATTTCCTTAGCGTCTGGTATTTGATGGTTGACGCTGATGCTAACGACCCAGTGGAGCCAAGCCGTAACAGTTAGCAGCTTTGATAAAGCCCAAGATAATATCCCCCAGGTAACACAATATTGTCTCTCCTTTACTAAGTGATCGTAGGACAGAAAACTGGGCGTACGGTCATTTCCACGCTAAGTTTGTCAATTATCCATTTGGACATGAGCGGGGACTGCAAATAAATCTCACGTCAAGTTTCAGCTCTTGTACACAAGTTTGAGAATTGTCATGAGACTGATTCTGACTGGCATCTAAGCGCAGCGCAGCCACATAGGCCTATTCATCTATTCAAAATATGTAGGCTACCCTGTGGCAAAAGTTATTTTGTAAAGGCCTGTTCTATGTGTCATATATCCCGAACATAAATGGGTATTTTCCAATTCTTTGCAGGTAACGGGGTAAATAAATGTTTGGTGTAAGAGTAATTTTGCTTTAATTTTGAGCCTACGTAGACTATATGCAGCCTTACAAGTCTTAAAATGAAAGCAAAATTAATGTTGCACTAATCAATCAAGGTTGACAATGGTGACATAATTACCAGCAAAATTAACAAATGAAACGCAATGGGTAGGCTTCAGTCATGTATTTAAGTAAGAGCTTTGAAAGTCATCCTATCGGTAATGCCATGCTCTGTAGAAGACCTGCGCGCCCTACTATTTAGCTGAGGTGAGAGGATGGGCGTGCGAGGTAGGCTATTAACCTGACGCGCAGCAGTTTCCATAGGCCTGAAATAGGTTATTTTACATTCACACAGGTGTTACCTACCTAATTTGAGATTTTGTTACTTTGTAATTCATTGTCACAATAATACATGTTTCTGTATGGAAAGTAAAATAAAGTTTATTATTATTATTATTATTATTATTATAAATCCTCAAATAGACAGAAATGTGCAGTGGTTTTTGGATAGGCTACACAATTAAACAAGCTGCCCAGCTCACACACTGTCTGATTGTGTGAATTTACATGTGTGAACTACCCCTTAAAATAAAATGCAAGATGGTTTTCCGGAATCTTTACATGGAGCGTGAAGAGTTAGTCACATATAGTTCTGTTTAAAAGAACCAAACAAAGTCCTCTAAAAGTGGACCAAAAAGTGGACCAAGAGAAAGAGAACTCAGTTCTCCTTGCATTCACACTATCCCTTCTCTTGAAAGACTCAGATCTCTTCCTGGTGAACTTCAGATCTGATGGGGCCTCAGTCCTCTTTCTGTTCACACTATATAGTTCCTCTGGAGCTAAGAGCTTTTATTGCTTTGGATTATGGGTAGTTTTCACTTGGGACAAGATGGCTTCTACTATACTTGTGTTATCCATATCCCTGTGCTATTTGCTTAGCCCAGAGAGATAGAAAACCAACGTATTCACATCACACTCGACTGAAGGAGCGACAAAGGAGACATGCATGGAGGAGAATTTTGCAGCGTTTCTGTGGGTTGTAGCTAGTTGTTTAATATGTTCTTCATTCCATATCTGGAGAAGGGCAGTCATTTCTTCCTCGGACCAAAGTACTCCTCGTCCAGCCATGGCATTTTTCGAGTGTCCCACTCACAGTACTTTATCTGTCTACGGCAGGTCTAGAGGGCCAAATTCCGCGACACGGACTTGAAGCGAAAGGGGTCCATTTGGAGTGTTCACATATGCTCAAAAATGCTGACTAATCGATCTGAGTTTGCTTTGAGGGCTGAAAGGGACCATATGTGAAAACACCCTGAATTACCAAACATTATTTGTCAGCTACGTTGCCAGTTGCCACTCCACTGCCACTTGAGTTGCTGGCAATGTTGCCTAAAAAAGTTGCCCGTGTATCATGGCCTTCAGAGACTGGCTGTGTAACAGAGAGAAGGCACACAGAAGCACTGACTCAGATGTGACCTCCATGACCCTGTCTGAGTGTGTTATGACCTGAGGCAGTGTGGGAGCCTCTGGGCAGGAAGACCAACACTTTCCATCCCTCTAAAAAGTGTACACACTTGTCGCCTTTCAGAGAAAATAGCTGTAATTTGTGTGATCCGTGTAAATCTGTTTTTTTAATTTTATTTGTGGTGGTGGTGTCAAGTTGGGACTTGTTAATTAGTTAGCCTGATGAGGTTGAGTTGTTTTAGATTTAGCGAACGCTAGCCATCACATTTTGGATATGATGTTAACGCTACTTCCACAGAGTTTAACGTTAGCCCACATTCCACTTGTGTTACTTGCATTAAGGCTCTGGGACTACTCGTTTAATGCATTTTGCTGACAATTGAAGTTGAGTTCCTCATCCAAAGTGCCATTCTTTATGCTAAAATAAGGCTAATCTGTCATTACCACAACCTAATTAAACAAATTGTTTTTGGATTTGTTTTGGCTGGAAGTTGGAACCTGAGATTAATTCATGAGACAACCATGCAGGGTTTTTCCTGGCTCAGAATACGTCATTGGGGGGTTACTATGTGTTAATTAATTAATGATAATTATTAATGTTACTAGTTATGTTACAGTAGAGAAACAGTTCCCAACAAATACCACGCAAGAGTGAACAGCATGCAGCACCATTGCAGCACATCTGTCTGCCGCCAAGATTTTGACATATGAATGAATGTTTGTGTTGCGATCCTACAAAAAGTAACAACCACTTTTTCAGTCTTCCCTGTGTTGGCTGTGAGCAAGTGTTGGCATGGTTTCCTCCAGTTTAATTAAAGGGCCGTTGCTGTGAGTTAGCATTATAAATTGGTACACTACAGGTTGTGAAGTGCAATGCAGACGATTATAGTACTGTTGGTCAGTTGTTAGCTTGCAACATCAAAGTTTTCCATGCATGTCTATGGCGAGTACTGTGTTGTGTGACATGGCCCAAGTAGTAGTGATTCTGGGTAGGACTTGGCTAGAAGAGCCTAGATCCCAGGCCTCTTGATTTGATTAGTCTTGGCTATCATTTCTGGATGGCGAGTGTTGACTTTTCAGTGGGCTGGCATGATGAAAGCAACGTTCTCAAGTCCCTTGTTTATTTCCTCTGGCTTGTTTAAACAGTGTGGGCTTTTGGTTGAGTAAATAGGTTTTGGGGATGAGAACTATGCGATGAAGCTGAAGCTAAACCCGTTTTCCTCTAGTGGTTTTGGTCCACAAGTACTGGCCCGCCTCTTGAAAAGGCCTAGTAATTATTTCCAGTTGTGGGTTAATGAATGGAAACTGGTGCCCTGCCTAGGGCCAGGAGAAGTCCAGCCACGAAAAGGGAGAGGCATTAAACCCTATGATTGTTCTGCCAAACGGTGATGTCTCTGTCCACTGTTATGAAATTGACAGAAGTATAGGGAAGGCGAGGGACCCTGCTCCCCCCCACCATAAACCTTGCACATAAAGTTACTGAATCATAGAACTGATGTTACATCATCGCCCTGAGAATGGTAGCTCAATTTTCATCCCTCAGTGGCTTGGCATGCAGTGTCTCCATTTGCACTTGCGGGGATATACTAAGTATTCACACAATTCACAAATCATTCACAATATTTGCCAAGACTCCTGGCCAAGTCCAAAGCAAACACAATTCCTTTAGCTGCTGATGTGATGACCTCTCTCTCTCTGTGTGTGTGTGTGTGTGTGTGTGTGTGTGTGTGTGTGTGTGTGTGTGTGTGTGTGTGTGTGTGTGTGTGTGTGTGTGTGTGTGTCTCTCTCTCTCTCTCTCTCCCCTAGGCTCCTATCCTGCGCTGACCCCATGGTTTAACCACCAGGACTAAAAATGAGCATAAGCAGTGATGAGGTCAACTTCCTGGTGTACAGATACCTGCAAGAGTCAGGTAGGGTTCACTGAAGCATCCATTTGTCTGTAACCTGCTCCTGCTCCACAAAATGTTTACCGTCTTTACAATGTTGAGAGTGGAAATAAGTCTACAAAAGAGTTGGCATAACGAGCTGCATCATTTTAGTGATGCAGAATTTGAGGGACTTTTCAGAGTCAAGACGATTGCAGCAGTTTCTCACCCTGTGTCACTCTCTCTCTCTCTCTCTCTCTCTCTCCCTCTCCCTCCCCCTTCCTCCCTCTAGGGTTTTCCCACTCGGCTTTCACCTTTGGCATAGAAAGCCACATCAGCCAGTCCAATATCAATGGAGCCCTGGTGCCCCCTGCTGCCCTGATCTCCATCATCCAGAAGGGCCTGCAGTATGTGGAGGCTGAAGTCAGCATCAACGAGGTGACTGAACCCTGCATCCCTATCTCAGCACTACACGCCTCCACAAAGCTCAAGTTGTAGAATGTTTGAAAGCCGTGTTTTGCGTACTAGATCAGGGTTGCAATTTTAAAGGAATGTCAATAATTGATAACTGTTAACCTCAACAAACAATAGTTGATTAATTGATAAGAACGTCCCACGCTGGACTGCGCTTTGCTCGCTTCATTTTTGTGTCTTCCGTTGTGTCGTTGAAATTTCCCGGCAACCCAATTAGCCTTCACTACATGGCAGGCGTCCTCATGTACATTTCACGCAACGCCCCCCCCCCCCAAAAAAAAAGTTATGTTCCATTAAAGTAAATTCTTATCAGCAATTAATTGATCAATTAACTGTTAACTGTTAACATCCATATACTAGATCCAGGAAGGCCTCCGGCATCGGCTTATCACATGTCGGGGAGCGTCCTTCATTCTGACAGCAGCTCAAATGGCAGCACGCTTCTGACATGAACTGTATGTGTTGTGTACGTCCCGATTGCTCAGGACGGCACCCTGTTCGACGGGCGGCCCATCGAGTCTCTGTCCCTGATCGACGCGGTGATGCCGGACGTGGTCCAGACCAGGCAGCAGGCCTACAGGGACAAGCTGGCCCAGCAGCTGCAGATTGGGGGCGGCGCCGGCACTGCCGGGCCCCAGGGCGGCGCCAAGAAC
This sequence comes from Borostomias antarcticus, assembly GCF_949987555.1. Classification (NCBI taxonomy): domain Eukaryota; kingdom Metazoa; phylum Chordata; class Actinopteri; order Stomiiformes; family Stomiidae; genus Borostomias; species Borostomias antarcticus. The sequence continues at coordinate 12,988,014 of NC_140257.1, forward strand.
GGAGAGGGCGCCGCCAACGGGGAGGAGAACGGCGCCCACACTTTAGCTAGTAAGGACACGTTCGCCTAATTTGCAAAATGTTAGCCTTTTGACTTGATTACGCCGTGGAACCACTCTTATTCTAAGGAACAAAACATTTTGTATGAAGAGCTGTAGCTGTATCGTTTGGTCATTTGGTAATTGATTTGTGTCTGTTTGCGCCCTGTGTGTGTTTGTGTATAATGTGATGTGACCAGTGTATGACCTGTGTCTCTGTGCACCCCCCCCCCAGACCACCTTGCGGAGATGATGGAAGTGGACAGGGACGTGGAGATCCCCCAGAACAAGGCCATGGTGCTGAGGGGCCATGAGTCGGAGGTCTTTATCTGTGCCTGGAACCCCGTCAATGACCTCCTTGCCTCCGGGTCAGAGCCAGCTCTCAGAGCCTTTTCTCTCTTCCTCACTGACACAACTATACAAACCTTTACTAAAGAAGTATACTGACACAACTATACACACTTTTACTAAAGAAGTTTACTGACACAACTATACACACTTTTACTAAAGAAGTATACTGACACAACTATACAAACCTTTACTAAAGAAGTATACTGACACAACTATACACACTTTTACTAAAGAAGTATACTGACACAACTATACAAACCTTTACTAAAGAAGTATACTGACACAACTATACACACTTTTACTAAAGAAGTTTACTGACACAACTATACACACTTTTACTAAAGAAGTACACTGACACAACTATACACACTTTTACTAAAGAAGTTTACTGACACAACTATACACTTTTACTAAAGAAGTACACTGACACAACTATACAAACCTTTACTAAAGAAGTATACTGACACAACTATACACACTTTTACTAAAGTAGTATACTGACACAACTATACACACTTTTACTAAAGAAGTATACTGACACAACTATACACACTTTTACTAAAGAGGTACACTGACACAACTATACACACTTTTACTAAAGAAGTATACTGACATAACTATACACACTTTTACTAAAGAAGTACACTGACACAACTATACAAACCTTTACTAAATAAGTATACTGACACAACTATACAGACTTTTACTAAAGAAGTACACTGACACAACTATACACACTTTTACTAAAGAAGTACACTGACACAACTATACAAACCTTTACTAAATAAGTATACTGACACAACTATACAGACTTTTACTAAAGAGGTACACTGACATAACTATACACACTTTTACTAAAGAAGTACACTGACACAACTATACAAACCTTTACTAAATAAGTATACTGACACAACTATACACACTTTTACTAAAGAAGTATACTGACACAACTATACAAACCTTTACTAAAGAAGTATACTGACACAACTATACAAACCTTTACTAAAGAAGTACACTGACACAACTATACAAACCTTTACTAAAGAAGTATACTGACACAACTATACAAACCTTTACTAAAGAAGTATACTGACACAACTATACACACTTTTACTAAAGAAGTATACTGACACAACTATACAAACCTTTACTAAAGAAGTATAACACCTGAGAGCGGATATATCAAATGATCCCTAAAATATCCAGGGGAAATAGTTTAGAGTGGATGTGGGTGTTGGGTATGCTGTACCTCAGTGATAGTATTCCATTTTTAAAGTGTCAGTTTTACACACTCTTTAAAACAGTCTGGTTTTGAAATGTTAAATGTTTGCTGAATGTTTGAATTACAGTGCTTACCAGTGTGCTTCATAGATACTTGCTTATAATCATACTAATGTTCATAATGTAGACCTCTTGACATCCCAAGCCATATTTGAGAACTATAAATGGTTTTATTTCATATTTAGATGGGGATCGCAACAATAAATAGCCGGTAAGTGTCTAACCTAACTGGAAAGCATGTAACCGTCACTAACATGGGTGCGTTTGTTTTGAACACTGGCAGGTCTGGGGACTCCACCGCGAGGATCTGGAACTTGAGTGAGAACAGCACAGGCGGCTCCACCCAGCTGGTGCTGCGCCACTGCATACGAGAGGGGGGCCAGGACGTGCCCAGCAACAAAGACGTCACCTCACTGGACTGGAATGTGAGTGCGTGTGTGTGTGTGTGTGTGTGCGTGTGTGTGTGTGTGTCTACCATTGCCAAAGGCATTCCTTGGCACTTCTTCCAAACTGGAAATATGGGACGTACTCCTATGGGGGGAAAAGGGCTTCCTCTGTTACACACTTCCATTTATAGCCTACTACAACCTACTGGAGGAAACACAATCAGTAAACGTTTATGAGCAGAATCCCCACATGACAGATGGTACCTCTCAGAAATGAGGCATTGCTGTAGAGCATGCATTCATGTTCATATGAAACCGACACGCTAGTCAATCTCCTATGTGATTTTTACACTGTGGTACAGCAATCGGAAACAGGCTTGATTTAGAAACTAACCACGTCAAATTCTTTTCAGAGTGAAGGTACACTGCTAGCTACAGGCTCGTACGACGGCTTTGCCAGAATATGGACTAAAGATGGTGAGTCGTCGACGTCTGAACACAGCTGTGCTCGTAGCAGGTCCAGGTGTGTGACTGAGGAGCTGCAGGTAACCTGTCGGCGTCGTGTGTTTGGCAGGTAACCTGGCGAGTACCTTGGGGCAGCACAAAGGCCCCATATTTGCTCTGAAGTGGAACAAGAAGGGAAACTTCATCCTGAGTGCCGGGGTAGACAAGGTGAGCCCCAGTCTCTTCAGCCTTTTCCATTTACGTCATTTAGCAGATACTCTTGAGTAGAGTTAAGTGAACCGACCGTACATCCCAGTCACTGTCAGTGAAACCTTTGGTAAAAACAAGTGCACTAGAGAGGGGAAGAGGACAAGTCCTTTATTTCTGGGGATAGATGGTGGTAGTCGTCGTTTCCCCTACCATTGCCTTGGAGGGGTGGCCGGCCCCTCCAACGGGACCTCCTGCCCCTCCTGAAAGACCCCAAAATAGCAGACTTTTAGATCACTAACATTTTTAGCATAAGTCAATGGAGTTTAACATAGTGAAAACTAGCATCGTGGCTAACGGACATTTTCTGACTGGGAGTGAGAGATGATGAAATGAAAATATATTCTGTTGCTGTTGCCTGCTACATAAGTAATATAACCACAGTTTAGTCTGTCTTCTGATGTTAGTAACCATGTAGGCTAACATTAGCTAGGCTGTGTGTCGTGGCAGGGCATTCAAGTTAGTTCACATTTTTTCAAACGTTAGCTATGCATGCTTTTGCGATTCAGCTGTTCAGCATTCATGTATTTCTTAAGTAATGTTTTTCATGTTGTAAATAAATGTTTTTGTGTTAAATATTAACTATTTATTTACATTTTATAAATATTGTTAATATTTATTTACCTGTTATGTGCGCTTGTTTCATTTCAGTTCAGTGTAGAGAAGCGCACCGATACGTCTTACTGCGCGCGTCTATGACGGCACTGACACCATGTATCCGTGACATGCCCGCCCCGCGACAACACTAGTAGTTTAAGGGGGGGGGGGCGCTACCACCCCCCCCCTGAAAAACATCCTAGGGGAAACACTGAGTAGTTGAACCATCCATCTTTTAATAATGATGATCTCTCAACGCAGACCACCATTATCTGGGACGCTCACACGGGAGAGGCTAAGCAGCAGTTTCCCTTCCACTCAGGTGAGTGACTGGCTCATAGTGGACCTCCGACATGTTTCACACTAAACTGCTGATCCCTTCCCCTCAGAAACTCTTTATTCACTCTTACCTGCTGCTGCTGTGTGATGATATCATACTACATGTACATACTTAAGTAGTCTTGGGAAACCCGGGCCCTGTACGTATCTAGCCAGCTTCTTCATTAGCGTGTAGCGCGAAACGGTGGAGATTTAGATATATTAACAGAAGGGCCTCGAGTCTCCACCTCCTGAGCACAGAAAAGCTTTCAGATTTCTGCGGTCTTTGAGTCCTGCGTAATAACACAAGGCATTTTCCCTCCATAACGCCCCCCCAGCTCCGGCTCTGGATGTGGACTGGCAGAGCAACAACACGTTTGCCTCCTGCAGTACGGACATGTGCATCCATGTGTGTAAACTGGGCCAGGACAGACCTGTCAAAACTTTCCAGGGACACACCGTAAGAACACACTATTCCCTCAGCGTTCTGTTGAAAAATGCCCTTTTTCAATCATATATTCTCTAAATGAAACTTTTTGTCACTTCAGTTAGCTCAAATTATTATTTTTATTTTTTTGCCGTCTTCCAGAATGAAGTGAATGCCATTAAGTGGGACCCCACAGGTAACCTGCTGGCCTCCTGCTCCGACGACATGACACTGAAGGTCAGTGCTGCAGTTGTTAATTTTACACACACGCAAACACAATAATTAAGGTTTGTTTGACAGTCACGATAATTTGTCACATTTACACTCTTATTCGCTAGTGCTTAAAGGATAAGTTCACCATTTTGGACTTTAGGGCCTATTCTTGGTCTTAGAACTTATCCCACCGTCTCACGTGCTGGTCTTCATCATCAGACTGTGTGTGTACTAAAGTCCACGGCTCCGGTATTGGTGATGCCCTCTAATGTACCCTGTCTGTCTGTCTGTCTGCCCCCCCCTTCCCCCCGTGGGCCAGATCTGGAGTATGAAACAGGACGCTTGTGTCCATGACCTGCAGGCCCACAGTAAAGAGATCTACACCATCAAGTGGAGCCCAACAGGGCCCGGGACCAACAACCCCAGCGCCAACCTCATGCTGGCCAGGTAAGTCCACAACCTCACCTAAACACCCCCCCCCCCCTCCCCGGACGCTCGTATCTGCCGGCGTTTTGGGAAAAGAGTAAAGTACCGAAGTACATGTATTACACGCGCCCGCGTGTTTCTCGGAGAGAGGACTGATGTACATTTCATTAGAAACAACGACACGGAGCGTGTTTCACGCAACACGTCCTCGACACACCCAGTATTGTCTAGGATTAATTTATGTTGGACTGTGTATTTGCGATATTACATTGACGCTGTGCTTGACTGGCGTTGCGTGTTCAGGAAGGGGCCGCCAACGTAACGGCTGTCTTTGAATGTGACTGATGCTGAGATCCCTCTTCCTCTCTCCTCCCCTCCCTCTTCCTCTGCTCCTCTCTCCTCCCCCCCCCCTCTCTCTCTATCTGCTCCTCTCCTCTCCCTCTGCTCTTCTCTCCTCCCCCCTCTCTCTCTCTCTCTGCTCCTCTTTCCCGTCCTCTCCCTCTGCTCCTCTCCCTCTGCTCTTCTCTCCTCCCCTCTCTCTCTCTCTCTGCTCCTCTCCCTCTGCTCTTCTCTCCTCCCCTCTCCCTCTGCTCCTCTCTCCTCCCCTCTCTCTCTGCTCCTCTCTCCTCCCCTCTCTCTCTGCTCCTCTCTCCTCCCCTCTCTCTGCTCCTCTCCCCTCTCTCTCCCCCCTCTGCTCCTCTCTCCTCCCCTCTCTCTCTCTCTCTGCTCCTCTCCCTCTGCTCCTCTCTCCTCCCCTCTCTCTCTGCTCCTCCCCTCTCTCTGCTCCTCTCTCTCTGCTCCTCTCCCTCTGCTCCTCTCTCCTCCCCTCTCTCTCTGCTCCTCCCCTCTCTCTGCTCCTCTCTCTCTGCTCCTCTCCCCTCTCTCTCCCCCCTCTGCTCCTCTCTCCTCCCCTCTCTCTCTCTCTCTCTGTCTCTCTCTGCTCTCCCTCTGCTCCTCTCTCCTCCCCTCTCCCCTCTGTCCTGCTCCCCCTCCAGTGCGTCGTTTGACTCGACGGTGCGCCTGTGGGACGTGGAGCGTGGCGTCTGCATCCACACGCTCACCCGTCACCAGGAGCCCGTCTACAGCGTGGCCTTCAGCCCCGACGGACGCCACCTGGCCAGCGGCTCTTTTGACAAGTGTGTCCATATCTGGAACACTCAGGTACACCTGTACGCGTGCACGCGCGCGCACACACACACACACACACACAGCTCTTCAAAGAACATTTTTCTGTTAGCGGAACAGCCAGCTCGATTTTGATCTCTACCAAGAACATAAGGTATTGCCTGTTTCTAGATGGCTGTTGTGTGGGTCTGATTCCATCTGTCTCCGTGTCCACAGACGGGCGCTCTGGTCCACAGCTACCGGGGGACGGGGGGCATCTTCGAGGTGTGCTGGAACGCCACCGGGGACAAAGTGGGGGCCAGCGCATCGGACGGCTCGGTAAGTCCAGCTGCCGCCTCTTCACGCTCCACCCCCAGCAATTTTATTGTATGCAGTACCTGTGTCTTAGGCCTTATTCATAGTCGACGTAAATAACGCAAGCTATGTTGTGAACGCAAGCTCCAACATGACTCGAGAGCTTGCGTTCTGTGTTTTCCCTGTCGGAAACGCAAGGAATTGCACTATTGCTTGCGTCAAGTGACAAATTTCGGCATGACGCATGCAAGGACGCAATGAGACCTTGCGAAGCTTGCGTTGCTTGCGCTTATGTAGTTTGCGTCGACTATGAATCCGCCCTTAGCCTCACCAGATCATTCTTGATCTTGCGAACTCACCATTCTGTTTTCTCTTGCACATCGGCCTGGAAAAGCTCAATATAAAATATTTTTTTGCTCAAGTAAAATTTACTCACGCCAATCAGCGTCCTGTGAGGAGGAACTACTGGCTTGCTACTGGCATCTGGCGTGGTTTAGGCCGGGATTTGGCAGGGACCTGCGGATTCGGTACTATCCCAATACTTGGGTGCCGATTCGATATATATTGTGATTTTTGTGGCAATTGCGATTTTGCAATTCAATATTACGATTTATTGTGGTGGTGGTGTTTGTTTTACACTGAATCATACCTTGAAGTACAACAGTCAAATTCACTTAGAGCTTTCCATGTTTAATTCATCTTAAACTCACTGTGTATACTGTAAATACCACCCACCCGCGCCAAACAATCACTCACTTTTCGGTGGCGTAGCTGGCTAAAAAAAGCCTAGCTTATGCTTCAGAAGAGGGCTCAGAGTCAAGTCTATATGGCAACTGTAAACTAGCATCTATGGTACTTTTAGTTTGCTATTCTTCACTTTGCCTTCAGCACTGGATTATGCTCTTAGTCACTGGTTTTAGAAAGGAGATGCACTTGAGTTCTGTCAAGTACTCTCTTACTGTAAATTGCTTTGGATTAAAGCCAGTCAACCAAAGCTGCGAGACTTCATGATGCGGTGTGAGCCGCTAGAAATTTGAGGTGCGAGCCAAGTGGCTCACAGCCTTTGAGGTGTTCCAAATTACGTCAATGAGCCAAAAAATCTGTCTTTCCGGTTGTGTCTTGAAGTATAAATTGGTCTTAAAGTGGTGTTTTTTCAGAGGTGGTCATGTGTGTTTTTAGTCATAACACCTGAGATTGCGCCGTGCGCTGTGAGAACAGAGATTGCCAGTGAGAACAGAGTGAGGGTGGTAACTACACCGAGAAGCCACGCAGTGACACCTGTTACACACACACTAGTCTGACTCACCACGTAGGTTTTGGAGATACTGTAAGCCTCGTCATTGGGCGACGGGAGATTCTCTCTGCCCCAATCAGTGGTGATGGGAGATTCTCCAGGCCCAATCAGATTCTCCTGATGCCAATCAGATTCAATCCAGACTCCTCCCCTTCTGCTATCCGTTTTCAAAGATCCGTTCAATACGTGAAACGACAACCTCAAAGCTCCTCCCGAAACAACAACCTCAAAGCTCCGCCCCAAACAACAACCTCAAAGCTCCGCCCCAAACAACAACCTCAGAGCTCCGCCCCAAACAACAACCTCAAAGCTCCGCCCCAAACAACAACCTTAAAGCTCCGCCCAAAACAACAACCTCCGAGCTCCGCCCAAGACGATTGTGATTGTTTTTTTGTTTTTTTTATAATTAAATTTTTTATTGGAAAAAGCAATTACATTCAAGTCGAACCAATAATTCACTATCATTCCTTCACAAGCTCTTCCATGTTTTTTATAACCACAGATGAAAAAACAATAAAAGAAAAAACAACAATTTTCACTAGGATGTGCTCCTAAATAAAAAAAATTAGTAGCACGGAAAGAGAATTAGGAGTGCAACGGAAAATTTGAATTTTTTTTAATTTTATTAGCAACACATACATTAGGCCTACTGCCAACAACAATAAACAATAATAACCTGCTCACCATAGGAGCTCTCATCCTCTCCTACTATACTATTCCCACACACTTCATCATGTGCATTGGTCCTATTGAAGACTATAGCCTACTATTCCCACACACTTCATCAGGTGCATTGGTCCTATTGAAGACTATAGCCTACTATTCCCACACACTTCATCAGGTGCATTGGTCCTAATGAAGACTATACTATTCCCACACACTTCATCATGTGCATTGGTCCTAATGAAGACTATAGCCTACTATTCCCACACACTTCATCAGGTGCATTGGTCCTAATGAAGACTATACTATTCCCACACACTTCATCAGGTGCATTGGTCCTAATGAAGACTATGGCCCAATCCCAATACCCTCCCTTAGCCCTAGCCCTTGGCCCTACCCTTACGTTTTGCGCGTTCACGCGTAGGGTAGTGTGTCTCATTCCTTTTAGCTTCTAGGGCTAAGGAGCATATCGAGGGCTAGTGGACGTTCAAACAGTCCTCCAAAACGAGGGTTTTCAGATGCTGACTTGAAACCAAGGGGTAGATGAAAACTCACACAATGCTTTGCGAACTTAGGCAGGGATATGAAACATACCTGCCGGTGCTGTGAAAAAACGTGGGAAGAAAGCCCAATATCTTCGCAAATAATCATTCAAAAATTGTAAAATCCGTGGAAAAGCTTAGTTTAATGTAGATGCAAAGGAACATGTCATCGTTATGACACGCATTTCAGGAAGACGCTTTTTACGATGTCGGAATTTCATTGCGTTTTGATGTGGATCCAGTAAGTTACTGGTAGGCTACGGTGCAATGTTGAATCTAATCGAATCAATAGAACTTTGTGTAAACAGATTTTTGAGTGACAGTTGATTCAACTCCCCCCGGACCTCACCGAATTACCCTCTCTCCTTGGTTCCACTTTGCCTGGCAAAATACGATTGGATGGGCTTCATTTTCTTCATTTTGTTAACGTTACTGGCAGGGGCATTCGGCGTCTGCACAGTCGTTTTTGAGTGAGGGCAGCTGAACTGTTATCGCGCGTCATCACGAGAGTTCTGCGCATTGCAGGTTGCAGTCGTGGGACTTGTAATAAAAAATAAAATAAAAAATTTGTGGGACTTGTAGTTTTGTATACGGGTGAGCGAAACTTTGACTAGTTTGATCCAATTTGCATGGATTTATTTTAGGCAAAAAATGCGAGTGAAATAGTTGGAAACAGTACTCGCACAGTGTGCTCCGAAATTATTTTTTCTGATCGCACAAAACTATTTTTAGTCGCAAATGCGAGTAAAATGGTCGCACCTTAGAGCCCTGCACGCACGCTCGCACACACACACACACACACACACAAACACACAACACACACACTTCGCACTACACTGTGGCGCTGTGTGCCCTGTCACACCTGTAACCTCTCTCTCTCTCCCCCTGCTCCAGGTGTGTGTATTAGACCTGAGGAAATGACGCTCGTTTGGGGAGCCATGGACCGACTACGAATGTGTACATAGCCAAAACGACTGTCCCTGCCTGTCCTCCACACTGCTGTAGTCTCATCAGAAGCCATGGCCCGGTACCATCACAGCCAAACTGAGTGCCCCCTCCCCACACACACACACACACACAAAGACTGGACACCATCCTCTCACACAAAAACAAACCCCCACCTCGGGATAGGGATGGGTCTGCCCCTAGCGTTTCTCCCGCAGACCTACAGGAAAAAAACGACTCTATAGCCTAACCCTCTATTCTACTCTCTACGGTCACAGAGAACAAGTCTTGAAGAGGAAAGAGGACCCGTTGCGTTCGTACCAAAATAACGACATTTTTCTTTGCTTTTCAGCCTTCGTATCAGCAACGTTAGGTTTTCCTCTCTGCGTTGACGTGTGCATATTGTACATGTCAGCATTTGTCGTCCTGTGGCCCTTGTTTTTTTGTGATTTTTTTTTTTTTTTTTTTAAACATTTTCTGTAGGTTTTGTGTTACTTGTTGAGGTGGGGAGAGACGGAGGGAGAGGTCCGTAGGAATTGTTTCTCTTTTACAATTGGGGGTTTTAACTGTTATTGGGAGTAATCCGTTCACTTCTTGGCACTGTACATTTTTTGTGATTCACAAAAGCAAATATATATTTCAAAAGTTGAAATGGGTTTACTTTGTTTTCAATTGTAATTTTGTCTCTTTTTCCCCCCTTCAGTTTGCCAAAATTCCTCTTAGAGTATTGATTGGAACGCAGTCTGTGAGAAAGAAATTTGACCACTCTACCATAGAAACGTAAAGCTATCAGGGTTAGTGAAGCCTGTATGACTCTAACCTGGTCAGAAGATCAGCAGCTTTCAAACCGTTCACATGCTTCATTATGTGTTGCCCTCAGGTTCAAGGCAGGTAGAAGAATTGACTGATCTCGGGTCAGATTTATGTGCCCACACATACTGTTAAAGTCAGGATTGAGGGAGTGGCAGCCTAGGTGTGATCTCTCTCCTCCCACCTGGATCCTTGGGATGTCAGAGGAGGAGATGACACAAAGCCACACCGTCAACTAGTAGGGGTCTCAACTGGAGTTCCCAGACAGAATCACTGCTGGCTGGCTTGGTGGCTTTGAAAGGGTTGAAGTAAGGACCTAACCACTAACAAAAATTCCATCCTGCATTTCACAATGAGTTTCTATGTTCAATTCCACAGTTTATGGCCGGTTAACAAATGCTAAATGATAATCAGACTTCATTAAGTCCCTTTAGCTTTTTGCCATTCTTGCCCAGTAAATTGCCAGGATTTAGCAGGATTAAATCAGTAACGCTTTCGCAGTGGATTGTACTGTATATAGGGGTTTCAAAGCGACTTCACAAACATGACATTGGCCCTGGCAAACCTATTGAAGATGTTGACCTCCATGCAACTGTTTATCACCTCCTGTCACGTTTGACATGGTAACGCTGGACTTCATATTGCAGCCTTTTTTGAGAATCGTCTACGACGTCCATCAAATGGAAGCGTCTGGTATCGTTTATGTTGGTGTGCGGCTCTTTCATGTTCAGTGTTCTGTTAAGTACTGTACACTACAGTGTGTGGCCACTCTCTGGTTGTTAACAGTGGATGATTTTTGCCCAGCACCAACAAACCCTTTGGAGACGGGCTGTATTGAGGCCTATGCACGGATAGATGGCGCTTATTTGTAGTTTTCAGAGGTGGCGTTTTGAGCAAAATCTGTTTTGGTTTTCCCCTCAAGACAGAGAATAAAAGGACTTGGAACACATGACTTGATGTAACATTGTAACTACATATAATATATATATCTGCTATCACAGGGGATTATTTTATATGCCACTCGTATGCAAGGGTGGATTTTAAAATTCTGTGTAACTCTTTGAAGGCGCGCTTCACATATGTGGTATTCTCATGCTATCATGTGGGGGTCTTTACCATGAGAAATGGTTCTTTATAAAATACCATTAAACAGTCATAGCTTAAAAATAGGAGGCAACCCTTACCTGGGTTTGTTCAAGTTCTTTTTCTTTGCACTTTAGACTTGATACGCGAAACAGGGAGATGTGTCAGTTCAAGCCGTCACCGGCACATCTAATGAGGAAATACTGTCAAATGTAATTTGGTCCTTGGTTGAGAAGGTGCAGAAGGCCAATGAGAGCAGAGTGAATAGTGTCTGGGCTGTTGACTTGTAGGGGGGCATGTTAGTTAGACCCCACGCCAACTTCATGGCATTCCAAATCTCATTAATTACCCACTTGTTAACATCCAATGGCTTTAAAATGCCAACGTTAGTTTATTAGAAAGCCCCCATTTGCAATTTTTGTTTTGAGTGCAACTATTACGGACAAATGTTGTACCGACATGAGTATTTCGAAGTTTGCTTTAATAGAATCAACGGGCAGTGGATTGTATCATAATGACACTATTTATCATAATGTCTATGACAGTGGAATGGTATTTTATAATGTTTTGTTTTTAGAGACGCTTTTTACAATGCATTCAAGTGTGTTTGCTATTTTTTGTTCCTACCTAAAGTACTAATTCTATCTTTGCTATTTCTAAAAGCCCTCGAAGGTTTTGTACTCTTTGAAAACTTTTATAATTCTGATTTATTTGTAGCTATGTAAGCAAAATGAACAAAAAAAAACAAAAAACAAAAAAAACAACAATAAATCTGAACTTCAATGTGGACGTATCATAACACCCTGGACCATGTAAATACCAGTTTGCAGATATTTGTTTCATGTGTTGTCTTTTCCCTCCCCCATGCTGCGCCCCCCCCCCCCCCCCTCCTCCTCACACGGGTGCAGACCGCAGCCCCTCTGATCTGACTGCTAACATCATTCGGATCTTTGAAAAGTCTAGAATAAATCTATTTTGATAATACCAAGTGTGTTGTGATGTCCACTTTGTTTCTTTTCCTTTAGGTCTGTGGTAGCTGGAGTGCATACTGTACATATGTCATCAGTCGCATGTAGCACCGAGTACACCAAGTTTATACAAGCTCATTCACAGGTACAATGTGAGGAGCCAGCAGACAGAAGCAGCAGTGAACAATATTTTAATGACTACTCTTCCTGCATGGCTTCAAATGCTGGAAGCACCCTGACACCTAGTGGTCAGATGGGAGATCACATGGGTGTGTGGCTCATACATAGTCCACCAGTCTTCAGCTCAAGTTCAGTTTTATGGTTGAGATTTGGGTGATGGTTGATTCACCTTCTCGTGAGCCCAGCCTACATCATTGTAATGGGAAAAGTCGTTCTGTACCTAACTGCCTTGCCATGTTCAGGGTTCAAGGTGCACTGCATCTCATAGTACTTCCTCATGCCAAAGAGACTGTAAAGATACCATATATCTTATCAGTATGAGGAAATACCCCGCACTAATGTCTGTCTTAGGACCGAGGACCTCTGAACAGACTGAACCTGCCATTGCATGCCATTAGACGAGATTTCCCCATTTGCTTGTTCATTTGAAACTCGCATACATACTGTGGCTGGTGAAACCAATCATTTAATTGGTTTATCAATGGAGTGATTATTCTACCAAATTCCCACTCTTCCTCCTACACACAAACACCCTCAATGTCTGTCCAGTGAAACCAACTGCAAAGAATGGAAATATTTGGAAGGTGCAAATTGGCAGTAGGAGCTGTATATTCCGATGTGTAATTTGTAACTTGATTTGGAGTCTTATCTGTTATTGAGCATGATCATGGAGTCGGCAGCAACATTTCACTGTGACTTTACACGTACATTACATGTGACAAATCTTGAATCTTGTACATGATGTTAAAACAGTGGATGTTGGGTGCGGGGTCGGCCAATCCTTTCAGCTGAGCTGTCATATCTAAGCATCACTCTCGGTATCTGATCTCAAGCCTGCAGAACAGGCCCAGGGTCGACAGCACATTCAGTTGTAGCATGCATGAGTACGTGAGTAAAACATGCAAATTCAGTGCAGCCCACAGTGCGCTTATGTGAATCCCATTTGTTGGGGGGAGGTGAGTGTCACTGACAAGTCTGAACTTATTTGGGGAAAATGGACCCAAGGCCAGGTATGTGATTTATACAAAAACAAGGTTGAGAGTAAGTTAGTACCCAGATAGCACAATACCAAAATGACATGGACAATATGGACAGTCCTTTATACATGCTTACTTTGGGGGTAGGGAAGGTGCAGACCTGCAAACTTGTCACCTTTTGGCTACAGTCACCTTTTTTATGTTAACCATGGTAGTTTCAGTGAATCTAGAGGGTTTTAGTTGTGTATGTCGTCACCTTTTTCACTACTCCAGAGTTTGCAGGTCTGAGGTGGTTCTGTTGATTTGACTGAATAGGAAACACACTTTCACACATGGGTACACAAGTAGACTTGTGTATTTGCGTTTACAACATATCTGCCCAAACTGGTTCTTCACCACAGAAGGCATGCGTGTGACGTGTGTGAAGGTTAAAATATAGTGAATGTTGTGCAAATATTGCAGTTCCTGGTTATCGGTACATTTGATTTCCTTTCCAAGCCAAGCCTTTCCAAGACATCCAATCTAATCTTAAATCAAATAGATGTGTTGTCCAACATCACAGGGTGGTTGGTTTACCCACCATGGTCAGTCACCTATGACCTTTCAGAACACACCCTGAACATACCAGGGACACACACAGACACAGGTTTCATTCATATACTTATTGTATATTTGTGGGGGCCCCTAAACCTAACACTTAGCATAACCTTTGACCCTAAGCCATAAGAATCTAACCCTATAATCTAAGCCTAACCATAACCCTTGACCCCTAACCTGCTAACCATAATTGTAACCCAAGCCCTAAACCCTAACCTTGTGGGGACCATCAAAATGTCCTCACAAGGGACGATTTTTTCTTGTTTCACTTCAAGTGAAAGAGGTCTCCTATATTGGCTCAAATGGGTTTGTGTGCTTCCCTCTGGAAAATTAGGGGTTGGACCAGTACGTACCCCCCCCCCCCCCCCCCCCTTCTTCATGTAAAGCACATTGTGTTGCGTTGGTGTATAAAATAAGGTACATACAATTAAATGTATCTTCTTTTCTTTCCAACTTTTTTGTAAATTTTCAACTGCTGAAACGCCAAATCTCCCCCTGGGGGGATCAATAAAGTCTCTGCATGTCTGTCTATCATCAAGTTTGATTTGATTTGAAGTATAGTTTAACAAGGACTCAGGAGAACCCAGTTTCACTCGGTTACACATACACTATGTATCACCATCATGTGTGTTCAGTTCAGTCAAGCTGTGGTTCTTTACTACCATTCATCTCAGAGCCAAACAGTGAGTGGACACTGGGGTTCCAAACAACCCCTTTGCAATAGAGTGACCATAATGATATAATCATGAAAAAGACAAAGATGACAACCACACTGGTAATGCATTGCCTGGGGTGATTAGTTTCACTCATTGACTTCTGCGGTTTGAATGGTGAGATAGGATCACGTCGGCAAGGCAAGTTTATTTGTACAGCACATTTCAGCAACATGGCAATTCAAAGTGCTTTACATGAGACATTAAAAGCATCAAAGTGCAACACATAAACGGTAATATAAACGAAATGCAAAAAATGACATTTAAAACAAAATACAGGAATAAAAGTTACAGTGCAGTGTATGAATAAATCATTATGCTGGTAGTTCCTCGAGGAACTGATCAGCAGACTCCAAGCTCTCTCTACTCACAGACACGAGAATGACAATGATGTCATTATGATTGTGCAAAACGGTAGTACCCAATGAGGTCATGACTATTTCGAGGCCTTCATCAGTTGTGCCACTGAGACACCGAGATTTATTCTCATAATATGACACAACGACCTCAAGGAAACGGTAACTAACTAACTTAGTCTCATCCTAATTTGTCTTGCTGATGTCCCAAAGGAATCATCTAGAACTAATTATCAAAGAACAATAGCCTACTAATCAAATCTGAACATCCTCTGAGTTGAACTGAATGTGAAGGAGTTTGTTCTGCTTTCTGTAACGCCACGGGACATAGTGGAATTCATGGTGTTCTGAAAGAGGAACACAACCAGGGCTGAAAATGAACACCGGCCAAATGCAGGTAAAATTTCCAATTGGCGACTAGATTTCGGAAGGCTATCTGAAAAAATATATATAGGCTACTTGGCCAGTAGATTTTTTCATCTACAGTCCCCTTGGCAGGTGACTCACCGTGAGACAAAAAGTTAATTTTCACCCCTGAACACAACCTGAAAGTGATGGTCTGGCCGTTTCGAATCCTCCCATATTGTCACATATCATACATCCCTTCAGGCATATACATCTTACTCATTTTCTCCTATATCTTTCTGTGGCTCAGTCTTCGTCCCGGCCACCCAGCGCTGCTGTTCTCCAGTCTAATTGTGCAACATTAACATGTTAACCAAAGGAAAGGTTTTGTTTGTAAGTGTGCTGGTGAAGCTCCAGCCCGAGGACAGTCGCTCTCCTGATTCTCTTCTCTTCTCCACCTCCACCGCCACACCCACAGAGCCAGAGAGGGAGGGGGAAGTGGAGCAAGAAACCAAGGCAACCGTTACATTCAAAAGCATACTCTTAGTATCCACACTCTCAGGTCTGCGTGGACCTCTCTTTCTCTCTCTCACACACACACATACACACACACACGCAGGGCGCACACCGATACATGGACCAAAGGGACGCGCATACGCACACAAGGCTTAACTGGCAGCTGCTGTCTGTGAAAGGTGTGACAACTCCAGTCACCCGGGGAAAAGTAAACGGAAAACTACAGTCCTTCACAGGGAGAGGATCTGTACAGGAATCTTCACCCGGAGGTCGTTAAACTTGCTGCTTCTCGCTGACTCTTGGATACACCCAACACAAGACCAGCAGGGATAGTCTAACAGGTGAGTGCTGCTTACTCTGACGAGGGAATATTTCTCACTCCCACTTTGAAATCTATTTATGTGACCTGTGACTTTAGAGCTATACTGTTGGGACGGTTGGGAGGTTTCAGAGGACTCGTTTTACATTCGTCTGAGCGGTTAGGGGAAGCAACAGAGAAGGATCAATTACAGCTCTCGTTGAGTTTCAGGTGTTGTAGGCTGCGCGTCCTTTAGAATGAGGCAGAAACAAACAGGAGAACCTGTTTTCAGGATGTGACTGTGGAAGAAATGACAACACCCTGCTTTGACAGAGAAACTAGGCTATGTGAAGTTGGAGTGAGATAGCCTACTTGCGTCGTGGTAACAATGACATGGATCAATTATCGTGTCGCAGTCACAATCATAGGATCAACTGGAAAATGTTGAAATGTTTCCATATTATAGAGAACAATTTGATTGTATTAGTGTACGAATATTTGAAAATAAGGCAGTGTGGCAGAGAAAGCGCACCTATCAGACAGTACTGTGACACGTACGTCTCTCTCTCTCTCTCTCTCTCTCTCTCTCTCTCTCTCTCTCTCTCTCTCTCTCTCTCTCTCTCTCTCTCTCTTCCTCTGGCTTTTTGTCCACAGGGCTTCAGTGACACAGTTCTCTTTAGAATCAAAACTCTAGCCTACTCCTAACCTTCAGCCACTGCAACACGGTACTTAAGATCTAGAGTCTACAACAGCAAATTATTTTAAAAAGGAATATATTATGGTGAGGTAATGCCACAATGCCCCAACGATGCATGCTTATGGACTTTCTTGGAAATTAAATTTAATAGCTTTTCAGGGAGTTAAGGGTATCAGTGGGGGGAACTAACATAAGGTTATTTTTAGTTGGATATGACACATAATCACCACAGACATAGTCACACGACATACGTAATGTATCATAAGGGCCACTATTCATCAATTGTTCACATTTACAAATAGAAATGGTGCTCAGAGAGCACAGACCTCCGCCCCGAATGCAAATTGAATGGGTTCTAAATTGCCCCATGCTCCACCGAGTTTCATTAAAGCAGTCTGGTAGTTTTTGTGTAAACCTTATCTAAAAAATGAATGGAGGTGAATGGTCGGCCCAATTCAGATGCACTCCAGAATTTAACAGGTTGTTAGTTGACCCATGCTACACTCCTCTACTTGTTGCATGAAAATCTCTGGTAGTTTTTGCGTAATCTCTGTCCAAAAAATGAATGGCGGTGAATGGCCGGACGTGTTTGTGTGGCTTATGGACCTGCCTCGTAATTTGGACCCGCTCCTAAATTGAATGTGTTGTTGGACAATCCTACATCCTTCCACCGAGTTTCATGAAAATAGGTCTAGTAGTTTTTGCGTTATATATATTGCTAACACACAAACACACACCACGAAAACATTACCTCTCGCCGTGCGCTGCCGGTGGCTGCGCTGCCGCTGGGGCGGAGGTAATCATGTATCTTGGCTTATGTAGTGTACTGTCTAATATCATTGCTGTATCGAGGGTTAACAATTAGTTAATTCGATTAGTGTGGGACTCATGTTAATGTTAGACATAAGATTGGACAGCACCTTTATTTTTGATTGTGTTGTTATTTTATATACACTAGTGTTCGGAGTGTGCCCGTTCTGCGCGTGCCCTTTCAAAACCTGCCTGTTCCAACCTATAGTTCTTTTTGTGTTTGCCAACAGTGATGACATGTTTTGTGGGCGGAGCCCAGCCTTGTGAGACCCCACGAGTATTAGAAAAGGGAGTGAATACTTATCTACATGTGATATTTCAGTCCTTTTTTTTTTATTATTCATTTGCAAAATTTTCTTAAATATTTTTTCTCTTTGTCATTATGGGCTATTGTGTGTAGATTTTTTAGAAAAAAATGAATTGAATCAGTTTTGGAATAAGGCTGTAACATAACAAAAAGTGAAGGGTTATGAGTACCTCCCGGATGCACTGTAAAGATATCTCTTAATATGATGTCCACTCACATAATCTGAGATGCAGATGTACTTCAGGTTATAACTGGTTACTTTGAGTAATACTCCAACACGCATTAGTGGCCCTGCTCAGGGGTCTTGGGGTCAAGAGAGATGAATGGGCGTCTTTCGTTATAGGAACAGGAGATCTAGCACTGTACTGATGATGTGCCGTGGCCTCTATGATTTCAGTACAAGGGTATGTACAAGGTTGGGAGGGTTTAGGTAGCCAAAATGAAGCCAAAATGAAGTGTGTTGCAAACGTGTGTGTTTATAGAGATCCTACGAATGACTGTAGATGCTAGCATGAGATCAAGCTAACTGGCTAGGAGAAACCTGTCATAACACCTGTAACCTAGAATAGTAAATAGTATGTGTGTTCATCATATTGGTCTGTGTGTGTGTGTTTGTTTGTGTGTGTGTGTGTGTGTTGGCAATAGAATGTCTCTCCTGAAAACTCACTTTTTTCAGTGGCCTTCATTACATGATGAGCTTAGCACCAGTATCTATGTATGCACTTTCTGTTTTAGTGCCTTTAGCCCACTGTACAGAACTTTGGTCAACCACAGGTGTTTTTAAATGCGCTTTATGAATAAAGTTTGACTTGACTTGACTAAGGAAATATAGGCTGTCTTATGTCATCATAACACAGGTAGTCGTCATTGTACCACTACTCGCCAGAACTCAGAAGTGCATCTCCTTTATAAACAAGTAACTAAGGGAGTAATCTAGTAAAGTCGTATGTTACTGTATATATGTTCCTTGGGTGATCCTAAGACATCCTAGAAGGGGTGCTCCAAAAATATTAAACAAGAAGTGAATTTCAATTCAAAATGGCCTCCCAAACAGTTGGCAGTTGACTCAAAAGGCAACTGAAGGACTTCATAAAAGCATGAAGTTTAGCATACACATTTCTCGGGTAGGCTACTAACAAATAAAAAGCTTTTGGCACTTTGATCACTGCAAGTCTTCATCAACAAAGTCTTGTTTTCCTGAGTTCACACTCTGACAGTTTTAATTTCTCCAATTTGGCGAATGCAAATCTCAGATGGCATAGCTTCCCTCCCTCTGAGCAAACCAGACGCTCTTGAAAGCCTTTGAAATGAGAACTAGCATTGTACAGTTGCTGATGCGCTTCCATGATGGTTTCCATGATTTCAGGAAACTGACAGAGAAAAGAAAATTCTTAAAACGTATGCATGCCTGGAAATCATTGTTAATTGTCCAAGTGTGCAACAGTGGTGATTCCTTTTTTGCAAAACCGCTAGCGGTTAAGTTCACCAGCCCAGCGAGAAAAAAATATTGATAGCCAAGCAGCATAATCCTTGCTTATGCTTATTATGTCACCAAAGTATGTACCTCCCTTATAGCTGGCTGTCTTTCAGGCACACGTTCTCATTAATACATGAGTGCCTGAGAGCTTTTGAGGAGCTGAGGTGAACCAGAGGTTAGCCACTGTTTCCGCTCCCATCACCAGGCTGGTCTTTCTCCAGACGAGAGGGAGCCTTTCTGAGTGAGTGACCCCATTAGGTACAGACCATGGTACAAACCGACTAATGATGTTTCTAAAGCTCTCAGGGTGCGAAGGGAGTCCCAGGCCCATGATCCCCCTTGGTGTCAGCCCAGGGCCGTGGCGGAAGCAGCCTATTCTCATCCTGCTTTGTGCTCCAGAGCTATTCTGACACCATCCATTGTGCTCAAACCGCTTTCCACGACTCTCAGCGATTTCAGCAGGTCTGTGCCTTAAACCCTCCATTATGACCAACCCCACTGACACATTTGCTGCGCTGGCTTTTACATTCAGTAGCGTGACCTTTGACTTCTCTGCTAATATGACCACTTTAGCGTAACTGTCACACAGAATTTGGACACAGATGTGTAATGGATGGGACCCTGTGGTGTGAAACGCATTTACTGTCTCTGTGTCAAAATATCATGTGACCCTCTAACCCTGGGTAAATTTTATTGTTTGTTTTTTGAAGCAGACCTATGATTTTATAATTGTAATACGGAACTGTCTGTTTATGTCATAACATCACTAAACCAGGTTAAAGTTAATTATGCCTGTAAAGTTCAAGTATGATTTTATCATTGAGGTAAAATGTCAATATAGTTTTTTTCTAATGCAATCTCCATGCTTGCATAACTCCCCTAATGATTACTCACTATCCTTGTTATTTGTTGAGCAATCAGTAGTCTTGGTATGCCCATTCTGTACTACTGCAGAGTTAGTGGCAGATCAATATTTATTAGCTGGATTTTGTATGCCCGGAAGTTCCGGACGGGAACCGAACATATAAGACTTAAAGCTAAAACTCTTCATTCATTCATTCATTCATTCATTCATTCATTCATTCATTCATTCATTCATCATTCTGGAATTATTCTGGAATTCATCATTGTGGAATTCAATTACAGTACCTTGATTAGCAACATGTATGCATCGAGATCCAACAATGGTTACTGTACAAGAGCGCTAGAGCACTAACTGAACCTTTGAACTGTCAATACAACCCTAGGCACGGACAATTAGGTTTATCTTCCTGCGGTCCCCTTTATCACCTCTCCTAATACACCTTATCACCTCTCCTGTAGTATATTACTAGTTACTGTAAGTTGTTCCCTTTGTTTCCATTGCAGAGCGATGATCGGAAGAGTGAGGCAGCTGCATGGGACCCGGTCGCTATGAGGCCAGCTGTGTGTGGCTCAGTAATGGCCGGAGTGTGAGCGACGCACTTAAGACGGTGGAGATGGTGTCTGGGCGGCCCTGACGAGTATCACCGCCACGTAAAACCAATGCTCTCTGCTGCATGTGGAGGAAACCTAGGATGGAACACGCACACACAGCCCTGGAACACACAGCCGCTGGAACAACCCCCACAGCCTCTACCTCCGCCACCCTCTACGCACACTCCGACACGCACAGTCCCGCCGCCGCCACAGCCGTACTTCGGACCTGACGAGAGACCTGGCCCGCCCCTCCCCAGAGAGAGGTCCGTGGAGATTCCAGGATGTTCATGAATTTCCGGCGCATCCACAAGTGCCAGGTTGTGCAGCTGATGACCACCTGCCTGGTGTTGTCGGTGGTGATGGTGTGCTGGGAGCAACTGGACGGAGGCGTGCCGAACCACGTCAAGGCCTACTCCTACCGCTACCTGGTCAACCGCTACGCCTTCCTCAACAAGAGCTTCACCATCACACGCAAGGAAGCCCGCAGCTTCAGCGACTACCGCTACCTGCTCAACCACCCGGACAAGTGCTCCGGCCAGGACGTCCTCCTCCTGCTCTTCGTCAAAACCTCGCCGGAAAACATAGAGAGGAGGCAGGCAATCCGCTCCACCTGGGGCAGCGAGACCTACATCCGCCAGGCCCTGGGGGCGACCGTGAAGGTGGTGTTCGCCCTGGGGGCGCCCCGGTCCCAGCAGCAGGCCCGGGCGCGGGGGGCGGCGGTGGGGAGCGGGGCGCGTCTCCAGGAGGCGCTCGTCCGCGAGGACCGCCTCCACGGCGACCTCGTCCAGCAGGACTTCGCGGACACCTTCCACAACCTCACGCTGAAGCTGATCCAGCAGTTCCGCTGGGCGCACGCCCACTGCGGCCACGCCCGCTTCTTCATGACGGCGGACGACGACATCTTCGTCCACATGCCGAACCTGGTGCGCTACCTGCAGGGCGTGGCCGAGAGAGGCGCGACAGACTTCTGGATTGGCCGTGTGCACCGGGGGGCACCGCCCATCCGACGCAAGGACAGCAAGTACTACGTCCCCTACGAAATGTACCCGTGGGCGTCTTACCCCGACTACACGGCCGGGGCGGGGTATGTGGTGTCCAGGGACGTGGCGGATAAAATCTACCAGGCCACCCTGACCCTCAACGCCTCCATCTACATCGACGACGTCTTCATGGGGATCTGCGCCAGCGCCATGGGCGTCTCACCTCAGGAGCACATCTACTTCTCAGGGGAGGGCAAGGCGCCCTATCACAGCTGCATTTACGACAAGATGATGACGTCGCACGGCCACGTGGCCGACATCTACGACCTGTGGAGGGCGGCCACGCACCCGCGGGTCAAGACGCTGAACTCTGGACTCCTGGGGAGACTGTACTGCACGGCCGTGAGGCTCGCCTTGCTCTGTAAACCCTACTACGTCGACACCTACCCCTGCAAGGCAGCCTTTTCCTAGGTAGCCCTGCTCACATGTGAATGTTTCTCGGTCCAAAATAGAGTGAGGGATTGTTTCGTAATAATACCTCATCGTTTTCAGTTGTTAAGTAAGCCTGAGAGGAGGCGAGTGTTCAGTGTTGCTGGAGGGCGGGAAAGGTATGAGTCATACTGTAGCTATTACTGTGGTATTACCAGGTGCTACAGGTCGTGATAGCTTAATGGTGCATTGAGAAGTAGACCTACTCCTGTGGGGAGGCAGAGACCGAGGGTGATGAACAGCAGACGTACCCCAGGGAGATGCTGTCCAGATGCTAGGTTGACAAATGGGACTTTAACTAAATTTATTTTGTTCTTCTCTTCCATCTCCTCCAATTAAACTGATTGTGAGAATGTGTACCTGGTCTTGAATTCTATTCTTCTCCACAGTTGATATACATGGAGGCTATCACTGTCTGGTTGTCAGGGGAACTTACTAGACCATCCATTTCTACAAACTTAAACATAATCATTAATATTTAATTAATTAAATATTTAATTAATGTGTTTGATGTATTAATTTATGTATTTGAATTTATATTTAAGTAAAGTAAGTAAACAAGCAAATGGCTACACAACAAGCATATCAAAAAGTTTAAGGTTTTCGATTGTTTATGTGTGTAAATCATTATTTGTGACTCAGACTTTAAGTGTGCCAAAAATGTCATGTTACGAGGTACAAAATCCCAGTCCAAATGTGTGCCAGTTAATGCATTATGTAATCTCCCTGATCATCAGTTGTCCATTAAAGAAGAGGTATTCACAGCAGTGTAACTCCCATTTCTTTATATATCCCTGTGAAACTCAAGCCAGTAATTAGGTAACAACTGGGCCTTGGAATAGGCTACCTTTAATTATTAAATTAAAGCCATCTAAGATGAAGATCTTATAAAATAGCATCTACAACCCTTTCATGTGTTTTAACTTGTCTCCATAGCAACAGTGGAATAAGGCTCATACCATACTGTTCTGTAGGGCCTGAGCTTTCCCTGTGACACTCAGTTACTACTACACTAGATTACATTTCAGACCTGGCTACAAAAAGACTTTCACAATGAAAATGTCTAATGTTGTGCTGCTTGGCTGGCAAGGGTCAAGAAACTAGCAAGGATTAGCCAATTGTGTCAAACCCAGCTGTCCATAAACAACAACAATTGTCTAAATTGTTTTAGGTCAGTGACATGTAGGCTACCAATGTGTGTAGGCTACCAGTGTACCAATACAGCGGCAAATGTCACATAGTGGTGGTGTTGTAATCAGTTCGGTTTTGTTTCGCATGTATTTTTGGCCGCCACCATTTTAGCCGTTTTGGATGTCACTGCATCACATTCGCAGAGCATTGTGAGATTTTTCCTTGTGCGCCGTTGTAGTTTGCCCCAATGTATTATCAATAGAATAAACCTGCAAATTACTCTTAAATTTGTACAATCGCTTCCACTGCTTAATTGACACAACATGTTTACAGTGCACTTGTTACAGCTGTAGCTGTAGTCTCAAGTCTGCCTCTGGAGGTAAGGAGCTCAGTGAATGTATAATCGGCTATGATGATAGGAATGTTCATTTATATATAGCACTTCAACTTCGCTCTTTGACTCCTTTGTGCAGAAGCCAATGCAATTTATTCTAGGAGGCCGCACGGGGAACAAGGAGAAAGAAGAATCAATTAACCCACTGGACATTTAGATTACTTTAGAGAGTGGGTGGTTTCTCATGGCCTCATTCTCTCCCATTACTCAACGTTTATAAAATAAATCAACCTGATAATTGATCATTCTTTAGGATGCAAAACATTACAATTATTGGAGGGTACACCACCAAACCAAGAGAATATAAAGATGTTGAGGTAATCCTGCACGTGAGAAGGTGCATGGCCCCCTCTCTGTCCCCTTTTAAATCATTTGTGTGAATTATTCTCTTTGTGAGGTTGTCTTGGAAACAGACCAGCTGTTTTGGAGAACAGGTAATCCTAACAGTGTCCCTGCTGTTCCTTTCTGAGACCGTACCATCATACATATAGAACACAGAACACGAGGGGCCGAGAATAGACATGAGGAGGAGAAATGTAGGCTGCAAACAAATACTGCTTGGCAGCCTTACACAAGGTTAAATGTATTGTTCTCTGAATGCAGAGACAGACATTACGCCCAGTCGAGAAGATTGTAACCAACATGATCCTCTGAGCAGCCAGACCAGTTCTCCCAAATCAACAGCTGTCATTTCTATGGTCTCAGCAGGAGCCAAACTGAGTTATGCATGACATCATGACATGGCACAGTGGAACATGGCTTAATAACGCATGCACAGGAGTGACGCAGATGACAGTCCTCCATATGAAAATCATATACTCCTCACCATATCTCCTACAAGTAGTCTTAAAATTGATTTAAACAAGAATCCTACTGGCTGTTCGCTTGTAGCATCTTGGTGTTAGTTATTAATTCATACTGTAGTCCAGGAGTCTCATGCTGCTATTTTGATTAACCTGGTTTTGTTGGGTAAAAAAAATTCTCTGCTGATTCTTGTAGCTTGGGGGAACCTTTTCAAAATACAGGAGGGTGCCAAGTGATAACCCTTGAGCATTTTCGTATTAGCCCGGTGATGAGTGGTGCCTGGTTTCCTCCAGACATAATGCTTGGTATTCAGGCCAAAAGGTTCAATTTTGGTTTCATCAGACCAGAGAATCTTGATTCTCATGGTTTGAGAGTCTTCTAGGTGCCTTTTGGCGAACTCTAATTGAGCTGTCGTGTGCCTTTTGCTACTTTTGCTAGTCTGGCCACTCTACCATAAAGGCCTGATTGGTGGAGTGCTGCCTGGATGGTTGATCTTCTGAAAGGTTCTCCCATATCCACAAGGATACGCTGGAGCTCTGTCAGAGTGACCCTTGGGTTCCTGCTCACCTCCCTGGCCAAGGCCCGTCTTCCCCTATTGCTCAGTTTGGCCGGGCGGCCAGGTCTAGGAAGAGTCTTGAGGGTTCCAAACTTCTTCCATTTACGAATGATGGTGGGCACTGTGCTCTTTCAAATGTCTAAAAACCTGTTTTCACTTTGTCATTATGGGCTATTTTCTATAGAATATTGAAACAAAAATGAATTCAATCTATTGTAGAACGTCTGTAATGTAATAAAACATGGAGAAGGAAAAAGAGGTGTGCAGACTTTCCGGTTTGACTGTACTTCCTGAGGCAGCTGAAGAAATTCGGACTACCAAAGAAAATGATGGTGCTCTTCTACACCTCCATCATTGAGTCCATCCTCACCTCCTCCATCACCATCTGGTACTCCACCGCTACAGCCAAGGACAGGGCCAGACTGCAGCGCGTCATCCGATCCGCCAAGAAGGTGATCGGCTGCAACCTGCCCTCCCTCCTGGTCCTGCACAACTCCAGGACCCTGAAGCGGGCCAGGAAGATTGCAGCAGCTGACCCCTCCCACCCCGGCCATAATCTCTTCATGCCACTCCCCTCAGGCAGGAGGCTGTGATCCTCATCAAGACCACATCTGCACGCCACAGAGGCAGTTTCTTCCCCATGGATGGCCACCAGCTTCTTCAACAAGGCTTGTTAAAGACACAAATAAATACTGTCCGCCTGACAATGTCTCATAAAAATGATTTTTTTTTCAGCGCTTTCTGGTGAATATCTATGCCTCACTTGTATATAGAAAGCTTCCCTAGTTCATAAGCTTCAATCTGAGCCCAAGTTGACCTTTCTATCTCAAAGGTTACACTTGCTGTGGCCAAAAATCTTCTCTATACCTAAAATCAGAGAAAACTGAATCTTCAGTCACTAGCCATCCATATTGGGGGTACAATGCAATTTCTTGCATTTAACAACAGGTTAATATGTATGGGTACTACTGCTATCTGAAGTGAACATGAAAAGTGAATACTAAAGTAGAAAATCAAATGCTTTTAAATGTTATTTCACATATAGCTTGTCCAATGCGATACACTCAAGTAGAAGCCAACCAACAATAGAGTAAACTTTATTTATTTATTATTATTTTGCATTTACATCATTTTGCCAGGACCATGTCCAAACAAGTTTTTTTCTGGCTCCCTGAGACCAAACAGGTCACATCACTTGTTTTGGCCCAAGGTATCCATGTAGGCTAACGAGAAATAACAAAGGAAAAAAGGCTAGCAGAAAACATCCTGAGGGCTGTTCCTGGCTCCCGGCCTGTTGTAATTGTCCTGGACATTGAAAAAACCTCTTGAAAGCAAACCAGTAGGTGCCTGCTGGCTCTGGTCCAGGTGCAAAATATTTATTTTTGTATAAAAAGTGGGGGTTACAACTGGGGCCAACATGGAGAAAAGACTTTCATCTTTCAAAAAATGTCTTCATTTCGGTAACGGAATAGGTGCCTGCATGACAAATGTCAATAAAAAAATAAAAAAGAACTCTGACCCCCATAACTTTAATAGCTGCCATCAGGTTATAAAAGTGCCTGAGTGATCCTGAGTCTACAGTATCTACTGTATCTATCTACATTGTTTTCCATAAACTCTACATGCAGGGTAGACCGTAGTCAAAGCGACCATGTCGTGGTCTACCTGCATAGCTGGGAGCTTTTCTGAGAGCCGGAGGGGCAGGATGGTGATGAATGCACTGCAAAAGTATAACCAGGCCAGGTCCAGCCTGGCTTATGTGCGTGGCTGGCTTGTTTCTGTTCAGGACTGGTAGGGCGGAAGCTAGTCATGCCACTGAAATAGCTGTGAATTGAAATGACATGAAATAATATCTGATAAATTAAGATAGGTCTTGTCGCCTGGACACATCAGTTCCAATGCTTCCTATGCTAATCCAACACAATAAAAGCGGGATAGCCAGTTAGCTCATGAGCTCACAACAACTAGCAGCAGCTTCCATAACATTAATGGTAGCGGTCAGTGGCTAAAGCAGTTAGACTGATTATTCCTGTAACGTTAGCTATTTTGCTGCAATTGGTTCAACTTCTGTTTCTGGACAAAGGTAAGGGATAAACCCAGATAACACAAGGCTAGCGGACCTACAGCAGGTCCCCGATGGACGAGCTGGCGGACCTCCAGCTGAATCCGCTGGCGGGTTCCTGGCCATTTGCACATCGAATGGCAAGCAGACCTCTGGTGGATTATTAGCGTCAGGGACAGCGGTCCGCTAGTAATCCGAAATGCTCCCGCTATTGCTCCACCACCATTCCACTGGTAGTTTATTGTCTATATCCTAGGCCCATTGGCTCTAGGCTTATGGATTTCTATTGCTAAATTAACTTACTCTGAACATTTTTTGGTAACCCTTTCTTTCATAGTCCCCCAATTACTAAACATTTACCTGGTAAAAAACATGCAACGTATAGCCTAATTTATTACTGAGACAATTGTTGTAAGTTGTAGAAACATCTCAAGCAGTGTCAGTGGAAACAAAATGCACCTCAGCTCACTTTTGGTTGTCATATCAAACTGTGTAGACTTGTGCACATATGATATTTTACCGCCCAGATATTTCTATAAAAGGTCCTCGAATTTACATGACTTTTTAGTTAGATCGGACATAGGCCCACCTAAGCCACCCACACATTGTATGTCTCAGATACCAAGTGGTAACTTTCCGTGCCATAACTGTGTATATTGTTATTCTATGTGTAGGGGTCACCAGTTCACTCACCCGAAATCGGGTGAAGTCATCAGGATTGGAGACAGAATCACCTGTAACACTAAATATGTGATCTATTTATCGAAATGTCCGTGCAACCTGTATTATGTTGGTAAAACAATATGTGAACTCAAGACCAGGATCTGTGAACATAAATCGCCAATCCGAAATCATGATTTGAAATCCTCGGTGGCGCGACACTTCACCAGCCTTCAACACAGCGTCAGTGAACTAGGGTTCATGGGTATACAGACAGTAAACTGACCACGGAGAGGTGGCGATAGAGACAAGGTTCTTCTGGAGAGAGAGACATACTGGATACACTACTTAGACACCCTCATGCCTAATGGGCTGAATGAGGAAATCTCTTTTTCATGTTTTTTGTGAAACGGAAGAAAAACTTTCTTTATTCAATTTGTTTTATTTTAATCTACTTTAGTTCAGGGGTTGAATACCAAGGTAATCTAATATGATAATCACAGAATGAAACACACATTTCCGGAAGAACTAGCCTATGTATAACCGTTTACTCAAAAAGAATGATGCCTCCACCCACACTTAAATCCTTTCTGGACAGGTCTGAAAGTTAAAACAATGTTTTAAAATAATTAAACATTCCCTATACACTGCACAACACAGGACACTTGTCTCATAATTTCAGTCTCCATGACTGACATGTATTCAGTAAGTGGCCTGGATGGAATGTGTTTGGATCTCAATGAATTGGCAGCATTGGTTCAAGTCCTATCTGCATTTTGGGAACCGATGTAGAAAGTTATGGATATTTCAGTCTCACTATTTGGATTTCCCCTCTTGAAAGCTCAAACTCTCTCAACAATGAAGATTATTAGGCCCAACCCTTAGACTCACCAGATACACACATGCAAACACACAAACACACACACACACACTTCACATGACAACAAAACCAAAAGGTTAAATAAAGGGAACACTGCAGTGGGGCTGACTGTGTGCTGAAAGAGTCAAGCTGAACTAGAACCTCACTTTTATGAATCACATGACATCTTCTACCTACATGTACTTTTATCCATGTGAGTTCAGGAATACCAAGTAAGTAAAACACCTACAGACACTTGACCTTTGGGCATGAAAAAAGGCTGACAGTTGGATGCATATACATGACCTCGTCATACACTACTATAGGTAAACAACTACTATCAATCTATTTTAACCTGTGAAATACAAAGATAATGCACCTAAACTCTACACTAACCAATGAAAATTGAAAGTCAGACACACATGCTAGGAAACTGCTCAAGCTCTTTTGTGTACAAAGCACAGGTTTCAAATGTAGTCCTAGACCTGCCATATTGGGGACCAACACAGGTGTTTCAATTTATCTGATTGGCTCTACTGCATAGAATCCTATGTGTAGAACTAATTAATTCATTTGAAACACCTGTGTTGGTCCCCAACATGGCAGGTGTACTACATTTGAAACCCATGAATAGACAATGCGGGAAATTAACTGAAAATTGCACCCTCTAGTGGTGGGCCCTTTACATCTTTGTGAAAGGTAGACCGTTTTATTAGTTCCCTCCGATTTCTTCGAGTGGGGACAATGAACTGGGCTGGCCTGCTCACAAACAACAATGTAGAATTGTCTTGCAAGGGAAACAGAACTGGTGATCCTGACAGACCTCAGTTTCAAATGTTTGAAATGGAAAGGAAATGGATGTGGACTTTTGGCCTGACAGCGTCAGTTGTTCCTCTTCAGATTGCATTAGTGGTAAACGGTAAATGGACTGCACTTACATAGCGCTTTTATCCAAAGCACTTTACAATGGCCTCTCATTCATCCATTCGCACACACATTTACACGCCAATGGCGGCAGCTGCCATGCAAGGTGCTAGCCTGCTCATTGGCCCGCCCACTGTCAGTCGAGCCCGGGGCAACGACCTCTTCTTCGCTGGAGCCGTAGACCCAGACCAGGCAGGTCCCCAGGCAGGAAACACCTTCCCCGGGCCCCCACATCCCAGTTCCGCCCTTGCCTCACAGACGCAGACATCCGCATTTGTGGGCTACACACCGCTAGCGTCCCTCTGTGTGTATCCTACTCCTGCTGCTGTCTCCACTCCTCCGCATCCACTGTCCAAAGCTCCTGGCAGATGAACCCCCGATTACTTTTGTGAAAAAATAATAATAAAAATGACAAAAACCTGTCAGAATATTTGGGGAACCCGTGAAAGACGAGCTCTGGACATGTAGTTGGATAGTTCTAGCTGAACAGTGTTTTAGTTTTTTCCACATTTCCCGAGCTGATTCGAAACCTTCAAGTTCATGTTACTGCTAAGCAGGCACCCTCTTCAGGTGGTTCCTCAAAAATGACCTCCTGTTGGTATTTTAATCTGTCAAAGGGCAGCGCAGTTGGCATGTTTCAGCACCTAGGGACCAATCCAAGTGCTCTTGTCAGTCTTGGTCAGCAATCTGTTCTTCTGAATGTTTTTGTATTGGGGTTCTTATGGGTGGAGGATCTTGTGACAGTAGAAGATGCAAACTCCACACAGAAAGGCCCGGGACATCGCCCCCAACATTGGTGCCAACAGCCCTGGGGAGAATGTGACCCCAGTGCAACCAAACGGGAATCAAACCCAGGACCTTGCAGTGGCGACAAATGCATAGTACTGTGCCACCATGCCACATGGTCAGAGGTAGGGTGTCTGTGGGTGTTCCTCTGTTATCATAGCAATAAATAAACATGTCCAAGCTGTACTTTCACTGTTCTCTCTGCTACGGTCAGGAAAGAGGGAAAGAGACCCACATGGCAAGCACAGAGAGGCTCAGGAAGATGTAATTTGTAATATTGTAATTTTGTTAATTATGAATTTGTAACTTCGTAATTTGGTACCGAGTAGTTTCTGTAGCACAATCTTGCAGCCGGCAGTAGCATTTCACTGTGACTGTAGCCTACACCGTAGCCTACCTACACCGTAGACTACATGTGACGAATAAAGGAATCTTGGATGGTGACACACCACCTCAAGCTCAACCTGGACAAGACTGAGCTGCTGTTCCTCCCAGGGAAGGACTTTGTCATCACCTTTTACGACAGAGTGGTGAAGCCAACTTCGACTTCCAGGAACCTGGGTGTGGCCCTGGACGACCAACTGTCGTTCTGCGCACATATCACATCTGTTATCCCTGGACTTTAAACTTGCCGCTGACGTGATAATGAAACTTAATCCAACCATAAACAACCATTATGTCTGGTCTCTGTGGTCTACCAGGTCATTTGCTATTTCGAAGTTTCAGACCAAACATTTTGCCCATGATCTATCGATTTGATCCTTAATAGCCTATAATTGATGCAACTGCTTTACTCTTATTGACCATTTCCTTTATTCATGATGAAAATAGCAGAGGACTTTGAAAATTACGCACATTGATGCAAATGACTAGAATGCAGGAAATTGTCACTCAATCTCATGGGGGACAGTCCCCATACCCCCACTTTGTGTCTCCCGGGCATGGGGCCAGTGGCGAGATGTCCCTTATTTTTCCATATTGTATGTGGCAACCCTACTTGCTGGGGCCCTGGTGTCAGCCATTAAACCCCTGGTACTTGTCCAGAAAGCTGCTGCTCACATGGTGTTCAACCACCCCAAGTTCTCCCACACAACCTCCCTCCTCTGTTCTCTGCAATGGCTCTGTAGCAGCTCGCATAGTTGAAAACTGTTACTAGCCTACAGGGAAATTAAAGGAACAGCTCCCTCCTACCTCCAGACCATGGTCAAACCCTGAACCCCTACAGGGCAATTAAAGGAACAGCTCTCCTACCTCCAGACCATGGTCAAACCCTGAACTCCTACAAGGCAATTAAAGGAACAGCTCCCTCCTACCTCCAGGCCATAGTCAAACCCTGAACCCCTACAGGGCAATTAAAGGAACAGCTCCCTCCTACCTCCAGGCCATGGTCAAACCCTGAAATCCCACCCCCGGACCACTATGCTCTGCTACCTCGGGGGGGGGACTTTACCCCGTCACTCCGAAGCCCTTACGGATGATCGACAGTCACGGCTCTTCTGTCCTGGCCCCTCACTGGTGGAATTAAACTGCCCTCTAACGTAATTAATTAAAACATGACATTTGAGCAAGTTCGGTTTTAATTAAGACCTTCATTCAAATTAGGGGAGGATGCACTCAAAGTCACAGTTATCTACTCTTAAATAGGTAAAGCACATTGATGAACAAAGTGAGAAATTGTACTTGTATAAATCAATCAAATCAGGTCAGCCACATTCATGGGCATCTCCTCCACTGTAGTGTTGTAAAACGTCTCGATGAATCCGTCCTCCTCAGTGACAAAGTTGATAGCAACTCCTTTTCTACCAAATCGGCCACCTCGACCAATTCTAGGAAAATGAAAAGCACAAGGTAAATCCCAAATGCAAAGTTTATGTAAAAACATCTCACCAGGCAAGATGCCACATCCCCCTTTAGAAATACAACACATACCTAGGAATATAATTCTCTCGGTTTGTAGGAAGGTCAGTGTATGACCTGGGAAACCTGTTGCACATCAATTCCACGAGCCTGAGTGTCAAAAGGTTGCAAAATTATGATCAAGTCAGATTACAGACATTGGATTCAGAGGCCAAACACTGACTGGTGTTGACAAAGCGAATGTAGTCTGAGAATAAGTAACAGAATTCTACCAGAAAACCATTGTGGAGCACAGACATCAATCTGCCAAAAGGTGTGACTGCTAGGTCATTGGGGACCGTCGCAGGGCAATGACATTTTGGGTTGCATTCTTGCGCAAACACACTACACCATCTATACCAAAATCTGATTAAGAAAAAGCTAGATGACAGGCCCCAAATTAGGCATTGAGGCACAAGTGTAATGTGAACTCACCAGTAGGTCTGTAGTGATGAGCACTCTGCTCGAGCCAGACTTAAACTCCCTCATTATCATCATTATCATTATCATCATTATCACCATCACGTCTCTCTCCTTCTGATCCATATCTCCGTGCTAGAAGAAAAAATATATAAAAAAATATATAAAAAAAATAAAAAGACTTGGAGGGTATTCCAAAGCTGAGTAAGCCCGACTTCTGCAAAGTAAAACCTGGAAAGCTATTTTTACCTCCAGGTTTTACTCATTACAAATGTCATGCTTACTTAGTCAGCCTTGTGAAACACCACCCTGCACTGCTTCAGTTAATCGGGCATCATGGAAACAGGATTGGGCCATGATACTGAGATAATGGCTTATCGACTGTGGTACTGGGCCTCGAGACAATAGCCAATGAACATTAAGAAAGAGGTTCGACCGCGTCTCATTTACAGCACAGCACATTTTCTCTCCTTCCACGCGTATACTCTGCTAGCATTATTGCATAAAACAGGAAATCCTGAATTCTACAATTTTAGCACCGTTCTTTTATGTGGAAGTTCAGATATACATGACATGAGTCGAGTAGTACATCTGCACCATTTCCAGTCTTACCAGGGCCTCGTGTGCATCTTCTCCATCAGCCAGTCGACTTTCCTCCTGGCGTTGAGGAAGATGACGGCCTGGGTGATGGTCAGTCTCGTACAGGTCACAGAGGGTGTCCAGCTTCCACTCCTACAACAGAGCGGCAGAAGTGTTACCGGCATGGTCGGTGACATCTTCCCAAGTACGGCGTACAGACAATTCATAGTCAACGCAAGCTACGCCAGCACGAGCTACGCAAGGCGACGTTGACGCGTCCTTGCGTAGCAACGTGCAGAAATTTTTTAACTAAATGCACGCGCAAGTGCCATTTCAATAGGGGCGCTGACGCAAGGCACTAAGCCCCGCGCGAGTGAACCATTTGCGTAGAGCCGCGTTCAGCCACGTCAGCGTAGCTTGCGGTGACTATGAACCAGGCCTTACAGTCAATTAAGCGCATTAGCCAAGAATAGCACAGAAGCTGACTAATGTAGCGTAGCATCGAGACAAAAGAGGACATCGGACATTCAGAAAGAGGTCCGTCCTCCGCCCCGACACTGCGCCTTTTCTGTCCTTCCCTGGTGTACCCATACTCACATGTCCGCAAGAGCCAGGCCTTTAAGGCTTCGCAATCACAGTTTTAGCAGGGTGCTTAGAGAGAAGGGAACCTAACAGTATACAAGCCAAAATTAAGGAACCCCCCCCCCCCCCCCAGACAAACAAATGTGCACAACACCTACCTCTCGTTCCACACTGATGTAGAACTGCTTGATACCCTCCAGGGTCAGCTCTTCCTTCACCAGGATGCGAATGGGCTCTCGCATTAACTTCTTAAGTCACTTCCAGCACATCCGAAGGCATAGTGGCAGAGAGAAGGACCACCTGGCAGCAAAGACAGCAAGTATACTTGTTAATAAACGAAAATACGGGATTTGAGTCAAGACACCGAGATTACGGCTTATCGACTGTGGTACTGGGCCTCGAGACAATAGCCAATGAACATTAAGAAAGAGGTTCGACCGCATCTCATTTACAGCACAGTACATTTTCTCTCCTTCCACGCATATACTCTGCTAGCATTATTGCATAAAACAGGAAATCCCGGATTCTGCAATTTTAGCACAGTTCTTTTATGTGGAAGTTAGGATATACAAAACACATGATAGTTGAGTAGTGAATCAATGATCAATGTTGCGCTTCGAAGCAAAGCACCTCAAAGTAGACATGCCAGGCTACGCACTTGTGTTTGTGCTCAACTTCTGAAATTTCAGATCTGATCCTTGAACCCTCGACTCAACATCTCATCAGCCTAGTCCAGGACAAACATCTTGATCCATTTCGGGGCTGTAGAAAAATCAGGCAATAGATATTGTCGAAACAAGTCTTTTTTTTTTTCTTTTTTTTTTTTTTTAAATGTCGAGAATAATAGGGCCTGCAAAAATACTACGGGAGCAAGAACAGTTGGTTGTGACCCGAGACTGATGCTTACACTGGCGAGTACTTACACAGGTATCTCCTGTTAAGCATGTCAAACACACGGCCCGGTGTGCCCACCACTATGAGGGGCCTCAGCCTGCAGCTTCTGCATCTCACTACGGACGTTGGTCCCACCGATACAGGCGTGGCAGGTGGCCCCCATGTAGTCTCCCAGAGCCAGAATCACCTTCTGGATCTTATGGGGAAACAAAATGGAAAAGAATAAACTTTTAATAATTGCACTGGATATTGCCGATTCAATGATGCAGACTTGGAATTTTGGCTGAGTGATCAGTAATATACAAAAGTTGTCTCCATTTCAGGTCAGTCCCGAAAGATGGTATGCCATCATTTCACTCGTTTCCATGGTAGAAGCTTACCAAACAATACGCATACATGTCAACAAAGAGCAGACGGCAAGCAAGACCAGTAAATCACCTTTCAGGTTAATGCAGTCATAGACGAGACTACACCAACTCCAAGAGGGGTCCAGCATTTTTTAGCGCATTGATTTTTGGATAAAAATTGAAGGGTTGAAAGAAAGAAAAAAAAGTACCTTGGTTGTGAGACACTGTCCCAATATGCTGCCTTGGTCTGAGAAACACCCAAGTTTATCCTGACCTCAGGGACAGCATACCTGCTGAGCCAGCTCTCTGGTGGGGGCCAGTACCAGAGCCTGGGTCTCCTTCTGATCCATGTCCAAACGCTGCAGAATAGAGATGGCAAATGTGGCCATCTTGCCAGTGCCCAACAGCTTGTGCGATGACATCATAGCCTAAGGGAGGTAGGATTAAACTTCTCATTATAACAATTAAATTAATACTGTTCTATAAAAAAAAAAAAATCACATCTTATAAATAACTTGAGTGATCAGTAATGAGTAAATACGTTATCTCCATGAATGGGTCAGTCCCGAAAGATGGTATGCCATCATTTCACTCAAATTAACAATATGTATTGAACTGCATGGGATAGCTGGACGTACATTTGATGCAAGGGATGATCGCCCTCTGTTGAATGGTTTTTCAAAACCATAAGCATACATTCCCCTGAGGAGTCTCCTTCAGGTTCATGTCATCAAAGCTGTCTGTAATCTCGTTCCAGTTGCTCTGCACAAGAGTTGAGGGTAGAATTAATTAGTTTCCCATTTCATCCTTGAAACAGAGGGATTTCCTTAATTTTACTGCAGTGTATTGTACCGATAATTGGTATAAGGGTTATAACATCATCTGTTGGATAAATAGACCTTACCTCAATGATACCATCAGGCTCCATTCCCTCTGGGCCGCCATGGTCTAGATCTATAGAGCTGCAAGATAAAAACATGTCAGACCAGTTGGCTAACTCAAGATCCGTGACATGGGGCACATCCAAGTAGAATCTGGATTCGGCTTTTAGGGTTCAGTAGACAAATCTCATCTTGTCCAAAGTAAATCAATGAATTTGCAACCATGCATCTATTCAGTACCACCTCTCTGGGGCTTCGGGGAAGCACGTGTTAGCTAACATTGGGCTGATAGCTAGCCTGCTAGGTCGGTGGCCCATGTGTGCTGCAAGCTGCGTGGAAACTGTCAATGCATCTGAAACTAGCTGACCACTCTTCGAATTAATAGATAGCTCGTAGCAAGTGTAGCTCGTAGCAAGTGTAGCGTTAGATAATCTAACAGTTGTATTTTCAAGCTAGATGACGTTAGTAAGTGGTAGGTAGGACATCCGCTATCGTAGCTAGTTGGCTAAGGTTAGCTAGCCAGCCATTTATTGGTAGGCCTGCTCGGCTTTTTTGCTAGCCACAAGTTTAAATCAAACAAAAATAAAAGTAAACTAGCCAGCAGATAACGTTAGTTTGTCATTACCAAAACTATCGTCTTCTAAAGTAAATAACGAGTGGCCAGCTAGCCTATAGTTAGCTGCAGCTAAGGAATCTGTTACCTAGAGGTGGACTGTCGAGGGTGGAAAGCCGAGGCCCTCAAAAAGCCTTGACGAACGCTCACAAATACACATAACTTTGCATTGCAAAGCAATCAAGTAACACGTCAACGGTCATCTATGTTTGAAATTTCAATATTCGTATATTCAATATTCATTTTAGCTAAGGTTTACCTGATGTAATCCGCAGAATCGCTAGACATGATCCGCTCCCAACTTCGGCATGCGACGGGAAAGATCGCTGATGACGAAGACAAGCGGTTTTATACTCTACAGACGGACTTTTCACTGTCCGACCTATCGGATCTATCCCCACGGTAATGGGCAAATAGTCTCTGCCTAATATATATAGTTGTTCTTGTTGTTGTTGTTCTTGTTTTTGTTTTGTTTTTTAACCTAGAAACCATCAGGATTGATGATGTGAAATATTACTGTAACATATATTACAAAAAAAGTCGGACTATATTTAATGGCGGATAGATATTGCAGTATGCCGCATGTGTTTAGGCTGTTGGATTGAAACTTGACAGGTTCAAATCAATGTGTAGTTGTTGTCGGTGCTGTTGTTGTTGTTGATGAGGGGGTGTCATTTGCCAGCACAGGAGCAAATCAACAAAGGTCTAGAATTGTTGAATTTGATTGCATGCAGGGGTGTAGTGGAGGGTAAACCCAAGTAAACTCAGTTACCCACCTCTTTAAAATGAGGCTGAGAGTTTACTCACCTATTTTCTGATCGAGGGAAAACAAGGTGGGTAAACTATGCACTCGACAGAGTTTTCCCCTCTGTATTTACCACTACACCCATGATATATATTTTTATGCTGCTACTATTATAAGTAATTTTCAACTGCTGAAACGACAAATTTCCCCCTGGGGTGATCAATAAAGTATTGTCTTATCTTATTGCATGGATTCATTTTTCAGTTTGTGTGGAGTTCAAACGTTTGTCCTTTTTGTAACTTGAGTTCATGAATTCCTATAATTCATATGGATGTCGAAACCCCTTTACTGAGTTTAATTTAGATACTCATCATTTTCTATTGTAGATACTAGCCTACCTTGTTAGAGTAGGCTAACCACTATCAGATAATCCACTCCATCCTTCTCCAAAGTCCTGCGGCTTTCTGTCTCACAACCTTTGAGTTCAGTCTTTCAGCTAGCTAATTATTTTTTCCATACCATTTGTTGCCTTCTTTCTTTTAGTGGTTTTACTGGTTATGCTCCC
This sequence comes from Borostomias antarcticus, assembly GCF_949987555.1. Taxonomy (NCBI): domain Eukaryota; kingdom Metazoa; phylum Chordata; class Actinopteri; order Stomiiformes; family Stomiidae; genus Borostomias; species Borostomias antarcticus. The sequence continues at coordinate 13,026,382 of NC_140257.1, forward strand.
CTCCTTACTGGTTATGCTCTGTCCTCCTGATTCTGGCAAATGCCAAGACTTCTGTTATGCCCAAGTGCGCATGAGCGGAAAAAGGTGGAGGAGAGCGAGGTAGCTGGATGGGAAAAAGGGAGTCGGGCTATTACAAACATGGTGAGGAACACATTGGTTTATATCATTTCTCGTACCGTTATCAAGTTATCTAATACATATTTGATTACAATATCACCTATATGCAATACATGTAATAGGTGACCAGCGCAAATGATTGTTTGTTACCTTTGTTAAAGGATAAAAACAAAGAGCTAGTTAGCTAGCTGGCTTGCTAGCTACTAGAACTAGCTAGCTGTCTTGCTACTTACTAAGAATGCTCGCTAGCTAGCTACTTGCTACAAGCTATCCCTCTAGCTAGCGCTGGATTTTGAGTTTAATATCATTGTTCAATTAGCTAACTTGACAGCACTGTTGCAGCTAGCTACACAGCAAAAAGTAAAGCATGCTAACTTGGCTAGCTCGCCAATGAAGGCATTGATTGAAGGCAGTTACAATGACCTACTACACTCGATGGCTACAGCCAGCTAACTAGCGACATCTTAGCTGCCTAGCAAGTGGTAGTGGTTCAAGTGAGAAAGAACGTTCTAACGTTAACTTTAACTAAAGTTACATAGTGTATTGACAGAGTTAACATTAGGAGTTAGCTCATCAGCTAAGGTAGACGAGATGCGCAGACGTGAATCATGATTGGACGATGCCTGTTTGTATTGTCAGCTCAGTGTGGACTGAATAAGTTATGCATAGTTAGCCTACTTCATTGTTGTGCCTTGTGTGTAGCTGTACAGGCAAGAAATTCCTACCGGTAATCCCTGTGCGCCATTATCACTACATAATTCGGTTACGAGATTGTTGGCAAAACTCTTGGAGTGATGATCACTTGATCTATCCACCTTGACACAGCTAATTGGCTGGGTTGACGTTAACTTATTTTGATGTGCCTTGTCAGGTTTGCTGACCACTGCTTGCACTGGTATTCAACTTGTATTACTCATCTTATATTTAGCCATACGGTATTGTGTGGACTGACATGTTTGTCTGTGTTTGTTTTTACCTCAGAACAAGCTGAAGTCCTCACAGAAGGATAAAGTTCGACAGTTCATGATCTTCACACAATCTAATGAGAAGACTGCATTGACCTGTCTGTCCCAGAATGACTGGAAATTAGATGTTGCCACTGACAACTTTTTCCAAAATCCCGAGCTCTACCTTTCAAATCTGAAGGGAGCCTTAGACAAGAAGAAGCTTGAGCAGCTCTACAACAGATACAGAGGTAAAATGTTTTTGCATCTCAAAATTATATTGTCATCGATGAAATTGACAAGGAAATAGACAATCAAATTCTCACCCTTTATTCCCTGTACACATAGACCCTCAAGATGACAACAAGATTGGAATAGACGGGATCCAGCAGTTCTGTGATGATCTGGGACTGGACCCGGCCAGCATAAGTGTGCTCCTCATCGCCTGGAAGTTCCGGGCAGCGACACAGTGCGAGTTCTCCAAACAGGAGTTCATGGATGGAATGACAGAACAGGGGTAAGGAAGTTTCCTTGAGGTACCATCTCAACTGTGAAAGGAGGACGAGGCATTTATGCACCTAGATCAGTACACGTTTCAGATATATTTCCATTTATCTGATAATTACCTTTTTTTGTGTGTGAGGAGGGGGGGGGGGCTTCGTTAGAGCATACTTCTAAGCAATATTTCTGTAGTTTGTCTCTCTGCAATAAGTCATCTCTCCTTGGGTATGCAGGTTCTAATATGTACTAATGCATTTTTTGTTTTGCTCAGGTGTGACAGTATAGAGAAGCTAAAGGCTCAACTACCAAAAATGGAGCAAGAGTTAAAGGACCCAGGGAAATTTAAGGATTTTTACCAGTTTACATTTAACTTTGCAAAGAATCCTGGCCAGAAAGGTTTGGGTGAGCATCAGTAATGCTTTGACTCTCCATATCCATTTTCTGGACTCATATTTATCGATTTTCATCGGACTCATATTTTAGACATGTCCTGATTGTTTTACCTTTTCTAGACTTAGAAATGGCGATTGCATATTGGAATTTAGTACTGGCTGGAAGATTCAAATTCCTGGACCTTTGGAACAAATTTTTAGTGGTATGTTAAGCCTACCTAATTTTTTTGGTACCATCACTTTGCAACCAAATGTTCTAGCGTTTCTTGAGGCTCATGATGTTTTATTACTCTTTTTCTCTGTAGGAGCACCATAAAAGATCTATCCCTAAGGACACATGGAACCTCTTGTTAGACTTCAGCACAATGATAACAGATGACATGTCAAATTACGACGAGGAAGGTTTGTACTTTTATTACCAAGGCTGAATTTGTATCCATTGTATCCATTGTATCCATTGTCACAAGGGTCACAAGGGTCACAATTCATTCTTAAATTTGTTCATTGAGCAATTTCCATTGTTTCCCCCGACCTGCATTTAAATGGTCTCACTCTGCCTGCCTCTGTGGTGTCAAGAAAAAGCATGTTCTCATGCTTTGCAAGAAACATGATTGAGAGCAGAATGTTCAACGTCTCTCGTTGTGCATCTAATAGAGACGCTCATGTCGTTTGTTTTCTTCACTCTGAAGGTGCATGGCCTGTCCTCATTGATGATTTTGTGGAGTTTGCACGGCCGCACATCGGGACCAAAAGCACAGCTGTCTAGGGCTTCCTGAGCGGAGGAGCGTCCGCGATGCTGTTTATACAAGAACACACAACCAAGGTGGTGAACAGAGCACAGGGGACTGCACTGAGCTGAGATCTATGTTGCCTTTCCAATCCTCAGGACTTGAGATGTTTTACACAACAAAGACTATACGAAAGGCATATCTCCTCGTCGGTCGTCTTCTGGTGGTGTAGGCTTTTATCTTTAGTACGGGGCTTTTTTGTGTTGACTCTGGCCAGCTGGAGATGAGTCACCGTCTTGGACCTTACTGTTCCTGTCCCAGTGTTTAGTTGATGTGGTTGAGGTTCGCTCGAAGCAGCTGATACCTTGACAGACAAATACAGTTGTATCATAATCTAAACACAAGGATCGGCGAGGGAATGTCATTCTTTAAATATTAAATTGAATTTTAATACTTGGTGTGCATTCCTGATATGATTTTTTGTTTTATGAAACATTTGTGTGACAGACCAGTACAAAACATTGATTGTAATATTTTTTGTTTGTTTTTAATGCTATTCCATACACACAAATGTATAAGGTAATAAATGTTTAAATTTGGTATCTCTTTAATGTTTCAAACAGCCTCTTTGTTTCTTCTGTTGTTAAGGTGCACACTGCCCCAACCAATACTTATGTTGGATTGGCGGGCCATGTATATTGAAGACTGTTGGTTGCATTGGTTTGTTGGATTTTCGGCTGAATTTTAAACTTCCAACATTTTAAAATTCAAACAACTGCCAAATTTAAAAGGGAGTTGATTAGCAGGGTGCAGACACCTTTTGTCCTCCAAAGCCAGGTTGCATTAAAAGCTATTTATTTCATTGAATGTTCTATTCTTCATGCTAATTTTGATATCCAGAAAGAAATGACTTCTACGCGCTACCATACTGTCACCCTGACCCCGGCTGAGTCTAGAAATAAGGGAATATGATGACCCCTCCCCCTTATGATGACCCCTCCCCCTTATGATGACCCCTCCCCCTTATGTTTGGTTCCGCCCCCTTGTGGCGCGTGCAGTTCACAACCGGATGGGGTGGTAACCAACCTGACACGGTTGCTAGGGACCAACACTGAAAACATAGGGCAGTTATTAGTGCATGTCACTGCAGTTAAATTGTTCCAAGTAACTTCGATAAGATAGCAGAAGTGTCAAAGTTGCCACTACGAAACAATTGCTACTTTGGTTTGACGAACCTTACATTAGTGGTCTAGAAAAATGTCTAATATGGTTTTATCTGAAGTGGGTTGGGATGAGGGGTTTGCGATCCCTGTTGCTAATTCAGAGAATAAGGCACTGGAAAATGAGGTAAGTGTCTATTTTGTTTACAACAGCTCCATCTTGGCTAAAGTGATCACAAAAATCGTAAGCTGACCATATCTATCTTGCTAATTATAACGGTAGTCTTTTTCGTTGTCATGAGTTTGGCTAGGAACCAGCTAGCGGTTCGCGAGATCTGGATGGTCTCGCGAGGTTAAGCTAGCCAGTCACCCTAGAAGCCCAATGTTACCTAAACTTTGCACTCCTTGCTTTTCAACAGCTTCAGAGGAAACAAAAAGAGAAAATGCTCTTGGAGAACAAACTTGGTGAATACAAGGACACAATACAAGCCATGACAGAACACGTGAAAAACGTTAGACAGGAGTTAACTCACACTCAGGTACACTTTTATTCTATAGGCCTATTAAGTATTCACACACATGCATGACACAATAACTTCAGAATTATCTTTCAAAACCGGTGTGACTGAAGAGATGTTTTTTTTCTGTGCAGGCACTGGGCAAGGCCAGGGAGAGGGAGACAGAGTCTGAGATGCATTTCAAAGCCGTGGCTGAGCGAGAGATTGGGCGTCTGCAGCAGGAGACCTCCCAGCTGGAGAATGAGCTTGGAGGTCTGAGAGAGAAGAAGGACACCCAAGAGGTTCTCATTATCGTTACTGTCATTACTCATACTTTACAGATGAGAAATATTGGTCTGTTTTGGCAGAATACACGTTTTGAGTTTTCATCTGTGTTAGTTCTGTTGACAAACTGCCAGAGGTTGTATTTCATTGACTAAAGAAAGTAAATGATGAAACATAGTAGCTTAGTTACTACAACAAACATGCTATATCAAGTCCTACTACACAATTTTTTACAATTACTCTTTTCTTTCCCACAGAACAGCGTCTTCAAGGCCACCCAGAAGCTGGAGGAGTTGAAGAGCCAGCTGAACTGGGACCAGCAGACCTTGGACGCCTGGCTGGAAGAATCGGCACGCAAGGACCAGGACACCATGGCCATCATCAAGTATTCCCAGCAGGATGAGAGCAGGATCAGGGTAGGTCGTGGCGGGCTGTGGAACTACAGTCTAGATTTACAGTTTGATTTCTGAGTCCCCTGCAGTATTAGTGTAATGGAATCACATTGCTGGTTTTGTGGTTATAGTTCACTACTCAGGCTCAAATGGATTTGCCTAATTCTATTTTTTGTTTCACAGGAGCTCACTTTGGCCATAGAGAAGATGACTGTTGAGGCCAACCAAAAGCACAAGGCTCTGGACAATGAACTGACTGAGACCATATCAGCACAGGTCAAACTAGAAAGGGTGCTCAGAGAGCACAGGCCTCCGCCCATGAATGCATTTTGTTGGTGTAACCAAGTTGAAATGGTTAAACTAACTCCTCGGTATAAATATCACCAACTTGCACCATCGAAAATTAAGCTTTTCGGTGGCGTAGCTTGGTGATAATGGATTTGAACCTGGTACTATTTTAAGTTCTATGCTTTCCCTCTGCACCACTGAATGCACTGTGATTGCACAATCAACGAAAACAGTATTGACAGAGACCTGAGCAAAAGTAACTTCTAATGGGTTATAAGTTGGCCCATGCTTCTACACCCTTCCACCATGTTTCTTGAAAATCGGGTAGTTTTTGCGTAATCCTGCGAAAGAACGAACAAACAAACACGCGACTGAAAGCGTATACTCTCGCCCTGCGACATCGCTGGGCGGAGGCAAACATATCACACTTTCTTATGAATGGATGAACTGGCTACACCAGACCAAAACACTTTTCAGTGACACTGAGCATCGCACTCATTTGACTACTGTACTGCCCTGCACTTTGCCAATGGTTACACACTATTTTTGACACTGAGCAAGCTCATTTGTTCTTGTGCTTTTGGGAACAGATCGGACTGGATAAGACAGCAGAGAACTTCCGACAGGCCCATCTGGAGAGACAGGAGCTCATTCGCCAGTGGGAGAACACCATTGAGCAAATGAAGAAAAGGGATGCAGAGATGCAGCAGTGTGCTATGGTGACCACTAGATGGCAGCACAGACTACAATCTTAAATGACTCAGTAGTAAAACACAGAATGGACAAATGCTGGTGCAGTTCAGAAACCTTATAATAAACCATACCCTTTCCTTAGTATTACACATGTAGTGCCTCTGGAGTTGCATTATTTTATTTGCCAATCCATCTTGTTTGTAACTCTCTAATAACTTTGAATGGATTCATCACTTTCAGCTACTCACCCAAGTCAACCAGGACATCAGAGAGAAAAACAATGTGATCAAAGAGAAGAGGAGCTTCCTGGAGAGTGAGACGCAGAACAACAAGGAGTACGAGAAGCAGATCGCCCAGGCCGAGAGGCAGGCAGCCAAACTGAGGCAGGAGTTTCAGGAGCAGGAGGGCAACCGCACCAGGCTGCAGAGTGAGGTCAGTCCTCTCTGAACGCCGTCCACCACCGTCTCAAAGACTGTCGGTTGGCCAGTTAGTCGAGGCGTTTCGGGCTGAAAACTAGGCTGACACATTTCCAGTGTGTTGCATTCCCCCGTTTGACTGCCCCTCATGTTCTCGTCTGGGAATCGTTTTCACATAATTGGTATCATTCTTTTTTCTAGCTAGAGAGTCTGAAGGGCACCGTGGACAGAGCAGCCACAGACATCGAATCCAGGAGGTCACAGCTTGCTAGCATGAAAAAGGACATTCAGGATAAAACTAACAAGTAAGATCAAATCACATGAGCGACTCTTTGTTGTTGATAATGGGTTTTCTTAACAATGTTCTCCCCAGATTAGTGTGATCATTTGTGTGTGTGTGTGTGTGTGTGTGTGTGTGTGGTGTAGAGTTAAGGGGGCCAAGCTCCATAACGCAGCCCTGGAGGAGAAGCTGAAGACCGTAACAGAGACTGCCCTCACTGTGGAGGAGAGGGCCGCTCAGATGGATCAGCTACTGAAGGATGAGGAGCAGGCCATCAAAGTGAGAGGTTTTATGAAGAACGCAGAATTGGCCCCGTACCTTTTATGTGATTAAACCCGGCCTTCCCATAACCAGTATTCCTTTCTGTGTGATTTCCCCCTGTGACCTGACTGATTGCGCGGCCGTGTTTCTGTGGGGTCAGGAGATTGATTCGCAGCTGCATCGCCACCGGGAGGCGCTGTTCCGTAAGAGCCAGGAGCTGCGTGCCCTGAGGGTCAGAGAGAAGGACTCTGCTGCAGAGTTGTCTGGAACCAGGGCTGCCCTCTCCAACATGGACGGCCGCCTCAGCAAACTAGACCAGCATTCCCACAAACAGCAGGAGATCATCTACCACCAGGTAAGAGAGAGGAGGCGGTAGACCTCGTTATTCCACAACCTCCCGTCTTTGACGCCAAACTAACTCTCTTTCCGCTCCAGAACTTCCAGATCCAGCTGCTGGAGAAGAAGATGTCTCGTCTGAGAGGGGAGGTGAACACGGAGGAGAGACGGGGCCTGGAGAAGAGGGCCAACGAGCTGGCGGTGAGCCTGGAGGAGAAGAAGAGAACGGCCGCCCTGCTCACCACCCAGCTCAAGAAGCTCCAGGTCATCCGACAAAACCTCACACACAGCCGAGACGACGTGTTCAATTCCAGCCTTGGGCCTTTCTGATAAAATCCTAACATATCGCTGATACCAACCATCCCACCTAGCCAGTTGACTCGGTTTACCTGACAAGACCGTTGTCTCACTTCCGTGTCACTTCTTTTGTTTCTGCTGACAGGATGACATCCGCTGTGTGAGGAAGGAGACAGAAAAGACTGGCGCTGAGAAGAGAAACCTGACCTCCAAGATCGAGGAGCTGCATCTGTTCAACGACACCACGGACAAGGAGCTGAAGAAACTGAGGCTCAAGAAGCTGGTGAGCAACATGGGCTGCAGACGCGCCACCATCGCTATTCCCTTTCTGACGCACTTACTGTTACCACAAGTGCTGTGGCCGATTTACCTGGCAAACAGTATAGTACAGTATACCAGATGATGTAAGTGTCTGACAATGAGAGGTCAGGGAAGAATTTTTACAGCTCACTTTTCTGGCCCCCGGGCGATTTTTGTTTTCTTCCCTCTGGAATATGTAGGGGTGGGACCTATGCCCACCCCTCCCATCACTCTCTGTAAAGCGCATTGTGTTGCCTCTGTGTATGAAATGCGCTATACAAATAAAGTTTGATTCGGTTTGATGATGAGCCACGCTAGTCACAGACACGGCTTGCCCCTTTGACCTCTGCGGCCCCCGCAGGACACCATGATGGAGGACAGTATGCTGAAGCTGGAGGTCAAGCGCCTGAGGGACCTGCTGTACAACAAGGCGGACAGCGTGCTCTCCCTGGAGAAGAGGAGACTGCAGCTGCAGACGGCCATGAGGGAGAGGGAGGAGGAGGTCAAGGTCCACAGGGAGATGCTCGGCAGACAGGTCAAGATCATCGACCAGGAGCGCCAGGGGCTCAGGTAACTTGCCCCGAGCACCCTTTTTGAAACCCCTTTTTGGGTTACTATTCGGGGTGAATAATTTTAACGGAACCCGTGGCTGATCTCATATCAAATACCGTCTCTAGTATCTTGCTACTTGAAAGAATCGCTCTACCGAGAGTGTTCTTTGTTCTCAGTGCTGAGGTGCACGAGAGACTGTCCAAGATCGATAAGATGAAGAAACGCTACGAGATCATGACCGTGTCTATGGCAGCCCCCGAGGGGGAGGAGGAGAGGTCACAGGCCTATTATGTAATAAAGGTGAGAGGTCATCGGGGCACTTTGTGACATCATATTTTGACGTTTGCCCGTTGTTGTTATATGGCAAGCCGTTGTGTTTAAACCACGTGCCCCTCACTAGGCTGCCCAGGAGAAGGAGGAGCTCCAGCGCGAGGGAGACGATCTGGACGCCAAAATCCGCAAAGCGGAGAAGGAGATCCGAGCGCTGGAGAACACGCTGCACGTCGTCAACAGCTGCAACGCCACATACCGCAAATCCTTCAACAAAGTGACAGAGTCCAGTATGTATGAGGAAGCATCAACAGCATTCAGCCGTCACACCAGTTCACCTCAAGGAAATACTCGAGGTGCACTGAGTGAGTGAGGAGAGAAGACTGCAGCAGGACCCCTCCATGCACAGACAGTCTCTTTCACTTTATGAAATGACGAGAGTCAAGCCTAATTTATACTTCGTGAGCCGTGAGCCACATTTTTTGGCTCATGGCTCACGGCTCATAGCTCTGTGCATTTATACTCAATGAGCCGTGCCCTGCTGTGTCCATGCGATGCTATGTTGTTACCAAACAAGAAAATGTTTCTCATCTCCTAGCAACACAGCACGCTTCGTCTCTCCAGGCCAGTCAACCAATCAAATATGTGCGACATATGATGATGCGGTGTGAGCCGCTAGACATTTGAGGTGGTACGAGCCAAGCGGCTCACAGCCTGCGAGACGTTCCAAATGCCGTCAATGAGCCAAAAATGTGGCACACGGCTCACATAAATTAGGCTTTAAGAGAGAAGGCTTTCTAGAGTTTACAGATTCCCTCATTAATGTTATCAGGTTGCCTATTATTATTGGGTTTAAATCCCATATTTTGCCACAGAGGCACTTTTGCCTTTGGTTCCCAGCCTCACTTTTTCTTCTCCAGAAATCCATTATTGAAATTCTGATTTAAATGCTTCAACAGCGATTTATATAATTGTATGATATGGGATGAACATATGTCTGAGTCTGAAATTCCAATCTCAAAACGCTCCAAAAGTCTTCATTTACGTATTAAAATGCCCCAGACCCCTCCCACTTGAGTTTGGTTTTGGGTCTTATCACCTTTTTCAGTACTGTAGAGTTTGTAGGTCTGGATACCGCTGCTAAGCAAGGACAAGGAAGTACACAGACAGGCCTGACCCGTTATTCTGTGTGTGTGTGTGTGTGTGTGTGTGTGTGTGTGTGTGTGCGTGCGTGCGTGTGTGTGTTTCCAAGGTGAGGAGTACCAGGAGAAGCTGAAGCTAGAGGAGCAGAAGAGAGCGGCCGAGCAGAAGTACAAGTACAAGCGGCGGCAGATCCGAGAGCTGCAGGAGGACGTCCAGGTTAGCGTAGCCTCGCGCCACGCCCGGTCTGGTTCACACCGCCACTGGAGACAGGCAGCTGGAGCAGCGCCATCTCAACCAACACAACCTCTTTGTGATGTTTGTGTATAATTACTCCTCTCAGGTTCTCTTTTTTTTCCTCTCGGTATCTCCCTTTCTCCGTAAACCTCTCCCACGTTCAGTGTGTTAGGTTTGTCCTCACCTGATAGTTAACCTCTCCCACGTTCAGTGTGTTAGGTAAACCTCTCCCACGCTCAGTGTGTTAGGTATGTCCTCACCTGATCATTATCGCTGTCCTACTGTGTTCATCACCTACTATAGGGTTGGCTGCTTGTATTGAATTCTCCTGTGTTGCTACAACAAAAGAGGATGAAAATAGACCCGTTCTACAACTCTTGCTTAATTAAGCGTCTCTCTCTCTCTCTCTCTATTCATCTATGTGGACATAGTCCTTATTTGATCTTACTGACACTGTAGGTATTGGGCACTGTTGTCCTTTCTGATGTAGCATAAGCTTTCCCCCCATAGACATCTCTCTCTCTCTCTCTCTCTCTCTCTCTCTCTCTCTCTCTCTCTCTCTCTCTCTCTCTCTCTCTCTCTCTCTCTCTTGGTAGGGCATGAACAATGCCCTGGACAGTCTTCTCCGCGAGAGGTCCGTGGAGAACGAGAGGACTGAGGAAACTCAGTCTTGCATCCTCTCCATGAACAAAGAGCTCACTTCCCAGAAGGAGAAACTGGACAGGGTCACCAAACAGGTTTGAAGTGCACCACGTCACACAATTCCCATGTGTTGGATTGAGTATGGATATGAAGTGTTTGATCTCTCTGAATGAGGCCTACAGTTGGTGTCTTTAACAAAGGGCCTTTGTGATCAAGCACTACAATTGGGACCCCCTCGAAAACGAGATGATCCATCTAAAGGGGTTTATCCTGTCTCAATACATTTCTATATATATATATATATATATATATATATATATATAACAAAAAACAGCAGTACAGCAATAAACGGTACTATGAAAGCAAATAAAAACGACAAAAAGTCGTACCCTGCCCTCCCCCCATGACAGTGCTCCAAACTGATCAAAGAGATCCGGTCAGCTAAGAAGTCAAAGGAGGAGACATTTGAGGAGAAGGACATTCGCCTGAGGGAGCTGAAGGACTTCAACAAAACCATCAATAAGATGCTTCTGGAGACCATGGAGGAGCAACCGGACCTCAGATCCACTCTGAACATGTACTTTGTCCAGGTAACCTCACAACTGTAGAAAATGCTCCGTAGAAATCATGTCCAAAAATGCATTTTATACCGTTTTATATTGCTTATGATGTATTGTGTAACCATAGCACCTTGATCTCACCGGGCACCTCAATGGGCTCCCCTGGCTAAATAAAGGTGAAATAAATGAATGAAAATGCTGACTGTGACTCCAACGTCTTACATTAGGTGCCCTTTTCCCAGTAGTCAAATGAATGTCCCTCTTTTGAACCGCAGGCTAACCTGCGCCTGCCATCTCCTGCCTCAACCCCATCCAGCCGCCAGAGCTCAAAGCCCAGCTCAGCCCGTAGCTCTGTCTCTCTCAGGTAATATGCTTCTCGCACGTTCCGTTTCTTAAACCACCTCTCCTGCCTTAGTCCCACACGTGTCGTGCGTCTGTTTGCTGTGAACCGCAGGTCGTCGGGGTCATCGGCGAGCGGCGGCCCCGCGGCAGCGCGCTCTCCCTCGGTCAGGACCCTGGAACTGGGCCTGGGGCTGTCGGTGACGTCCCCTCCACTCAGCGCCTCCCCGCGGGACTCCCACCCCCCCAGCTCTGCCAGCAGCAGCAGCCGTAGCAGCCGTAGTCAGCGCAAGAGCCCCTAGGACAGCTCCTCCCCCCTCCTCACAGCAGCACCCTACAGCTACAGGCTAGCACAGCAGCCGCTGGGTTACTGCCCTTAGTGTGTGTCACCATCACAAGCACTGGGACGGGTGTCTTCTTAATTTGTACTGATGCATAAAAAGTTGTTTTTGAATAAACTACACTATCAATTACTTCCGATTTGAAAGTGCTGATTAGAAAAATTTATATTTTTGACTTTTTTACCCATGTTGTTCAAGCTCTATGTGGACATTGTATGGTATATTCCTTGATAAATGTGTTTTCTGCTGACAAACTTTGTACTGTATGTCTAAATGCATCCTAATAAAACAAGACGGATGGCTGCTGTTCGAGTCACCTGTTAGAAAATTGTATCTATATGAACAATGCATTTTATCTATATGAATAATCCATATATTAATCTGTGAGGGCCCACGTGACACACTCCTGGTGAGATAGACTAATTCATGTGTCTCACTTTATTAAAATCCCTCACTTGATCAACCGTGCCCAAAGGGCCTGTGGGCTTAGACATGCCATCATGCCTTTAGATGCTTGGCCTATTTTGACTTGCGTTTGAGTTTGGATCGTTAACTGATTCGTTGCAGACCCCGTTCCTCCAGAGGAACCAGTAATTGATTTGTGCTGTCTTCATCTGTTCAAGTAGCAGCGGGATCCCTGTATCTCTTCTCTTGTACCTATGAAGAGCAGCTGTTGTTTCATTTAAAGTTCACAGGAATGTCTTCCTGTACCCATTAATGATCACTTTATAAAATAAAATGAAAAGTGTATGTTCCCTGTTGAGTTGTTCTGAGAGACTGCTCTTGATTGAGCCTCTCTATCACTCTCCTTTACAGTACATTGCAAATAAATTATCATTCTTGTTACTTTTCAGGCGTGTTGGATACGTGCCTTCATTTCAGAGGATTGCTAATTCATCTTAACCCCAGCACATCCAAAAACCTTTGAGGTGACACACAATACAGTTTACAGTCAATTATTTCTGTAATCTATGGCCTAATGTACAGACATTTGATGTGTCCGACATTTGCTGGAATCACTCAACCCTTCAATGAGGTCTTTGAAAAGCTGAATGGCTTTGTAATGAGGAACTCCCTCACTCAAAAGGACACACCTTCCTCATACAGGACAGCCAGGCAGACCAGGGAGGTCTAAAGAAGACAAACACGGTCGCTGAAAATAATCACCCCATAGCAGAGCTCAGCCATAGCCCACACATCTCACAACTCATCATGCTGCTGCTGGTCTTATTTGTGGGATGTTTCGCACTGTCTGCAGGACAAAGAGGTATGGAATAAAATATCAGTTATATGAATTATACACTAGACTAGGCTCATGATACAGGTTTAAGTGTGAAATGAACCAGAACAAATCAAAATGGAAAACGTGTTTGTTGACGGTGGCCCAGTTGCTGGGAGAGAGAGTGTAACTTCAAACAGGACTATGGTTGTGTTCACATGTTGTATATGACTGTGCTCTAATTCTTACATCCCCTCTGCAGCCATACCATCGACTACTCCATTGACTACTACAGACAGTCCCACATATGATCCTCAAAGTCCCACACATGACCCTCATTTCCACCAGTCAACTGCTGTCCCAATGGAAAGAAGTAGGTATTCAAGCGTTACCTATTCCAGTAACATTTTAGAATAACTATCCCAAATAAATAGTTAATACAGTAGATGTAGATCATTCACAAACGTATTTCTTAATGACTTGTTAAATGTATGTTAATAGTAGGTTAATGATTTAGAACTGTGCCTTATAACTAGTTAATAGGTTGTGAACAAGCTATTAGTAAACCACGTATTAATGACTTGTTAAATATTTGTTAATAGTTGATCCACCTATACAGCTGCCTCATCTGGCCTTCCATCAGGGAATCTATCTAAACACAAATAAATGTTTAGAAGTGAGTCACAAAACATTATGTAAAGGCTAGTAAATATATTTGATAAGACCATGTCAATAGTTTAGACCTTATTGGGTTTTCGTGGCTGTTCTCATCGATAGATAGATAGATAGATAGATAGATAGATAGATAGATAGATAGATAGATAGATAGATAGATAGATAGATAGATAGATAGATGAGAACAACCACAACAACCCAATAAGGTCTATAAACTATTGACATGATCCTATCAAATATATAATATATATATATTTGTTACTCCCTTCTAAACATTTAATTAGTTTTTTGTTTAGATAGGTTCCCTAATGGAAGGCTAGATGTGGCAGCTGAATAGGTGGATCAACTATTAACAAATACTGTACTTAACAAGTCATTAGTACGTGGTTTGCTAATAACTTGTTCTTGATCTATTAACTATTTATAAGACACTATTTTAAATAATTAACCAACTATTAACAAACATTTAGCAAGTCATTAATAACTCATTAACTAATAGTCTGTGAATGATCTATAAACTATTTATAAGGGATAGTTATTATAAAGTGTTATCATGTGGCTAACTGTAATCAAGGCTGGTTGTGATCAGATCACACATGCTATATATGACTGGGCTCTAATACTAATATCCCCTCTGCAGCCACCATCAACCATGTCCCCTTTCCCCCAACCACTGCCTCAATGGAAGGCGGTAGGTATTCAAGCGTTACATAAACATTCCAAAGAATTATGGAACTCAAAATGTCTTCATGCGTTTCTTCACGTATTGTACTGTAAGCATCTCCACTGTGTTTACTCTCCATAGCATTCACAATCCTGCGGACAACTGTAACGTCCTATCAAGAGATAAATCAGACGACAGTTTATCCGATTGTGCAAAAGGTAATCTCTTTATACTCTTTACTGTACATAATAGTCTTGGAAAGTCTCCTTTCAGCTGTGGCGCACTCCTGGCCATGTGTATACAGGCAACTATTATGAATGTGAATAACGTTTTTATACAAGTGAAAGTTATTAAGAATATTGATGGTATAACTAACGTATGAATTCAATGAATGTGAGACAAGTAAAGGGTGACCATATCTTTCCTGTAGCTTGAGCTTTGATGGTATAACTGTAACGTATGAATTCAATGAATGTGAGACAAGTAAAGGGTGACCATATCTTTCCTGTAGCTTGAGGAGCTCATTAAGAACACTCATCCACAGCTGAACCTTCGACTGACTGTGAAGAAGATCCAGAAAGTGTGAAAGCAAGTTTCTTTTCATGAATTCCATGCTTTTTGCTTTTGTCTTCCTGTTGTCATTTCATGTATATGAAGAGTATTCTGGTCAGTGTCTGATTGCATTTACCTTGGTGGGAGTAATATAAGACCACAGCACCACCTGTAACAGAATCCTTTTAGCCTAAAATCCTCAAAGGTCTTGATTTTCTGTTTCCTTGGGATCTCTCTCTCTCTCTCTTATATCTGTGTCCACTGTATGATTTATAAGATTCATATCCAATAAACTGATGGTATAACAAGCATGTCATTGTTTGGAAATAAAGATCATTGTGATAATTTACAGTAGGTTTACACACAACTTACACAACATAAGATCTGACGATCAACCCAAATACAGGAGCACATACCAGTGGCAGGGCGGTGGCCGACACAAAACTGGATTTTATGTTGTTGTTATGACTGAACACTTGTTTTGTTTGACAACAAATTCATCACAACACAAAGAGTAGTCTGTACTGCATTAAAACAATACAACATGACATTTAAGTCAGATGACATGGCATCAAAGCCACAAAATGTTTGAACTCAAAATGCTTCTCTGGTAACACAACGCATACACACTGAGCACTGTAATAGGATAGCTATAATCTCTGATAACATGATACGTTAAGATTGTTCATTGTAAACCTAGAAAGAGGCATCATCTACAGTAGGCTACATCTACATGAAAGAACTTCGCTGTTTGGAACAGGAAGAGAAAGAGATGTGCAAATGATGAAATTATCACTTACAGACATAATGTTCCTAACCGTTTTCATGAAATAGAAGACCATTCTGGGTTAGTTCTAACAGCAACTGCTGAAGCCTTATTTATATGGTGTAAGACAAGCTATGGCTCATGCTTCATGACTCGTAGCTCTAGGCAATTGTGTTTAGCTTGGTTTCCATGGCAACCGAATCACCAGCTGTCTAAAAATCTGTGTCACAGATGGGATGGGAGGCATTGTCTTACACAGTAAATTAGGCTCCGAGGTGCTACAGAAAAGATAACATTTTTATGTAGACAAATCTTTTTAAAAATTACAACTCCTAACACAGAGATTACTGCATGGTACCAACGTTATACTGTAATACTATTGGCGCACAAGCCTTTTTAGGGGTGGGAACCAAACCTCAGACATCTCAGACAGAGATAAACTCAACATTAATTTCAGACCCTTCAACATTTTTAAAATGATAAATCTTAATCAATAATCTTTTTTTGGGGGTGGGGGAGATGCGGGGGGGTACTTTTAGTTGCCGTTACCTTTACCTTTCCAAAAGCTCTGTGGATGTATTTTTTGGATGATTTGTCTACATAAAAATGTAATCTATCACCTTTAACTCAGTAGATTGAGCAGTTGGCCGTTGCATAGTCGAGGCAGATCCACTCGTTGG
Organism: Borostomias antarcticus; assembly: GCF_949987555.1. Classification (NCBI taxonomy): domain Eukaryota; kingdom Metazoa; phylum Chordata; class Actinopteri; order Stomiiformes; family Stomiidae; genus Borostomias; species Borostomias antarcticus. The sequence continues at coordinate 13,042,906 of NC_140257.1, forward strand.
TGTACTGCCTGTATCCGTCAACTTGACTGAGTCCACTGCCTGCAAATGTGAAAGGGAGGTACATTATATTCAGGATATTGATGTAGAGCCTGGCATTGCCCTGTAGAGGTCAGTTACCCAGATCTTGGGTCAAAGGCAGCATAGGGAACCGTTCTGCTCTCACCTTCTATCAGGTTCTGGAGGCTGCAGTAGCTGGTTCCGTTATCCGTCAGGTCTGCCCAGGACTCGGACACTGAATCACCCTGGTGGGAGACGGGAGATATGTCAGGTCTATTTAAAACACAGAGAAAGACTCCCTACAGGGCTGCTAAGTCTCAAGCATTGAACGTGAGACACACGCATTTCAGCCTCTTCTCACGCTCACATGCCACACTTGACAATTGTCACGCGGAGACCCCCCCCCCCCCCTCGCCCCATCAACTACTCGCCCGACAATAAAATTAACGGGGAAGGGAATAAATCTCACTCCAAGCTTTTGGTCAAACTTGGCAGCCCTGCTCCCTGTGTGTGTGTATGTGTGTGTGTGTGTGTGTGTGTGTGCGCGTGTGTGTGTGTGTGTTTGAGGTGAGCTGAGCCCCCTGTGACCTTTGACCTGTCCGTGCCTAGCTTACTATAAAGCGGCACACAGTGGCCTCCAAGGGATCCATGGTGAAGCTGAGGTCATCCACTTCCTTGGTCCAGGGAGAGGTATGTTTGGCTCTAATGCGAATGGGGGATACAAACACCAACTGGAACACAGAAACAACAACAAACTCTTCAAAACGATGACTCAAACATAGGATACCGCTAATAAAGGAGACCACGCATTCTTGCAGATAACGCGTGTGATTTGCACGAGAAACATTTCAAAGCGAGCAATCACGAGCTAGGTGAGGCACAGGGCTACCGTAGGCCTACAGAGAGGACGCGCAGGGTAGGGTGTCTCCTACCTCATACAGGCAGGTCTCTCCCCCGGATTTGCAGCTGGCCCTGGTATTCCAGGCGTTGATCTGGTTCACCAGAGCCACGTATACGTCCCGACAGGGGATGCCTACTAACCTGCAGGACCGCGAGAGACAGAGATCGCGTCATCACACACGCAAACGTGTTTCCTGATTGGGTCACCTGTGAAAACCCTGAGGGGATTCAGGGTTGTTAACTCATTAACAAACGGTCACCTCTCTCTCCACTGATAAGGCTATTTCACACACAGGGACTGTGTTTATAAGCGTGACATCCATAACCGGTATGACAAATCGTGAGGACTGGAGTGTGCGGTCACATGCGCTGTACCATGAGTTTCACCCGCTTCTACACTGTTAACAGTGGGTGAATCTCATAACTTAAAATGAATACCAGGATGAAGTCTGTCTTTGTCTGGCAAGTCACAAGATTACTCGACTGTACGAATTTAGATGTATGAATTTAGATGTTATAAAATCAGTCAGCTACAGTAGGCTATAAATATAATCTATAGGTCATTGTGGATGGATATAGTCCCTGTCATTACTCTTTTTATGCTACTGCCCCCTTATCTAGTGTCTTTTACGTTACTCTGTATCCAGTGTCCTTTTCTTTCCAGCTTTACTGTAATTTCTACAGTTGAAACCCAAATCCCCCCCTGGGGTATCTATCTATCTATCTATCTATCTATCTATCTATCTATCTATCTATCTATCTATCTATCTATCTGTCTGTCTGTCTGTCTGTCTGTCCGTCCGTCCGTCCGTCCGTCCGTCCGTCCGTCCGTCCGTCCGTCCGTCCGTCTATATCTAATTGATCTATTGATCATGGTTTCTGAGTAAATAACACTGAACAGACACAAATGCATTCTAATTCCATTCATATTCAACACTAAACTACTTAAATAGCAAAAGAAAAACCTAGACACCTATTCAGATCCCACAAATTCATTCAAACACATACAGTATGGTCACCACACCCATTACACACACAGATGAACCTTTAGAACAACGTAAAATAATACCAAACTGGACCTGTCTGAACATCAAAAACGAACACATCTCTTTTACGCGATCACACAAACACACATTCAAATGTATTCGAACAGAAATAAGTGGGACATACCATATCACTTTGCACTGTGCGTGGAAGTGCTCCTGGGAGGTGGCGAAGAAGGAGAACCCTAGAATCAGGGCTGATGTTAGGAGCAGGGATTTCACTTGCATGGTGGAGAAGCCAGTTGTGAGTCTGTCCTCTAGGGTGCTGTGGAGTGTGTGGAGCTGCGGTGACCGTCTGCTGGTGGCGTCTGGGCCTTATAAGAACACCGGCTGCCCACTACCTCAGGTCATGTGAAAAGGTGAGGGAGGGGGCCGGTGCAGCATTGATTATCACGGTTCGGAGCATGTGAGAGCCAGTGGAGAGAGGGGAAATCCTGTAGTTGACTTATCATTGATGAACAGTGAATACAGGCAATTGAAGTTTGCTATCAGGGGGGTTACGGTCGAGGGGTTGCTCCTGTGATAAAGTGGCATACATTTGTACTGAAGAAGATAAGCAAGAGCCTTGTGAGACCATCCTGATTTTGCAAGCTCACATTCTGTTTCTCTCGCCAATCAGTTTGGGTACTCTCCATAGAGATCCGTTTGTGCCAGATCAGAAAACGATCTCGCAAATCAGCGTTGGTTCTGAGGAATTTGAAATACAAACAGCTACACTGAACGGGCTTAGATGTGATGGAGTGGTTGAAGTTCACGTATGATAGATGGTTCATCCAATCACCTATCAAGAATTTTTGAAAGTGCCTGACCTTTTGACCCCTCTGGCGCATCGGGTTAGGTAAGCAACACTGGGTCAGTGGGCTCTGAGAACACACCTGTCATATTCCAGAATGTATCTGAATGGAGAAAGTATAAGTAATCAGAAAAATAAAGAAAAAAGTACAGAAAAAAGGTACCACTGGGTACTGGTAGCGAATTTTAGGTACCGTATCGGTTCAAATGTGAACGGTACCCAACCCTACTGTTATTGTTTTGGGCCATTATTCTATTCCCAACTACGAAGATAGAGCTACAGGAGCTATGACTGACAGTGGCGTTATTGGTGGTGGTGGCGAGGGTTTTTGTGAGTTCAGGCTAGAGTGGGGGGATGTACCAGTCTGGCCTGGAGCTCCATAGACATTCAGACACCCAGACATCCAGATTTCCAGCCTCTGTTCCTCCAGGCTCCATGCATTAAGCCCCAGACTTCCAGACATCCACCAGACTTCCAGACCCCGAGACTGGTTCTCCTTCATGCTGGTTCTTCCAGACTTCCAGACATCTAACGCATCTTTTTCTGGTTTATGTTATGTAAAAAAGGGTTTCATATCAGTGCAAATTGGACAACATGCGCCAATACCGCAACAATACAATATCTGTGATAGTCTTTTGTGTCTTGCTGAGAAATGGTGAGAAGAAAGTGATGGCAATGCTGTGAAATTAACTTTCTGTGTAGTGAAGACATACTCATAGATTATTTATTACATATTTGAGTTAATAGAGGAGTGAGAAAGGGGTAGGAACCTACAAGTGTATACTTCTTCATACTCCTTTTAGAACACTGTTATTGTTTTTTGTTTGTTTTAATCTGTTTTTATTGTGTTCGAAATAAACTTTCATTCATTCATTCATTCATTCATTCATTCATTCATTCATTCATGTCTCATTAGCTTTCTGTGTAGTGAAAACATACTCATGTGTCATTAGCTTTCTGTGGAGTGAAAACACTCATGTCTCAAAGGTTCATGACAAATATTAAAACTTTAACATATTTTGTAGCATGTCTTTCACTATGATGGTCATAGTGGATATAAAACATATCAAAATGAGGAAACAGACATACAAATCCTATACCTAGCATCTACTGTAATCAGTGTGGAGTACCCACAAGTGGGTGGATTGATTTGTGGTGATATGGCTGACCAAGGCTGTTATCAACACAGATCCATTGTTTGTGATGACTGCATTTTTACTGGAGTCGAGTTCATTGCATTGTAATGTTTTGCTATTGTATGGCTCCCTCTTCTGGAGTATACAGTAGGCATTTTGACACACAGGCCTATCCACATATGAGTTGTGAACGCAGAGACACAGACCAGTCTAGCAGCTACAAATGAACAGAAGAGGATGATGCTTTCCCCATGACCCAAGGTGAAAATTTGAATGAACTCAACAGTCAAGTCAGTCCAACAGTCATGAACTCAATAGTCAATATCCTGAAATAAAACCACCAAAAAATAAACAACTACCAGTATTTAGAGATGTAACACTATCATTCTACTATACTAAGAAGGGGAGTTTGATCTGGTGCAATTTAGAAAATAGTTCAAGCTCTTGATGCAACTTAGCAAGGAAAATCCAAAAGGTGAATATGAAAATAAAATTGGTTTACTTAATCTATACAATACAAGAATGTTTCAAATATTCCTAACACTCACAATTGTATTTACAAAAAAAGACAAAGAAAGAAAGAAAAAGAAACCATTGAACAGCACTTCAAAACTCAGAAAGACTGAACAAGACTAAAGAAGGTTTGAGATGAGAACCCTGACTAGGAAAGAAGATCTGAGATTAGAACAAGACTAGGAAAGAAGATCTGAGATTAGAACAAGACTAGGAAAGAAGATCTGAGATGAGAACAAGACTATGAAAGAAGATCTGAGATTAGAACAAGACTAGGAAAGAAGATCTGAGATGAGAACAAGACTAGGAAAGGTTTGAGATGAGAACAAGACTATGAAAGAAGGTTTGAGGTGAAATTATACCATAGGAGGAAATAATACCACAAGAGAGTGGTAGAGAGAAGGTCTGAGGAGGAGAGAAGACGGGTGAAACTGGCTGCATGATGAAAGACAGGCTGAAAAACGTTGACATAACACTTGCGTACACGTGGCACGTTGCCTTGTCTATTTTGAGACGTCACCAAGTCACCAAGCAAAACAACTTACTCGCTGACTCGGTTATGACTGCTGCAACAGTACAGGGTTGGTTTTGGTTTTGGCCTTAACTCTTGAGTTTTGGTAATTCTGATTTACTAACAATTGGAAAGAACCCCCATTATTCAATAGAATGTAATTGTATTACAACTGCAATGTAAACACAATAAGTGTGTGTTTGTGGAAAAACCCTGTGTTCGACAGTTGGTAAACTCTCAGGACAGGACTAGTGCTATGTGCTGCATGGAGCAAACACAGTGGACTACTTCACACTTCAACACTTCATATAGAATATTTTGAACAATATTCAAGGTTTTTACATAAGGAGTGTATTGTATACACTCATACCGTCATTGGAAAACAGCTGATAATCAATAAGACTTTGCAAAATAATCTTGATAGCAAAATAGTTCAGCCGCCCGAAAAAAAAATCCATTCTCAGTTTCTTCCCATTTGTAAGTACCTGCTCCTCTTCTTTCCCTGAGCCCTGAAAACATTTGAGATCACAGCCTGATACTTAACGATGGATATCATGGAAACAGAGTTAAACCCACGCATGCCTCTGTCTGTGTGCAGACCAGTAGGCTCTGTGCTCCAAGCACGTGCGCTATGCAGGGGTGGGGATCGGCCTGATCCCGTAGACCAGCAGTCCCTCACTGGGTTTTACTGTCGCCCGGCTTCTCTGGTTCCATGTCCAGCTCGGTGAGACAGCAGTAACACACGATCTGGGTGTATTTGGTGACCATGGCTGGCATGGAGAGAGAGAAAGAGAGAGAGAGAGAGGGGAGAGAGGGAGAGAGGAGGGAGAAGCAGGGGGAAAAGATTAAGTTAACTTAATCAGAGCTTATGACAATAAATCAGACATTTGTGGCGATGCATGTAGCATCTTGAAAGTGATACAGAGGGCCCCCGGCACTGATAAACATAGCTCTCGGACATCGTGGAGCCAGGAAAATGGCACATGGTGTCTTTCAACTTCGCTCCATCACAAGCCATGGCGGACTCTTTGCAGAACAACAGATCTGTAACTGTGGTGATGGTGCGGTAAGTTGGCGATGAAAACCAGGGAAGCCACAGGGGGGGACCGTGGAATCCTCACCATTCAGCTTGCCCACAAACTTCGGCCTCTTCTCCTCTGGCAGGTAGATGGCCACGTAGTAGACAGGCACTCCGGACAGGGCGATGCCGATGCCTATGAGGGAGTTGATGGTGTCTCCGTACAGCGGAACGATGACCAGGAAGAGACTGCACAGGCAGTAGATGATGGGGAAGAACAGGGTGAGCTGTGAGGAGAGAGAGAGAGAAGAGAGAGATGACGCCTAGCTGGAGGACTGGTTGAGAGAGAGAGAGAAGAAGAGAGAGAGAGAGAGAAAGAGAGAGAGAGAGAGAGAGAGAGAAAGAGAGAGAGGGTAAGAAACATCTAGGTTGCTGGTTGGTGGTGGTGGTGGTATTGTGTGCGCGCGTCTGTGTGTATTAGTGTGTGTGTGTGTGTGTGTGTGTGTGTGTTACCTTGACGGGCCTGTGTCTGTCCGGCTGGGTGACGCGCAGGTAGATGAGCCCGGCCACAGACAGACCCACGTAGAACCAGTAGCTAAAGCTGAAGTAGTTGATGAGTTGGAACACGTCCTCCACACACAGAAAGATCAGGCCCATCACCCCCTGGAGGAACACGGGAGCTTCTAGCGTGAAATCGCTTCAGAGATGTCCAAAGCATGCATCATGGAGATAGTAAATTGTAAATGGTTGATTGATTGAGTTTATTTATGGATTGAGTAAAAACAGTAATCCAAGGGATGACATTTATTTCCAACATGGTCCTTTGATATTTACATACAAGACAATAACGCTAAACATTTAATGGAGATAGTAAATTGTAAATGGTAACGATAAATGGACTACAAAACGCTTTTATCTAAAGCACTTCACAATGGCCTCACATTCACCCATTCACACACACATTCACACAACAATGGCGGCAGCTGCCGTGCAAGGTGCTAGCCTGCTCATTGGGAGCAATGTGGGGTTCGGTACCCAGTACACAGCGGTCGAGCGATCACTCACGTTGAAGATGAGGGCCGGTACAGGCGTGTAGCGCTCCATGTGGATCAGACTCAGGCTGTCTGGGAGGTGTCCCTCTCTCGCCCCTACGAAGAACAACCTGGGCGACAGACAGGTCCGATGAAAAACAGACACCGATGACTGATTAAAAAAAACAAAAAACTATGGTAAACCTTCTTAAACTATAAGGCATGTGATAGGGGTTGAAGTGACCACCATTAGGCTTATTCAAACTCCTGAGATTGACTGATATCAGTACCTGGAGGCGGCGATGATGGAGGCATTGAGGCCCCCGTAGCAAGACATGGCCACAGAGATCGGTATGACCCAGCTGAACGGGCCTAGGACCTTGTTACCAAATGTCTGTTGGATTGAAAGAAAAAGATTCAATAACATAGTTCACATTGGTTATAACATTGGTTATAACATGGTTCACATTGGTTATAACTCCTGCTTTGACTTGAGAAATACAATTGTCTCTCTCTATATTGGGTTAGGGTTCGGGTTAGGCTTAGTGACCAGATCTAGAGTTGGAGGTCAGGAGCCTCACCACGGCGACAGCGTCGCTGGCCAGCAGAGAGGGCATATCCAGGACGACATAGTAGGCCACGTTGGTCAGCAGGTAGATGATGGTCACTATGGGCATGGAGATGGCAATAGCCAGAGGCAGGTTCCTACAGGCAGAATACAATCAAAACAAAACAGTCAATTATGTCAGCTAACTCTAAACAGAACTACTGTAAACAGAAGATATTATCTCTTACTCTTCATATCCAACAGCATGTTAAGTATAATACAGTAATACAGACAGGTACAATAACCATAGAAACAAACGTTCTATTGTTGAAATATACTTACCCTTGATTTTAACATTTGACTCTACTCTAACAGTCACATCCAACCTCACCACCATGCCTTTCTACCATGACTGGCTGATTATCCCTATCCACATGAATAAAGAGCAGGAAGCCCAGATAGCAAGCGGATCTGGGCCATATACAGGCCAGATCTAGCCCTTGTGGCTGTTCCGGCCCATATATGGCCCAGAATCATTACACATCCGCTTGCTATCTGGGAGTGATGAGATAATATAAGGTCACAGACGTTAATATTATATGGCCACATTGTGACGAGGGGTGTACAGCGTGTGTGTGTGTGTGTGTGTGTGTGGGAGGGAGGGGGGTGGGGCGTTGTCTGTTTTTAGACTAGAACAGGGACCAGTGGATATTGTTCCACTGTGTCAGTATATATCTAGGGGCTTTGTTGTGGCATGTATAGAACAGGACGGGGGTCTGTGAGTGTGAGTGAGAGCTTGTGACCACCTCTCAGGGTTCTGGATCTCCTCTGTGACAAAGTTGAGTGTGTCCCAGCCAGAGTAGGAGAACAGGGCCGAGTACAGGGCAAGGGCAATGGGACCAGACTCCAAAGCAGAACCCTCAAATGGGCTTTCAAGGTTCTGCGTCTGTCCTAGGAGGATGGATAGAGAGAGAGGATAGAAAGAGGCAGACAAGGTTAGAGATGAACACAGAAATAGTTGAGATTGAGTAGATTTTGTATTCTCTCTATTATACATATATATTAGGGCTGTCAAACAATTAAAATCGAATTAATTACATGATTTGTAATTAATTAATCTAATTAATTGTAATTAAACGCATATATCACTTTTTGCTGGGAAAACCCCCCAAATGAAGTTATTTAAATTAAAAGACATTATTTTATTGTGGCAAAGGAGCAAAGCATTGGATATACATTACACAATGTGGCTTTAAGAGGTCAATATATTGTTTTATTAAATTATTATTTGCAATATCTTGTTATGTGTAAGTCTATCTATCAATCAATCTGAGCAACATATTCAGCTTGTGCCAATACGGATGGATTTGAGAAGCTATTGTGCCTCTTGATGGCACAGAGTATGCTAAGTATGCAAGATTATTCAACTAAATGCCAAGAAAGGTTGGCCTTCGGCTAAATGGCAAGAAAACCAAGATTATCGCCTTCAACATCCTCCCGGACCATCCACCTTTAACAACAACAGGAGGCACTGCTCTGAAGGAAGTCAATGACTTCAAATACCTGGACTCATGGGTCAACTCGTCAGAGCAAGATCTTAAGTGAGGAAGGCGCTCGCATGAAAGACTCTGAACGGCAGGCATGGCCAGTGTGTGGAACTCCAACCTCTCCCTGACAAATCAAGCTCACCTTCTATGTGACGGTAGAGTCTGTTCTCCTCTATGCTATGGACCCTGAAGCCCACCCAGCAGAAGTGCCTTGACAGGTGTTACACCAGAATGCTGCGTGCGGTACTTAGCATCAATAAGAGCATGTTACCAACAAGCATCTGTATGAGAGGACACCCAGGATGTGTGAGAAAATAGCAGCCTGGAGAATGAGGCTGGCTGGCCACTGCGACACAAGAAGCTTTGAGAGCCAACCCAAGCCCCCAGGAATCGAAATCTAAAGTGAAGGCCTATTGAACCGCGCCATCTTGGCTAGATTTGTAGTCACTTGGCTATTTCCGGTTACTTTTGACTTGCGCAGTTGAGCTTCTCTGGCCGACGCGCGTCCACGCACGTTCCCGGCTCTCCCCGCTTTGATTTAGCAATGAAAACCGGCTTGCATATTAACCTGTTTTTGTCAAATATATCAATTGGAGAAATTATTTTTTGATCCTGGCATCTTAGTTTTAACAGGTTAAATATAATTGAACATGTTTTGTTTGCTAGTAGATGGTATTCATTCCGTTCGCGATAACGTTATTGCAGCCAGGCTAAATTCCTCCAGGGAGCCAGTGACAGGCGAGTTGAAGAGCTTCACTCCCCGCCAGCAGGAGCTCTGGCCGCGGCTACCGCATCTCGGAAAACCCGCTGAGTTCATGGCTGCTATTTCACACTCGCCCTTGATCAATCCCAATACCGATCCATGGTAATAATGAATCAATCGTTCAGATCAGATCGGCAGTGCTGCATGCATGTTACAACATCATTGTTAGCTTTATTAACATAACCATAGCCTACATTTATCTCTCTAACGTTAGGCTATCCATCTTACACCAGTCGGCCATTCGATAGCTGGAAGCGGTCAACGCCAACGTTGACTGAAAACACCCAAACTCGTTTCATGTATCGTTTCATCTTCATGCTACACATCAACTCCTTTACATTGTATGTGAATAAATTCCTGTTATTCTAAAAATATCCCATTTCTGTCCATTCCTGGAAAAGGCTAATAATTGCTGTCAAATGATCACTCCAGTTTATCACCGTATCCCACTACCATTTCAACTATGCACAGGAGGTTGTCTTGTGGTCATTTTCATTAAAAAATGATTAGCCTGATCAGTTTGTTGTATGTATTAAGCCCTTTTTGAGCGGTATGCTTGTATTAATAGCTTATAGCTTGCCATACTCACCAACCTTGGGACCTCAGAAATAGGGAGCATTTCCAAACCAAATTGCCAAATAACCAAATTTATTCACATACAATGTAAAGGAGTTGATGTGTAGCATGAAGATGAAACGATACACTGAGTTTGGGTGTTTTCAGTCAACGTTGGCGTTCACCGCTTCCATTTATCGAATGGCCGACTGGTGTAAGATGGATAGTGTCATGGAATTTAACACACAGTCTCAAGACTATTCAGATGCATATCCTTTCTATTCATCAAGTCCCCTGAAAACCCCTAGGTTTCAATCTCCCTTTATGATTATAAACACCCAACCCTCCCTTTTTGTAATTGTAAACAGACTCCTCTGCTTCGCTCTTTTGTCCAAGTCAGAAAGGCCACACCTTGTCCTTCCTGCCCTGACTCAGACCTTTGTCTATATTCAAAGTATATTCAAAGTAAGTTTTCATCCCCCGCCCACTGGGTGATATCCGACTCAGCCAATCAAATGACACCTACTACCTCGTTGGTTTGAAGCAATATAAGGGGCAGTTTGGCGATCTGACTTTCACTTCTTCCCTGATAGAATCACTCTGTGTTTTATTATTTGAAGTCCGTTTGCAACCGTATTGTTTCTTAATAAACCTGACTGAACATATTTTGAGCGAACCCAAGCTTTGGCAAGTACTCTCATTTTTCAAGCAACTACAATAGCCTAACGTTAGAGAGATAAATGTAGGCTATGGTTATGTTAATAAAGCTAACAATGATGTTGTAACATGCATGCAGCACTTCCGATCTGATCTGAACGATTGATTCATTGTTACCATGGATCGGTATTGGGATTGATCAAGGGCGAGTGTGAAATAGCAGCCAGGAACTCAGCGGGTTATCCAAGATGCGGTAGCCGCGGCCAATGCTCCTGCTGGCGGGGAGTGAAGCTCTTCAACTCGCCTGTCACTGACTCCCTGGAGGAATTTAGCCTGGCTGCAATAACGTTATCGCGAACGGAATGAATACCATCTACTAGCAAACAAAACATGTTAAATTATATTTAACCTGTTAAAACTAAGATGCCAGGATCAAAAAATAATTTCTCCAATTGATATATTTGACAAAAACAGGTTAATATGCAAGCCGGTTTTCATTGCTAAATCAAAGCGGGGACAGCCGAGAGAGCCGGGAACGTGCGTCTACATTTCAGAGAAATGTGAACTTTTTCGTGGACGCGCGTCGGCCAGAGAAGCTCAACTGCGCAAGTCAAAAGTAACCGGAAGGCCAGAAAAGCACAACTGCGCAAGTCAAAAGTAACCGGAAATAGTCAAATGACTACAAATTTTGCCAAGATGGCGCGGTTCAATAGGGCTTCATTGTTGATAGCGGCCAGTGAATGGAGTGGCTGTATCCAGTTTATATAATACATCCATGGAGCCAACACACTGGCGTCGATTAGGAGGGCGTCCCACGCCAACATACGTGGATGTACGTAAGAAGGACACTGGAGCAGAAAGTAGTATTTGCAATGCTTCCATTAAGTCCTTGTCTTCTACCGTAGCAATTGACCTGCAGTAGGCTACATAGCAATTCATTTTGCGATCGAGTTTGTAAATTTCTTGCTTTTTGTCCTTTTTTTGAGGTAGACTTAGCCTACTGATTCTGTGCTGCCTGCTCTCTGTAGCCTATATGGGGTCTCCTGGGCAAAATAGATTAATAAAAAAAAAAGAAAAAAAAAAGAAAAAGTTTTTATATATAGGCTATATATATTTAATGCATTATTTTTTTCAGAATTAATTGATATAATGAATGTGTTAAATTGACAGCCCTAATATATAGAGATATTTTTTAAATTTCTCTATTATTTTTTACATTTCTCTATTATACATTTCTCTATTATACATTTCTCTATTATTCAAGTTGAAATAATCCTCCTCTCCTCTGGTCTCACCACTGGCGATCTTCATGACCCCTATTGTGATGATCAGGAAGAGGGACATGAGTTTGGTGAACGTGAAGACATCCTGGACCATGGTACCCCACTTCACATAGGCACAGTTAATAAATATCAACGTGCCTGAAAAAGAGAGAGGGAGAGACAGAAAGAGAAAATGAATAACGATGAATAAAGAAGAAATTCACTGATCAAACAAAACAAGACCAGGCCAGCCTGGCTTATACTAATAGGCTACAGTATTAGCTGTTCTTAATAGTTCTGGCCAAATTTCATTGCCAGCCTTATGCACTTCAACTTTAAGTGGTGAATTAAGTCGACCAAGACACAGTGGCTTATCTGGACATCTACACATATTTGATGTTAAAAGTGTAGTGTGTGATTTTTGGTGGCATCTAGTGGTGAGGTTTCAGATTGCAACCAACTGAATACAATTATGTGGTGCCACATGGCTGCCTCCGTGGAAGGGCCCCGCTCCATATGTAGATATAAAGTGTTAATTTTAAGCTAACAAAAAAATAATTATTCTCATTTTCATACACAAATTAAAACATACTTATGAATATTATTTTCCATTTCTGCCAAGTGTACACAAAATTCTGCAACAAAATTATACACACTGAACCTTTAAATACATGTGGGAGAGTTCATTAAGCATACAGTATTCAAATTTACTACTTGACACTAGTTGACTAGCTATTGATTACATTTTAAGAAGCTATGTATTTACCTAGGCGTAGTTGTGCTTGGGGTTTTTGCATTGAGAATGGACTCGCACTCGCACGAATGCAACCAATGCAATGTGAAATTTTAACTGGCCCACACTCAAAAAAGTTGCATATGTGATAATTTTTGTCATTTTGATCATTTTGAGCCCTGATTTGTTAGCACTCTGAGATTTTAGCAATGAGATTTTCGAATGAAAAGTGCATTATAAATAAAATGTATTATTATTATTATTATTATTATTATTATTGATATTAGCCTCTCAAATTGTCAATCAAATCACATTATGTATAGCTAGCTTACATTGGTTTACCAGCTAGTTAGCTAGCTAGTTAGCTAGCTAACATAACTTTACTTGACCAGTTGGTCGACTGATATTAACAAGCTAGATAGCTCTCCTCTTAAACTGTCGGCCAGGAATGCTTAGTCAGCAGTCAGCGCATGAGTAGTTAACAAAGAGCCACAAAGAGCCCCAGAGTGACAATAAGACAATACCTATTCTAGGGCAAGATAGGCTCCACCCATCAGCCTAAAAGATGCCAGGTGTGATGGCATGTCTGTGTGTGTGTGTGTGTGTGTGTGTGTGTGTGTGTGGGTGTGTGTGTGTGTGTGTCTGTGTGTGTGTGTGTGTGTGTACACGTGTGCATATGTGTGTGTGTGTGTGTGTGTGTGTGTGTGCGCGCGCACTTGCGTGTGTGTGAGAAAGATGCATGGCTGAGTCACTGCATTGCTGCCCTCTCACCGAAATACCAGGACACTGTGCCACTCTCAGACAGTGAAGAGAGAAGCCATACAATGCAAATGGGAACGGGCTATTTAAAAGCTCTGGCACCTTCTCAGGACACTTTTAGTCTAAATTGCAGCCGTTGCCAACCCACAGGCACGTCGGGGACCTCTCGTGTTGGCGTGAAATCACAGTAGAAGTGGCATGTACGAAAACAATTGCTACCCATCACTTCCCACAACTCTCACTTCACAAAAATACCTCATGTTAAGACAAGAGTGCTTTCACCCATCACTACCGCTCCCCTCAAACACAAAGAACGGTTCATTCTCGACACAGCAAAACCATAAACGCTCCCTTGATAGCTCAAAAGGGAACCATCTCACTATAGAGGTCCACAAAAAGGTTTCTGTTCCAACCAGGCCTTGCATTCCCCATCGGACAGGCGGAAGCCGCCTCCTCTCTCTCTGTGGTGACTCGGAGGGGCTGAGGACAGAGGGGTCGTCCTCGACAGAGGGGTCGTACGGCAAGATGGCGGCGCACACGGGTGCAGCGGCTCGACTCTACCTTTTAATTTCGTTGTACCAGCAATGTCACAATGACAATAAAGGAAATCTCTTGAATCTCTTACAGAGGCAAGCAGCGGCGATGAGGCGAATGGCGTCGTAGGGCGGCGGGCAGGTGGGGAACATGGCCTCCACCAGGTAGTTGGCGAAGGTGAGCGAGATGATCGCCTGGCTGGCCGGCTCGATCAGCAGGATGGACGTCCACAGGCGGATGAAGGCCAGGAAGCCGCCGAACGACTCCAGGATGTAGGCGTAGCTGGCGCCGGACTTGCCGATGGTGGTGCCCAGCTCGGCGTAGCACAGGGCCCCGAACACGGAGAAGACCCCGCCCAGGGCCCAGATGACCAGGGACAGCCCGTAGGAGCCGCTGTGCATCAGCACGCCCTTGGGCGAGACGAAGATCCCCGAGCCGATCATGTTGCCGACGATGAGGCAGATCCCGCTGATGAGGTTGATCTCGCGCTTCATTTGCATCTTCTCCTTGCCGCCGCTCGCCGCCTTCAGGTCCTCGTCGGACTGCGCCCGCGAGCCAGGACACATTGTCCGCGTCATGGCCGCCAGCTGCTGTCTTATCATGGCCCCGCCGCGGAGGGTCTCACACAAAGGCACACGACACAAAGGGCTTGTTCACCCTGAGAGCCAAGAGACAGAATTAGATGGTGCTTATCTTTCTAACTCACTTCCTTACATTTTTGGGTGAACTAACCCTTTAAATTAAGCTTAGAGAGTGCTACCAAGACCCTGACTCCATGTTGTTGTTGTTTTTGGAGTCACAACAGGACCAAAAGCACTGTGGGTATTATCATGGTAGTGAAAACACAATTAATTCCATTTCATTAAAAAAAAGGTATTACAAGGTAGACAAGACTATTGACTGATTTGAACCAACACTGACCACTAGTTTGATCACTTCCATGATCTTTTACAATTCTAAACAAAGAAAAGAAGCATGGACAAAAACAACCAACGTTGAAACAAAAGATGTACATACCTGCTATGGTAAATAGGAGAACAAGGGAGCCACAGAGAAAGTGATAGATCAGGGATTCTCCTTGTTTGAGGATCAACGCTCCCAGATGAGTTTTCTGAATCGGACAGTAGGAGCTCAAGGCTGAGAGGCAGCAACAGGACGATCGATGTCGCAATCCCCAGCATAGGGTGTTTTTCCAGCCTAGACGCACCACTCTCAAGTTGCTATTTTGGGGGTGAGGGGGGTGAGGAGGGGGGGAGGTCAGCACGAGAGCCCCCCTCTTGTGGGAACTGTGATAACATGGGATAAAACTGAATGGGATGGGGTCAAACTGTTCCAGACCCAAATGTTTATGTAGAGTCCTGGGTGATATTGTTGAACACTGAAATCCCATCTTCCCAGACATCACTCAGTTGTGACAGCTGTTTGCGCCCATGCTCAATGTCTCTGTAACTATTATGGGATGCACCTCAGTTGGTCATCCAACTGAATATCTTATACCCTACATAGTATGACAAAGAAACATTGAATCCTTGACTGTTTAAACTGTATTGACTTGGTCTATGGGGGAAATTCATAATTCGTCACAGAGGGCCCATGACACCAACATGCCCCAACAGTGTCGGGATGGAGGTGTAAGATATTGATTCTGGCCAGACTGAGGCATCCAAGATGGCGCCACACTAGGGACAGTCAGTTACAGCAGCAGTTTTTCATTATTTATGTGCATGTTTGTTTCGTTTGTGTCTTTTTATGCATATTCTACTGTAATTAGTCCTTGAATAGGCCTATGCCTTTTTGTTGTACCAATCTATCTACGCCTGGGTGTTGGTACAGTAGGAAGAGCAGTTCTTTGTCAGAAGTGAGTCTGAGGGGAATCTACTGTATATTAAGATCTGTGGAAAGAACATCCAAGAGAAAGAAAATCGATGGAATTTATCCACTTTATTGACACACTAAGGAGTAGCAGTTTTTGAAACTTACCACAGGAATTTAATCTTTTGCCAAAAATGAGTTTCCTACTGTATGAATACATATTCTTTGATTGGAGTGTTCTTGCATAATGATAGCAACATGAAAAAGTAACCTACAAACCTACCTCGGCAATGCTTAGAAAGGCAATTATAAAAAAACACCTCCAACAGACATTTGGTAACAAGGTCCTAGGCACCTTCATGATAGTTTTAGAGATAGACACATGAAACAGAAATGTAACTAGAGAAATTTCACCACAACATACGTTTAAGACTAACATCAAAGGCTAACAGATATGTTCTAATGGGAAAATATAGAATATCAATCACCGCATCAATGACAAGGCAGTTACTGTAAGTCCAGAGGTTTTACCTTTCTGGCTCACTCTACACGGCCCTTGGCACAACACATTTCAATTAACTAAAGTCTCAGCAAGAACTCATATCGCGGAGTCTACCTTTTAACGACAACATAAAAGTATAAATAAAAAAAAGATGATCTTAAACAGTTCTCCTTAATTAAAAGATTCCAAGAGAACTCAATCCTGGTTGTAGCTACAGTATAGTGCTGATTCAGCATCATTTGGGGATGTGCAGTGGTGATTATGACGATGATGATGATGATGATGATGACGATAAGGCCTCTTATACTTAGTTCTTGGTTCCCTCTCTTGACGAGACACTGCATGCACACATCTTTGACCAAGAGAGAAACCAGCTCTACAGACAGGAAGAGGAAGCCAAGCACAGCGAGGGACAGGACCGCCTTTGATGGGGGAAATTGCTTGACTATTACCGTACAGCTTGTACTGGCACTTACGAATCTCTGACTAAGAAGAAGCAGATTAATGCTGGATGGTTGACAGATGGCCTGTGCTCTAGGCAGAGGAACGCAGTCATAACAGTCATGATACAAGCACCCATGTGAGGGCAGCTGATAGAAGGAAGTCTAAACATTATAAACAAGTAAAGCTCATCACTCTAGTAGTCAGTATCATTAACAACTGCAAACTGTTGAGGACTGGAGATTGAATTCGAACTCATCAATATTTCAACTCATTCATATTGGGTGTGTTATGAGGCTGAATATCAGGACAGCCGACCTCAGCTCTCTGTTGGAGCTACACCAACGAATCCCTATATTTAGCTCTCGTGTCGATGTTGCACAAGACCAGGGTCCATCCCTTCCTTCGTGTGGTCACAAACACTCCCTAGACAAGATCAGTTTCGTCCTTTGTGGCAACACACTGTGGTGGAAAACGCATGCCTGTGTACACATTTCTGACTAAAACCCACAAGATTTAGAGGAATTTATACAACACAGATGGAGCAACAGTACATCAATTGCCTGGCATACCCAAACAATAGACATGTTGGCTCAACATCATATTTGAGTTATTTGCCTTTTTTGGTGACAGTGGTATTAAGACTAACCAACAGAACTGTCTACCTAATACAGTAATGTGTCGAGCGCGAGGACTCACTCTATGCTATATACAGTACCACACTCAGACCCTCTGAAGACACTGAGTAGATATTATGATGTATACTGTACTGGGATCTACTAGGCTACATCCCATCTGATCAAATAGGTGATAGGGCCCCAAAAAGATGACATGATTATAGCTTTTATCTTCCTTCCCAAAGTCTGACAATTACCACCCCGTTCTTGGTCTAAATATTACAACTCATATCTGCTTTGGCCCTGTAATGTCAACGAATCAAAATCAGTAGTGCAATATCTTTTTAAGAAAATCAAAACGATGGAACAAACACTGAGAACGGGTCCATTTCAGTTTCGGTCTCGGAAACTGACTTTCAGTTCATCTCCATAAGAGAGACAACTGAAAGTGGCTTAAATAATGACCTCAAATGCACTGAAGGACTGGAGCCCGATCACACAAACCAGTACGCTAAAACATGAGCGGAATGCTTCAAAACAAACAGTTTTAACCATAAAACATGAACATCATATACTATCATTCTCCAAAGCACTGGCTACATCACTTGAGACACTCAGTCTCTCAATATATAGCCTACGCCTCTGAATGGGGGAAAACTTGGTGAGCCCAACATGGTTCGTTCTCAGCTTGGTGAACTATTACAAACATAGTCAGTCCGCTGTGAGAGGGGACAGGCAGTTACCATGACGACGATAACAACACTAACACCAACACCAACAACAACAACAATGTGTCACACTCCCACACTGAATCTAAAGTTCAGAGTTCAACCCCCCCCCCCCCCCCCCCCCCCCCCCACCCCCCCCCCACCAGGACCCATCCTTCTCACAGAGCCCTCCGGTGCAGTCGTGCGCCCATCTCCTCCGTGTGGGCCCTCTAGTGGATCTTCCTGATGTTGCAGTACGACGCCGAGGGCGGGGGCGCCGAGGGCGTGGCCGCCGCCGCCCCTGCGGGCGAGCTGAGTTCGGGGGGGTAGGGCTGCAGGCCCAGCTGCTTGTTGTCCTGGAGCTTGCGCGCCACCACGCGGCAGAAGTCGTCGCCGTGCCGGTGGCAGGTGTCGAGGAGCTGGCGCACCTTGGCGGTGCGCGTGCGCTGGTGCACCACCAGCTCGTAGTCCTCGTGCATCAGCAGCGAGCGGGCCAGCAGGGCGTCCAGGCTCTGGTTCAGGCACGCCTCCGTCATCTGGTGCACGATCTCCTCCCGGCGGACCGCCATCCAGCGGGCGATGGGGCCGGGCGCGGGGGCGGGCGGGTCCAGCGGGGGAGAGAAGTCTGGGGGGGCTGTCGGTTGGATTTGAGATAGAGAGAGAGAGAAAGGGAGGGGGGGGGGGTTAAGATTTAAGAATGTTATCACACTCTACGCGATGTGAGCGCGGTGGAGCCGAGTGGCGTTACCTTGAGCCTGCGGCTGTGGCTGCTGCGGCCTGAGGGAGGCGTTGTCCTGGCGCGTCTCGTAATCGGCGGGGGGCGGGCCCGGCCTGAGGGGGATGTTGAGGTCGTTGATGGGTCCGGCGCGCACGGGGTAGTTGTTGAGGTTGCTGTCCGGGCTGGGGGGCCTCAGGGGCCGGGGGGGCTCCAGCGATTGGGACATGAACGACAACGGGGGCTCTGGAGAGAGAGAGAGGGGGGGGGGGGGGGGGGGGGGGTGAGACTGCACACCTAGGTAACCGACAATGAACGCTACGAGTCGGCCATCTCTCCTCAGACTGACACAGCTGCCACGGCGGCGGAGGGAGGGGCTAACCTTTAGAGGGCAGGATATTGCTGATGAGGTACCCCGGCTGGGAGATCTCCGTCTCCTGCGACGAGCAAGACCCTGAACCCGAGGTGGAGCTCTCCTGTGGGAGGGACACACACACACACGGCCATTTTTTTCCGTTGGCATCCGCCACTATAAACATTGATGACGTGCTCGCTTTTTCTCTTTAGGTATATATTCTAGAAAGACTAAACCCAGGGTGTTTTAAGACCAGTGGGTGCATTTGAGCCACTGACTGAAAGTACAGCTGGTCTCCTAGAGGAGACGGAAGCCATTTTGGCCCGTGCTCTGAGGTTCTGACCAGGGCTGGTCAGGCGGTCGCTGAGTTCCCGCTCACCGGCCAGGGACTGTGGTTGCTCTTCAGACTGTGCAGAGGCTTCGCCTTCGCCTTCCTCTCCTCCTCCTCCTCCTCTTCCTCCTCCAGCTTCTTCGCATACACGGGGGTTTGCATGGCAGAGCAGCAGCCTGTCCTCGTCATCAGCTGCAGACAGAGAGAGAGAGAGAGAGAGAGAGAGAGAGAGAGAGAGAGAGAGAGGAGAAGGGCAGGGGAGAAATGGGGAAACAGTGCATCACAAATTTGGGTTGTGCTTCCGGTGTCCTTTCCACTTTCCGCCATTGAAGAAAAACACGAAGGGGGTGGAGTTAAGTCAAGTCACAAGTTATAACGTTCCAAGTCTCAGTCAGTCAGCAGTGACTTATCAAGGTCGTAGGACACAAATCATGAATCGCGAGAGCTTTTCCGTCAGTATTAATCTGACCACGTTAGACTACGGCCGCCTCCGACTGACCTTTGACCTCTTGACCTCCAGTACGGCCTCCAGCACGTGGATCTCATCAAACCGCCTCAGCATGGGCTCCAGCACCATAAGGCAATCTGCAAAGGTCACAGGGCGAGCTCAGGTCACAGGTCAAACTCAGGCCAGCTGCAGCTCGAGCACAGGTCACCTTACTGTCTAACCAGATTGGTCCCCCGCATCAGGGTGTACGCATCACAATGCGCATCAACTGTAGCAGAAACTGCCATTATTATCTGATACTTTCCATTCAGACATGCACGCCACAAGAGCGTTAGTCAGAAGGAGAGGAGAGGAGAGAGTCTCACTGAGGAAGGAGGGCCTGTCGTCGGGGTTGGCCGTCCAGCCGCAGGTCATCAGGTCGACGAGGGTCTCCCTGCCGGGGATGTCGGCCGGGAGGCTGTCCGTCCCCGTGTCTGGACGCAGACCCCTCAGCACGCTGAACATGATCTGCATGGGGTTGGTCGCCTCTGCTCCCCCAACAACAGAGCCCACGTCAGCTCACACACACGTTCGCTAGTTTCGCGTCTTCGCGTTCCATGTCAGACGTTACAGTGGCTGTACGCCATGACGAAATCTACAGGGGACTTTAAGGTTTAAGTTGTTGCTGTTTGTAAAGTACGGGTGAAAAGGTAATTTGTAGTTGGAATAAAATGTGGGTTGAGTACTGTATGTGTGTGAATGGAACCCTCTTGGGGCAGGAACACACACATAACGGCTAGAAGAAAAAGTGAAAAAAATGTACCCTCATATGGTATCCTCCTGGACAGAACCTCCCACATGATGATGGCGTAACTGAAAAAAACAAACAAAGCAGAACTGTGATTGGCTACAGTACAGACAGGCATTCCCCTGCAGAGAGAGAGGTGAATCCCCAACTGGCATCATACATTTAATCACACGACATAACTTGACACTTCTCAGGAACAGTGACTTACAGGAAGTGAACAGGGAAGTCTTATACGTATGCTATTTTTTTTTTACTATACTCACAAGACAAATGGCTCTTTTATAGAGCGCTAAAGTCTGACATCACACTGTAGTCCAAACTGTGCCTAAGGAAGGATTCTGGTTACCAGTGTTTTTGTCTAAGAGAAAAATGACTTCATTTCCCCCTAGGTTTTCTATTTCTACAACCGCGGAAGTTGCAGATGACATTTCCAAAATGACGACATCACTTGAGAGAGGTGTACTGGCCTACAAAATGACATCACGTGAGAGAGGTATACCGGCCTACAAAATGACATCATGTGAGAGAGGTGTACCGGCCTACAAAATGACATCACGTGAGAGAGGTATACTGGCCTACAAAAGGACATCATGTGAGTGAGGTGTACTCACCTACAAAATGACATCACCTGAGTGAGGTATACCAGCCTACAAAATGACATCACGTGAGAGAGGTATACCGGCCTACAAAATGACATCACTTGAGAGGTTTATGAATGTCTGTCCATCTCGGAGGGTCACGCTGAATACTGTACAAGAAGTACAGTCCCTTCCTACCTGGCTGTGCCTGGGCTGAAACAGGATTTTCCTGCAGTGCCGCGGGCAAACGCTGCTGCTCAGGACAGTCTGTCTGCATGCTAAGGATGCCTACAGGCTGACACAGAACGCCCCACGCCGACATTCCACGAGAACATGCGCGGGGAACGTTCTGGAAGCGTAACCTAAACTAAGGCTGAGGTAGATGATCCTTGATCACTGCCTGCGCGTTTCTCCCTAAAGTAGTCACCTTGGGAATGACCCAGCTTTTAAACGGATGTTCCTGTCTAAGCCGTTGTTAATGTTTCTTTCTGACCAACGTAGGGACTAGAGGACTCACCTGTACATGTCGTGTTTGACATCTGCCCGCCGGCTCTTGGAGGGTTCGTACTCCTCGGGGGGCATGTAGATGACGGTGCCCCCCATCTCCGGCTGCTTGGACCCAGAGCACTTACTGATGGACAGCTGGCGCCATTTTGAGAGGCCGAAGTCTGCAATCTGGACAGAATATCAGAAGGCTCACCAGAGAGATAGAGCAACATCCCCCAGCATGCAACTCTTCATATGATCCAGTTATACATTAGCTGTTACTGGGTCATTCAACTTTATACAGAAAAAAGGCAAATTAACTACATAGAGCCATTTTATAATTAAACTGGTTCATGTTTGCGGATAGCAGCTTTGGATAATGAGGAGCTCGTTCATATGTAAATCCTCTGCTGCCCTCTTTCCAGTGGGTTTGAGACAGTTTAATAGGCTCTGTGATTACTTAAAGGAACACACAGCCTTTTGGGGAAATTAGCTTATTTGCCAATTCCAACCGAGTCAGATAAGAAGATACACACCTTTCTCTTCTCTGTGCCGTTAGCCTAGCTTAGCCGCAATCACTGGAAGTGCTTATACCAGTTAGCCTAGTGCCCTCAAAAGTGACAAAATATACATTCCATTTCCAACAACTCCAAAACCTTCGTATTTACTTTTTACATGTTGTGACTTGTGTAGAAATAACAATGTTAAATGTGAAATTGTAATTTTCCAAGCAGACTCAGAACCATTTTTCTTCTTGCCGTGCCACTGCTGCTTGGGCTCAGTGATTCACGCAGCACCTCTAAAGCCTCGTTGTAACTTCCGTCAACAAAAAGACGTGCTCCATGCAATCACTGTGCCCAGGCAGCGGGCAGTATGGACCGGTATCTGCTTCAAAAATTACAATGTCTCATTTAAAATTGTGATTTCTACACATGGTAAATATAAAACTTGTAAATACAAAAGTTTTGGAGTTGGAAAGAGTATCTCATCACTTTTGGAGCTAGGCTTACTGGTATAAACCACTTCCAGTAATTGCGGTCTCAGTGCTGACATCTACGCACAGAGAAGAGAAGGGTATGTATCTTCTTATCTGACTCTGTGGAAGATGGCAAATGAGCAAATTTTCAGAAAAGTTGGCGCGTTCCTTTAAGTAATAAGCACTGGCTCCCTGTCTCATCCCGGATCAACTACAAAATCCTGCCGCTCACCCACAAATTCATCAACAGACACGCACCTCCTTATCTACAAGAACTGATCACTCCACAATCCTCCTCCCTCACTCTCAGATCCTCAGACAGTCTGCTCCTCCACCCGTACCCTCAGATCCTCAGACAGTCTGCTCCTCCACCCGTACCCTCAGATCCTCAGACAGTCTGCTCCTCCACCCGTACCCTCAGACCCTCAGACAGTCTGCTCCTCCACCCGTACCCTCAGACAGTCTGCTCCTCCACCCGTACCCTCAGACCCTCAGACAGTCTTCTCCTCCACCCGTACCCTCAGACCCTCAGACAGTCTTCTCCTCCACCCGTACCCTCAGATCCTCAGACAGTCTGCTCCTCCACCCGTACCCTCAGACAGTCTGCTCCTCCACCCGTACCCTCAGACCCTCAGACAGTCTGCTCCTCCACCCGTACCCTCAGACAGTCTGCTCCTCCACCCGTACCCTCAGACAGTCTGCTCCTCCACCCGTACCCTCAGACCCTCAGACAGTCTGCTCCTCCACCCGTACCCTCAGACCCTCAGACAGTCTGCTCCTCCACCCGTACCCTCAGATACTCAGACAGTCTGCTCCTCCACCCGTACCCTCAGACCCTCAGACAGTCTGCTCCTCCACCCGTACCCTCAGATCCGCAGACAGTCTGCTTTGCCTGTTAAAATTGTGTTCTTTTTGTTCAGTGTTTTGTTATTCTATGCTTTTAAACCGGTAGCACTCTGAGATTTTTAAATGAAAAGTGTGTTACAAATAAAATGTATTATTATTATTATTATTATTATTATTAAAGGGCACCGCACATGCTAAATCACTTTTTTTATGTCTTTATCATATACATGTTGGTCTCAGATGGTCCTACCAATGTACAAAAGTTGATATCAAACAACCCAGTCGTTTGTTTATGGTCAGCACACTTTCTCCTGTCCTGGAAGCTCCACCCTTCAAGCCATTCCGATGTTCAGAGTTTTCCGCGTTGTTACTGACGTTTTTTGGTGACGTAGATCGAGGAGCATTATCATAGTCCCGCCCAGCAGATCCCGCCCTAGCGCCCAAGCTTCCAGGCCGCAGGTGTGCCTTTTCCAGCCGAGTCGAGCGCGTCACATCAGGAATTATGCCGCATCGCTGTTCTGTTTTTGGCTGCAAAAATCCACATATATCGCTACATCTTGTCCCCCGCCCCTCCCCCACCAACGGGGCTTTTACAGGAAGTCCATTCATACAGAAGAAATAAGATAGTTCAGGAGTGAAATGTGAGTGTTTTTTTCTACATAGGACATTAAAATTAACTTTTCTGTGACCCCAGAAACCGATTTGAGGTAGGTCAAAACAGCATATGCGGTGCCTTTAATAATATTGTCGTCATTAGCGAAATTGGGGCTCCCATAGTGGTCCCATGGCTACCATAGTACTCAGAATACTCTGTTGTGGAATTCTTGCAATTATTACACTGCCCCTGCCTTTTTTCTGCTTGCCACTCCATCCTAAGTATTACTCTACTATATTAGCCGTTTTGTATCAGCAATATCTGGCCCACAGACTAAGAAGTTTAGACTTTAGACCAAGGAAGGAAACACACACACACACACACACACACACACCTTGACATGAAACTCCCCATCCAACAGGATATTTTGCGTCTTCAGGTCATGGTGCAGAAGAGGCGGAGTCATGTTGTGCAGGAAGTTGACCCCCAGGGCGATCTCATACAGAATCCGCAATCTCAGGGACCAGGCGAGCCGAGGAAATAGGCTCTTCTACACATGGCCAGGAGGGGGAGGGAGGGAGGGAGGGAGAGAGAGAGAAGTTACATAATTCTTATTTCTTTTCCTCTCAGTGAGAGAGGAAAAGTACAAGTATTGGTAATTTCCAGAAAGGAAATGGGCTCACTGCTTAGGAATTTAGGCCTGACTTTCCTCATGTGATTTTGCTGATATTGTCTGTTCCTTCTGCTGCCAGTATGGCTCAATGTCAATAGTCAGTACAACACACCACTACACACTGCCATACACAGTTCATTCAGCATTTGTGCCTACAAGCCATGTCATGTAGGCCTATCGTACTTGTATGATTACAGTCGGTGTCTGTGGTGTCTGTGGTGTTACCTCGTGAAGCAGCTGATCCAGGGAGCCGTTGCTCATGTACTCTGTGACTATGCAGAAGAACTCGGGCTCGTTGCACACGCCGAAGATCTGGATGATGTAGTTGAAGCGGGCCTTGTGGAGGACCTCTGCCTCCTTCAGCAGGAAATTCCTCTCCCTGGAACCAGAATAACCTTGAATACATCCAATCTCATTCTCATCATCAGAAATGGAGAATGAGCTAGGTGACCAGATCAGCTGATGATAGAGAGATGAGATAGATAGATCGATTGATATACTTGACTGATCCCCCCAGTAGATAGATACTTTATTAACCCCCCCCCCCCCCCACACACACACACACACACACTCGCACACACACGCACACACACACTTCTCCCCAGCCATCCCGGGGGTGGACATCCATTCCTATATAGAACTCTTAACGTTATAATTCTTTCCTCGTCTCGGAGAAGAAACCAAGTGGCATACGGCATCCCTCCGTTTAATATTAACCCGAATATGGGTTAAGATTAAACGGAGCCCCGTCTTTTCTTTGAATGGACGTGTGCGTCATTGACACCCAGACAGACAATAAGGAATAAGACTTGCGTGCCCTACCTTTCGCCCACGGGAGAATCCAACTTCAAGCATTTGATCGCTACCGTTGTCCGCCAGTCCGAATGCTGTGCCTTGAACACGGTTCCGAACCCACCTTTGCTGAGATAGTGCAAGTCCGTCAGCTTTTGATAGGGAATCACCGATAGAGTGCTAGTGAGACTGCAAAGGTTCACACAACCTGTGTGCTCCATTATTGTCGGCCTACTGGACTCCTTGAAACGATTTATACTATGAGCGAAACCGAAAGAGGAATGGGGAGTTCCCTTTTTCGCAACTAAAAGCCCCCTGACAGGCCACAGCACAGAACAGACTCATTCTCCAGGTTGACGTCGTCATAAGCATGGAAGGAGATGATAGATAATAGCAGGTTGCTAACAGAACACATTGATACGTTGTTGTTTTATAGGCCTTGGGATATCTCCCACTTTAAGAGACAAACACTCGCTGTAGGCTATCAAACAAGCTTGACATCTTTACACCCAAACTCGCTGGCAAAAAAAATGTGACACCGACCAAATGTTTTCGCAGGCGTGTGGTTTGTTGTTGGTGAGGAGGATGGTGAGGGTGTTCCGGGTTTCAGGGGTGCATTCAAGATCCAAACACCATCCGCTGGGATCCCGTTTTCTCGCGCTCCAAGTGATTACTGTTTGGTGCATCAGCATAATTATTTCCAGACAGATTTCATGACACAACTCCGAAAGATTAAGGAAAGCTGCAGCTTGCAAGGATATTTAGGCTATGTGCGCGCATACGGGCTACCTATGCCTGGAAATGGTGGGATACGGATACGCCTACGACCAGAGGAAAACTTTATAAATAAAGTTAACCTTACGAGGACCATTTGAGACTAAGTAGTCTAACTAAAATAGAGTTGTGTAGGCTGTTGTACTAGATTAATACTTTTCGGTTTATATGCGGAATTCTGAAATAGGGAAGATTGACACAGGCTAGATGTAATGGCCTGGGCAAAAACATCTCCGACTCCAGGTCCATCACCACCGACTCCCCCCAAGTCTGCGTCTCTTATCCCCTACTCTTCTCCCGGAACGCCCCCCCCCCCATACCTTCTCCCCCACGAACAGCTGCACCTCCATCCTCCAGTCTGTCAAGCTCCTGAAGTTTGCGGACGACACCACCCTCACCGGACTCATCTCTGGGGGAGACGAGTCTGCCTACAGGTGGTAGATTGTCCAGCTGCTGTCCCGGTGAGGCCAAAACAACCTGGAGACCCCCCCCCCCCCCACGGCCATCAGCCTCCTCAATAAGGCTTGTGTCCCCCTCTGACTATAATATTGTCTCTATGTTATAGGCGACACCACGACCGAAAGCAAATTCCTATAGCCTAGCCTACGTTGAAAAACGGCATGACAATAAAACCAATTCTGATTCTGCTGAACAAAAATATCAATACTTCTACTACTAGCCTATTACTACTAGCCTACTAATAACAATAGCCTGATCGGAAGTAGAAGAAGAATGCAACTGCCACATGATCTCATACAAATTGCTTCGTTTATTTCCAATACAGTTTATGTGGGGATTTCCCAGATGTTTGAGGTATGGGGGAATAATCTGGATTTTGTTGCATCACTTATTTTAGTTGTCGCACTGAACAAAAGGGAACTTCCCTCCTTGTCAATCATCATTGTCTAAAGTGTGTATATGTCATATATTTTGCGCTTTCACATCTATCGAGTTTAGAACTAACGTTACAACTTCCAAGATCATGGCCGATATTTTATCGAGGGGTAATGCTCAGTTTACATCACTAGGTGGCAGCATAGTCCTCCGCCGTGCAGGAATTAGGCAAAGGTTATCCTTTTAATGCATGATGTTTGGATTGATCTTTTAATCATCAGCATCACATTAATCTATTTTATAGAACATCTTTGATATATCTATTGTGAATTTGATTCAACCAATATCCATTGGTTAATGGAGCTGACCTGATCTCTCATGCTCTGTCCATTATCTGAACAGAACAATGGGTTTATTAGACAAGTTAAAATAGAATCAGGGTATGAACTGTTGTACAGTAATTAACTTGCAGACTTTACTTAATCAAAACAATCCAGCTGCAATTTGATTGATATTTGATATTGATATTTGATTGAAAAAATGATTTATCAAAACTGAAATATCGGTTTTGCAAATGAAGTCTTCAAATGTCTTCCCCTTATTCCCTTTTCCTAAATTGATGACTTTCATTTTCACACTCCACTCAAGAACAGCCAATTTACAAATAATTAAGGCAGTGCCACTTCAGCATACAAGAGAATATATATCCTTCCTTTTAACTTGTACAGTAAGCCCTAAGGTCACAAGGGTCAACTAATTGAGGGTGTGGATGTAGGTTCAATATGCTCAAAGGGGGATTATCAGGAGGTCTTCCTATGCTTATTTTCTCTAGTAAACTGAATTGTCTTGATCGAGTTCTATGTCAGTTCTATGAACCTTAAAATATCATTGATAGAAGAATGCAAAGTGTGGGTGTGGCAGTTTGAATAAAGAAAATACGTTTTCAATCAAAATAAGTTTGAAATGGCAAATTGGCTTGGGGGGGGGTAAACATTTCTGCTCTAAACCATTGATGTAAAGTAAACACAGAATCCAAGTACATTATTTTCTATGCACTTGGACCAAGGTTCAATCCTCAACTATGAACCATGCTACGGCTTTCACACAATAAACTATTCTAAACTATATTCCATGGACCTGGTTTGGCTCACTGCTGATCCTCTTCACCTTGGCAGAATGTCCTCCCCAACCATCCCTCATCTTGGCTGACCTCGCCATCCACTGCTTGTCCAGCTCTAATTCCACCGCGATTAGTCCCAAGAAACCTTCTGGCAACTGCATAGAGCTAATGTTTCTCAATCCCTTAGCACCACTTTTCTGTGTTGGCCCTAGGCCCAGGGATCATTCCAATCACTGCAGGGACAAACTACTTCCTCAGACCCTATTGGTGACGAAGGCCTTTAGCAGATAGAGGTAGGATGATTAGTGAAGAATTTGAGAGGCACTTGTCTCCCAGGGTCAAAATCAGGCAGAGTTCACATCAAGTGTTTTGGGTTCAAACAGAACAGGTGGCCTCAGGGCTGAGGCTTAAGGTTTTAGTTGAGCCCAGGTCTCTCTCTGGTCTCTCTCTGTCTCTCCAGCAGCCAGCTCTCTCCCCAGCCTCTCTACACTGCAGATTCCATAGATCTCATTTGCTGGATTAGCCGACCCTGCATGAGTTTGTCGGCAAGCAAGTCAACGTAAGGATGCCAACTTCTTTGAATCGGCCGAACTTCACAGAAGACGACATATCTTTCTCAAAGAGGTGTGATTAAGGTTGCCTTTGCCAAAAGTTTAAGCCAATGAAATACAACAAAAGATTGAATCACCTGTAAAACTGCATTAACCTGCTTGGGGACTACAGATGCAAGCTAGCTGGCATGGTGGCTATGTCTGGTAGGCCTACAGACATAATTTATATGGTCTGAAGTTTTAAACTGTACATTGTCCCTGCTAAATAAAGTAATTTGTATAGATTAAACATGTATAACATCTGAGTAATGTTAGAATGAGAATGTTTTAATTCTCGTCTTCCCCAATTTGAATAGCATTATTATTGGTGGAACACCAAATTATTGGCGGTTACTCATCATATTGATGTGGAGGCTAAGGTAGAAACACAGATGTTAACATGTTGCATAGTATTGGCATTGGCATTCTTCTCTCCTGTGTTAAAACTAATAGGAGGAAAGCATTTATAGACTGATTATGAACTACCAAAGTTGAGGACATGACCACTCTGTAGCAAGTTTAAAATATGTTTTCATTAAGTTACTATAAAATCACATTGCATAGCATCAGGCCCCATGAGAACCAATCTCTTTCATGTCCTCTAACATATGTGCCGGGGGAAGGGGAAAAATCACTAGGCTACAGGGATACGGAGTCTGCCTCCAACATAGCAACTGGTTGCTGATTGGCTGGCAGTAAGGGAGCTTTCGCTGTTGCATTGGTTGGAAATGGGAGAGGCAGACAGAGACAGAGGAAAGAGGAAAGTGATTGGACGTGGAAAACTGAAGGAGAAAATCTCAATTGCCAATGCCTTAGAGACTGTTTGATGATGTATTTTAGGCGTGACTATGAAGGTAATTCATTCTTCAGTGCTTGCCCAGGAGCTATTAGGGGGGGATTGTAAGAAAGAAAGCAAAGAAAACATGGCATAGAAATATGTGTATATAAATATGAATTAATTATTTAAATTATAAGGACCCAGACACAGACCAAGACCATGTTCATTGTGTAGCTATTTGCTGTATGACTCATATAGTCTCATGAATACCTTCTATTCTCATGTCAGGAATTCATTTGTATTTTCTGGGCCTTCCTACCAGTATACACAGTATACAACACACACAGATAAATTATCTATTGAGAGAGAGCGAGAGAGAGAGAGAGAGAAAGAGAGAGCAAGACAGACTTTATTAGACACTAATTGAATTAAGAATTGCTGTGAAATTCCAATTTCATTGAATTAGAATTTAACACATTTATAGGATGCAGAATTGGATTTGAAATATGGCCTACAGAAAGTAAGATTTCATTTGAGGCCTTCAGACGAATAACCATATAAATCACATTTACATTTAAAGATGTGTTACTGTAATCTCAGTATCTTCTGACTGATCAGGAGAGGGTTAAATGCATATCACTACATAGAAAACATTGAGTACCTGCAAGTGATGCATATCATTCACACAAAATATTTTTAGAATGGTTGTACATCTGTTACTGATCAAGTTCTCCCCAAGAAATCCAAACAGACATGGTTATTCGTCTACGGTTTCATTTGGTGAAATCCAATGACATTTCACTTAACTTGTAAATCACAAAACCAATGTGTATTCTAACAAAACTCTAATCAAAGATTTTCTTAAGACATTTAAAATTGTTTGTGTTAGGGATTGTTTTTTGATAGGAGAAATATGCTTTGGGAATCATTGGAGGCAAATCTATGAGAATATACTGTACATGATTCATATATATTTAATTGAATAGAAGTAACTTCTAGATCCTGGAACTCAAATTCCAATTATGCATTCTGGAGGTGTGTTCAGTTCGATCCTTATCTCTTTCACACACATAGCCTACTGTACACACACAATTCCTTTCTCCCTCTCTCATACACACTCTCTCTCTCTCTCTCTTTTAGGGTGACTCAGCGGTCTATGGTGGTATGTATGCTGGTACAGGCTGTATTGGCTCCAATGCATCTGGCCCAGGCAGGAGGGCAGGCTGTTCACTCTCTCTGCTAACAGTTTAGTGAGGGGAGTAATCCATGGCCTGGATCTGAGGCAGATCTGCCCCGGAACATCCGCATCCTCACACCATTAATCCAGTCCTCGCACAGACCTGCTGCTATGGCACCTGTTGTTCATGTCTGACCTACGGGGTCCTATTCTCTGCCGCCCGTCCCCGTGTCGGTCTGTTCCCTCGTCTGGATGATGACCAGCCTATCGATAACCCCAAATTAATAACCACAGCCTCTCGTCAGGCTAATCTTGGCTAAGGGGAGATATGCTATTCAACGTGAAAGTGAGATATGCGAGGTGTGACTGTTTTACCAAGAGGCAGTGTCACACTCGCTAAGCCTTCTAATCTCGACTGGACATCGTTCCCATACTCTGCAATCACCCGGCTCTGACAAAAGGTCGATTTTTATTACTCTCACTACGTGAAACATGTGCTGTGCATCACTAGTCTGAGATATCCCCTCATATTAGTAGAGCTCAAGAGGGAGAACGAAGATTTCTCTGCTCGGATTGAGAGTGGCTACAGGGATTGGCCGCACAGAACTCATCATAATATTATTACATCTTCAAATATACATCTTGGCTTCTTAAACACAGGAAATAACAAAATGAGAACACAAGTCAACAAAACCCTTAGCAGTTTATTGTCTCAGGAAGAAAAGGTTAGAATCTCACATTGCTTAGCGTCACCCAAGGAGTTTCCTCAACCCCCTAGTCAAGTCTTACAAAGAGGCTATACATGACAACCTCCATCATCCAACTGAAAAAACAGGTTTTACAGTTACTCAATATAGTCTATTGTCCTCAAACTTGAAAAATGTGCCAACAACATGGATTCCTTTCCTCTTAAGCTATATAGGCTACATGTCATTAAAACATTCATAGCTTCTGTAATGCCACAGTTCAAGTAATGGAGACGGGATACTTCCGGACCTCTGGCAGTTAACACAGAAACGTTACAAGGTCACATCATCATATCTATGCCGCCAAAGAGAGTGCATTTTTTGTAGCATGTCAGCCTCCTGTAATAGCATCACATAAATCTAACAATACTGTTGGATTGCACTTACTTCAAGCTTTCTTCTTCTGTGGCGTGTTTTAGAAAAAATATATATAGAATACAAAAAGCTTATACTTCTTTAAGTAACAGGATATAACATACAGTACTTCAATTTACATTTTGATCAGCACATCAGTAGGTGCATGTGATTTGTCCCTCCATATACACTAAAATGTAATCAACTAACAGGGATGCAGCTCTGCTCATAAGTGCTTTGGTTAACTGTTACATTATCAAACGCTACATAATTGTCTCCCGATAACTGTGTACATATCATATATGACCTACTAGCGACAAAGGGGCACTTTTGACTTAAAGTAATGCACCATAAGCATTCAAATACACTTTTTTGTGGTATTTACCTAAAACGTTTGGTCCACCACCGTTATGTGACTGAATCAGCCTTATTTCAGCACCATTTTAAAAACACACAACCCCACTCTGGCATTCCAGAATTTAAAATGTTCAAATGTTTCAACTATGGTCTTGTATGGCATTAGCACCATATTTTTTTCATCAAAATGTGAGGAGAAAGCACCTTATGAGCATGTTTTGATGTGTACATCTACATCTCTCTGCCAAAGGGGATCATTAAACAAACAAAAAAGACAAGACAGAAAAGTCCAAAAGAATATTTTCAAAACGACGAAACCAATAAGAATCTTTAAAACGAAAAAACCTAAGTCCAAACTGACATTCAAGTTCCGCTCACCCTCCATCAGTGAAATCACCTTCACGAAAACTGCTGGAATCACTCTAGTGCAAATCTCACACATTCCTCAGCAAAGAATGCCCTTTACGATGTCCTTGTCGGGATACAGTAAACATATCCTTCCGTCTCTCCGTCCGTCCGTCCGTCCGTCCGTCCGTCTACATCTCCGGTGCCGCTGGCGCCAGTCCAACCGCGTGTTTGGGAGTCTGTAGGAGTTTGCGTTCCCCTGTGTGAGGGTGCGAGGGGGCCGGGGCGGCGGCGGCGTGGACTGGGCACGTCAGCCGTACGTCCAGAGCATCGTTGTGCTGTGCGAGGGAGTGGAGGCGGTAGTGCAGGACGAGGTCTTTCAGGGAGCAGTGGACGTCGTAGGGCTCGGCGAAGCCGTAGCCGTGCGGCGTGCTGAAGATCATGCAATGCTTCACTTCCTCCTTCACCCTGATAAGAAAAGGGAATCCCGAATCAATACCAGTGTAGCCAGCTGTATTACTGTACATGCAATAGCATTCCTTGGTAATAATTGACAAGTAGTAGGACCAGAATCACATATCAATATGTTGCAAAAAAGGGCAATAAAAGGACACAATGGTTGAAAACGGTCTTTGGCCTTTCCCAATATCTGAACTGAGCCTGCTGCTCCCCCATCCGTGCAGGGGCGTGAATACTCACACTACAGAGCAGGCGTAGCAGCCTTGCTTGCTGCTCTCGCGGACCAAGAACGTTCCGGAGGGTTTGCCTTGAAGCATCTCCTCAGCCTGCGTCCTGCTGAGTTCACCCACAAACCAGTTGGTCTCATCCTGGTGAGGCAGCTTCTCGTCTCCTTTCAACACATAGGTGCTGCGAACAGAAGAGGGCTGTTAAATAAAGCCGTTTCACAATATCGGACAACCATTTTGGGAGTACATTGTGGGTGTCTGTTAAGTTTGTCTTTTTTAAACAGGAGAATAAATCACTTACTCGTCACTGATGTCATTTTGAATCCCCAGCCAATCATTGATGTGTTTCTGTCGCACACCTTTGTGATTCAACCAGCTGCATTGAAGGAGAACGAGCAGGGAGTGGAAAGAAAAGCATGTTATAAATGGAAAACTCTAAATAATTTTTTTAAAATTAAACCTTTCGAATTATTAAATTCAAATCTGACGTTGAATGTATGAATGGAGGTTGAAGTATCAACCTCCAACAAAGTCTCCACTGAGAGTCCGACACTCACTTGAGGTACTGGTCCCTGATGTTGCGCAGCTGGATGAGGTCGGGTCTCAGGCTGTTGATCTTCCTGTCCGTCTCTCTGTAGTCCTGCACCTGGGTCCTCAGGTCCTGCTCCAGGTGGACCTTACTGTCATAGATCTCCCCCAGACGAGACTTCAGCTTCTCATAGTTCATCAGGAAGCTATAGGGGGGTGAAAGGTCACAAGGGTCAGGGGTCGGGTCAACTCATACCGCCGTCATGAGCGGAACTCCAGCTGCACGGTGGGGCGAGCGGAGAGATGCGTGTCCACGCTACGCCGTGCGTGTCAGTGAGACACATTCCTAGACCCCCTGTTGGAGTCTTGTTCCTGCTGCCGTGGCCGCCTACCTCTCTAGGTCCTTCTCCGTTCCCTCAGGCCCGTCGGCCCTCTCAAACTCCTCTCCGTAGCGCTCCTGCTCACGGCACTGCTCCTCGAAGATCATCATCGTCTCGTTGAAGGCCTCTATCGCCGTTCTCTTCATCTGGATCTCCTGGAGTGCACGAGACAAAGACAGCGGAGGTTTGTCGGTGAGATCACCCCGGCTTTCCGGCTCACTCGAGCCTTGTTATGCGCCAAAAATAATCCAATATCCAGTAGATTTCGTGTTCTCACCTGTGAGGTCTTTGTGTACGCCTCGTACAAATGGTCAAACTCCTTGGACTTCTCTCGGTACTGGCTGTGGTACTCCAGGAGTCTCCTGCCAGCTACGTCAACACTGTCCTCCCTCACGAGTTGGTCCTGGGAACAGAAAATGTTTCAAACCGTCATTAACGGCACCGAGAAGCCAGATTCAGGACCCACATGTAGGACGGTAAGCCTGCATCTATGCTAGCGAATGGGAAGAGGGCGCATGGCGTCTACCTGTTGGAAGCGGGACAGCGGGCGAGTGAGCATCACGTCGAGCATGGCGTTGTACTCCACCAGAGGGTTGTGCTGGTAGTGCCAGATGAGCTCCACCACAGAGCTGAAGGTGAGGGGTTCGGAGAAGCCGTACTTGCCCTCTCGGTGGTAGATCTTGATCAGCTTGTTGTGGCCATCTTTCCTGAGGGTCGACGAGGAGAGAGAGAGAGAGAAGTCGTGAGCTGCAAGTCGGGGGGCCGCGTCGGGAGAGAGACAGCCTGGCTCTGTTCAGCTCACCTCAGCGTGAGTGTGAAGTCTCCCAGTGTCTTCGTTGAGGCGTCGCGGACCAGGAAGGAACCGTCAGGTGTGTCGTGCAATTTCTCATTGACCTCTTCCCTGTGGGCACAGCAACACAAGCACATTGACAAACAAAATACGCAGGCTTTCACAAACACGGTAATAAAAGATGAGCATGAATGACAGTGGGCTGATTTCTTTCTCTTTTTTTTTAAATGGATGGAGCTCATTACCTGGTTATGTCCCCCCAGTACCACTCAGCGTCCTGCAGTGCATAGACTGGTGCCTCGCTGAGGCAGTGGTTACTGATGGTGGAAGACATGGGCTTTGTTGACCTAGGTGGGAGAGCTTGAGAGAGAGGGAGAGAGAGATCAGGATGACAGTTTTTTTTGGGGGGGTGGGGTGGGGGGGTAGGCCTGCTGTATTTTCAACCATCAAGCCGCCTCAGGAAACACACCCACACAGAAGCACCCTTGACAAGCCTTGTCACAATCTCATAACAAGCCCAGGCATGCCCCAGCTGATAGCGCCTGGCCTGACATTAATATCAAGATCTAAATAGAGTTGTACGGTATCTGGACAGTAATATCCAAATCTAAGTTGAGCTGTACTGTATCTGGACAGTTGACATATCAGTCATAAAAAAGAATGGATCAAACAGTTGGGTGAGTAGAGAGCACTCTGCATATTATATCAAAGACAGTTTTCAACCCACCAATGGATTGCAAATCCAATGTTTACATTCGTTACAAAAAAGTGTTCAAAGCACTATTCTAAATCTTCTGAACCACGAAATATATTTGTAAAAAATCTGATCCTCTAAACCCCCCTATTTTTCTTAATCCAGAATCTCCAAAATCCTTTACCATAAAAATGTTAAAACTAACAAAAACGAACAAGAACCTACCAAAACGTTTTCCAAAAATGAAAACGGCTCGGTCCAAACCGCATCAAGAGCTGGAGGGGAGATCTATTTCACTGCAGTACAAAAGTGCCTTTCATGGAACATCTAGCAGAACACAGCAAGACCCTCAGAGAAGGGAAAAGTGGGTTTCTTCCTCCATCCGTTCTGCCTTTTTCTAACTTTTAAATAAGCAAATGGCAGGTGCACAGTGGCAGCGAAATAGCCCAGACTCAGCAAAATTCCACCAAAGTCGACCCTCCCTGCCTGCTGCTCACAGGCGAGGCTACCCTTCACCCTTTTGGGGGTTTTCAGGAACAGACTTGGTAGCCTGTAGGCTGCAACAGCTTTGTCGAAAACCACAAAATTAAAAGCACCGACGTCACCCGTCATATTAACACAAGCCTCACGTAGGCCTTAACAGCCTATTGAAAATGACATTTTTATCAAAACGTCACGAAATGTTGCCATCAATTGTAGCAATAGGTTGGCAATTTTGTAAAGCCTTATTGTAGGCTATGCTATCCGAGATCCCTTCTGCGTTCGTCGTTCACCACAGCAGGCTGCAGCCGAGGACGGGAACAAAGCAGCGGAGCTGCACATTTCATGCGGCATTTTAACGCACTCTACACCCGTTGTACACTCTCTAGTCAAGAATAACCACCGAGTAGGCTCAAATAAAAAAAGTTCCTAATATAACACGAACTATGCCTTTATATTTTTCTAAAAGTTGAGCGGATGTAGCGATATCACGCAAGCCATTCTCCTGGCCCGTAAGGTAACGTTAGCCATAAGGTATTACGTAATCTGCAAAGAAATGCGCTATGCCTGGGCAATGCCTGGAGAGGGACGCAGTGACAGTGCCAACTGTTAATGACACATAAATTCGAGGAACAATGACCAGTTGACAACTTTGCCAGTTAGCTAGCCTACACATGAAAGACTATCAAACATTAATTTGAAATCCGAGAAAAGGCCATTACCTGGAGGTGCCTGATCCATTTCGATGTAAAATAGAACTTCGGCAGTATGGAACATCACGTTCCAAACTTTTGCCTAAAATCCAAGCCAAACGGTTTGGTTTGACACGTTCCGAATAATTAATGAAATAAAACCTCTTCCTAAATTATGCCGACTCCGAGCACTTTTAGAGGCGCCACGCCACGTCCTTCTGCATAAGGCTAGTTACAGAACACTTTATTCCAACTTCTAAGCACATTGTAAGCCTGAGACGGAGAATGTCACCGATATTATCTTAAGGACTTCGCAACTACATGCTTTAAAGTCAAAAGACTGTCACTCTTTGCAAAGTCCTTTCGCGCTGTGGGCTGCTGCTGAAACCGTCTTCATCGCTGAGCCAAGTGAAGGAAGGGTCTTTAAAAGGAATCTGTAACATCATCTTGGGAAAAACCAAAGTCTACCTTGCCCAGAGGGGACTCTATTCTATAATGAAACACGATTGTGCAGATTGTAGACTACAAAACGGGGTTGAATCAGAATACAAAATTATTTCAAAATTTCTTATACATCAGTACTTCACGAGGAATTATCCGAGTAGCCAATTTGTCCTCAGTTTGATTTTGTGATTCTGTCACCCCTAACCAAAAGTGGTACATTCCAGACCGGATCATTTCATTCAAGTCTCTTCAGGCGTGGAGGTAGGCAAACTGTAACTCCAGACTATGTGCATAGACTTCGTTGCATCGTTTTGATAAGTAGCCTACTGTATGTAGCATATGTCAGGTGGGACAAAGTAAAAAGTCTGAACGTATGAAAGACAAGTCTGAAACTATGAAATAAAACTGGGCCTAGGCCTACTCTATAAATGATGAGCTTGTAGCCTAATATAGCAGTATGGGTTATAAGTAGACCTAATGGCCAAATAATGGAAGTTGACCTAATTAAATATGTTTTATTGAGAGTTTTTAATAAAGTTCCTGCAGGGCTACAACTTGCTCTTATTGTTTTTCAGTTATTGCCTGTCTGCCGTGGTATCCTGGTTTGGCTAATTGTCACAATACGGCAGTGTATCTTCAGCAGTGTAGGGGCTGCTGTAGGCCTAATGGTAGGTTACACATTGATTTCATGAAAATTTTCTCTCCAGTCTGAGCAATGACAGGATAGTTATACTTCACAGTATAGGCCGACTGTACATGTTACAGTCAAAGTCTTGTTTAACCTGTCAGACATGTCAGTAAGAATGTCTTAAACGGTCTGGTGTGTTATTACTGTGATACGACCAGTGGCGGGGATCTGTATCCAACTTTGGGAGGGACATTTACATTGAAATTTTGCAAGAGTATTTTTTTTATTGGGACATCTTCCTACGTGGTTCTATGGTCATTTGAATGCCACTACCCCAATCTAAATCTTAGGGGGGACAATTTTAATGATCTCAAATATTGGGGGGGACATGTCCCCCCTGACCCCCCCAGGATCCCCGCCCCTGTATACGACCATGCTTTAGAACTAAAGAGGTATTGGTCTTTACCTAGCATTAGGATTTACAAGGAACACCTTATACCTTATAGGAATGATCATAATCTTTGTTCTGCTAAATACAGTATCACATACACCTATACATTGCATGGGTGCACATTAATAAGTGATTTGTGTCCAGTCTAACAGAAAACAGCATTGTAATGGTGTTTGGATAAAAGCATCTGCTAAATGACTGAAGGTAAAGTATTGTAATCCAAATGGGGCCATCCTGCCGAAAAAAACAACAACGTTGCGGTTGCAGAGACAGTGAAAAAGGCTTGTATTGGACAGAGGTCCTTCTTTGTTGGTGTTAATGTGTTAATATTTTTCCATCATTAAAGAGAACCCCTCCTAACTAGTGCATTATATTCTTTGTTCTTTTTTATTCTTATTCACTACTATCTATCTATCTATCTATCTATCTATCTATCCTCATTATCCTGTCTCCATTTTGACAGGGAGCCCTATAGTAGTAGGCATATAGTATGTATCTTGAGTAGTCACTTGAAATATTTGCATTTTCCATCTCCTATTTGCATAACATTTGCAAATTATTTCTCACTCGTTGAACTGTTTCTGAGGCGTGTAGTTTGGGAGGTTTGCAGTGAGAGTGGGCTTTGACCACCAGTTGACAGGTGTGTGTGTGTGTGTGTGTGTGTGTGTGTGTGCGGGTGTTTGTAGGTTCTCATTACTCTGTGAGTAGTGGCATGTCAGGACATGTCACAGGCCGCCCATCCCCCTCGTGTCACTCAGTTCCCTGAATGTGCCCTTTGACCCCAGGGTTATGACCTCCATGACACTGTTCACCGCCAGGGTCCTCTCCAGTTAATACTCAGTCAAAGCCCTTTCATAACCACAGAGGGGCTGGAACAGCTCTGAACTCGTGTCAGGGCACAGACAGCCATGCTGAGTTTGTTTCAGATTTGAAGAGATTTGAAAGGAGTCAGGTCTTGTATGTTTTTTTTTCTTCCTTTTTTCATGTATTTTGAGGTGTATATTGGTGTGTCATTAGTGTATATACTGTTAATGTGCACAGGTGTGACTTGCAGGATAAACTCCCCAGATTTAGGCAGCCCTGATGGGATAAGTGAGGGCTAATCGTGGGATTAACAGGATAGGCTGTTACTGCAAGCTTCGCCAGCTGCCCGTTAGCTAACATGACTCATCTTCATACTGAGACACAATCCAAGATATGGTCGGATAGTTGAAAGAAAAATAATCTTTGCGTGCCTCGATGCGGCTGCTGTTTAGACTTTCTTGACTGGTGTTGAATAAAGGACTTATCAACTGTGTTCATATTTCCAAAGCAAAGTGTACTGTGCATGCTATCTCGGTTTGTTTACGATTTCTCAGATTCAGTGAGACACAACACTTCTTTGGCAGATATGTTGTACAGTTTACCCAGGCCCTGTCTGCGTCACGCTGTTTCGCTGTAACTCAAAGGAAACACATGTCCTCCGAGGCTACCGTCCGGATCCACCTCCGCTGAGAGGCTGTTCTGCATTCCCCCAGAGAGCCTGCGGGGTTTCCCTGAGCGGCGGTGCCAGACTGCGGGCAGAGTGTAGGACGGCTATGGTCTGACTGGCCCCTAGGACCCGGCCATTGTGGAAATGTAAGTGGGGACAGCGTCTGAGCAGCTTGAGGCGGAACAGCAAAGTTGGATGACCAAAACTATGAGCTTCAAATAACCGGGCCTGGGAAACATAGCTTGTTCTTTAAGGAGGTCAGGAAAAAGCCAAAAGGAGCAAAAACCGATGTTGAGTGGAGAATGTCAAACCATATTGGGGACTGTAGTAACTCACTGCATCAGCAAAAGTGACACACATCATTGCTTCTCTTTTTTTTCCTCTTCTGCCTGCCTGTACATCTATCTCTCTGCCTTCCTGTCTGTCTGCCTTGCTGTCTGTACAGTATCTGTCTCTTAGTCTTCATGTCTGTCTGTCGGTCTTTCGTTGCATCATTTTGATGAGTGGCTACTGTAGGTAGCATTATGTCAGGTTGGACAAAGTAAAAAGTCTGAAAGTATGTCTGTCTGTTAAAGTTAACTTTATTTATATAGCACTGTTCATGCAAACAAATTTAGCACACAGTGCTTTACAGAATAATTAAAAACAGTTAACTGTCTCTCTGCCTTCCTGTCTGTATGTCTGTCTCACTGCCTTCCTGTCTGTATGTCTGTCTCACTGCCTTCCTGTCTGTCTCTGCCTTCCTGTCTGTCTGTCTCACTGCCTTCCAATCTGTCTGTCTCACTGCCTTCCAGTCTGTCTCTGCCTTCCTGTCTGTCTGTCTCACTGCCTTCCAATCTGTCTGTCTCTTCTTTCTGCAGTCCCCTCATCCTCCCCACCCAACATCATCCACTGCTCTACCCCTTGCGTGTCATTCCAATCCGTCGGACTGTAATCGAACTAACAGAGGTGACAACGAGGCACTCGTGGCATTCCACATTGTAACGGCTACCGTCCGCAAAGGCTGAGCTCTGGTGACAGGGATGATGGTCTGACCTCTCCACTCCCCTTTCCATGCCCCCCCCCCCCCACACACACACCCCCGTGCTGTGTCACTGGCATCTTATCTTCCGTTAAAAGAATCTCTGTGCCCATGCAGAAAGACTACCACTAAAATAATCTATGAAGTTGCAGCTTCAAATTGTGTGGTTCTACATTGAGGTGTATACAGTATGTCTACTACAGTTTTGCATGCACAACACACACACACACACACACACACACACACACAGACTCGTCTCACATCACAGGCAGAGTGAAAAAGCGGTTTCTACAGTTTAGAAAGGGTATCAGAAGAGATCCCTGGATAATGGATGATTCTCTCTGCACCACAACCATCAAACCAGCACTATAACTCTATTTGGCACAGCTCCAGGACACACTAA
The DNA here is from genome assembly GCF_949987555.1 of Borostomias antarcticus. Classification (NCBI taxonomy): domain Eukaryota; kingdom Metazoa; phylum Chordata; class Actinopteri; order Stomiiformes; family Stomiidae; genus Borostomias; species Borostomias antarcticus. Next base: position 13,084,609 of record NC_140257.1, read on the forward strand.
CCAATCTCTTCCCACAATAGCACCATTGTCAGAGAAGGAGCGACCATTGTCGCCACGACTCCAGGATTTATCTCCCCCCCCACTCCCCCCTTCTCGTGTTGTGACCTTCACCTCTGACCCCCCCCCCCCCCCCCCCATCTCACACACTCCGGAGACTGGGGGCAGTTGAATCTTTACCACCTCCCCTTGGGGCTAGCCTCCTTCACAATGACTCAGGCCGGCTAAGTGGCTTCTCCCTCACTGGCCGAGTGATGGAGGTGATTCAGGTTGGTCTCAGCATGGGGAACGCGGAGGGGGAGGGAATAGGGGGGGGGGCGGGGGCGGGCCATTGAAAAGGCCAGTTGGAAGGCAAAAGGGGGAGGCCTAAATGACTCTTTTCAATCCATTTTTCTCTCCAGGCCCCGGGCTCACGACTGCGCTGTTATTTACGAGGGTGTGGGAGAGAGAGGAGAGACGGGCTGTGGAGAGACCCGCGGGTCTTTGTTGGGGAAGGCCGGGCTGAGGTGTCTGCCATGGGTGCTGTGTGTCATACTTACACACACACACACACACACACACACACACACACACTCACTCACTCACTCACACCCAGCGCAGGAGGGAGAGGGGAGAGCACTCTGTTGCGAGGCAGATTGGAAAATGAGGTGTGCAAAACACAAAAGCTGCCCACTGCTTGACAGATGCAGCCCGGCCACGCAAACCCAACTGACTAACAACCACAGACCTACAATACAAGAGACTTTCAACAGATTTTCCGAAATGATAAAACTTCTCGTTTCGTACGGACAGAAAAATGTAACGGCTTTTATCCGCCATGTCTCTGTGTTTGCTACGTGTGCACACTGGGAAGACGGTGTGGTGGAACGTTTTATATAGAACCGTCTTGTGCCATGCGGTGGTGTGAAGTGTTAGGGTGTGGCTTTCGAAGTCTGAAGCGTGTAACACTGACCCCGTCACGTTTCTGTGTGACCAAGTTAAACCGAGCCCAAATCTCGCCTCTCGCTCAGCCAAACGCTCATGATGTCATGGTGCAGGGACGGAATGAGTTGGTTTCTTGTCTGTTGACTGAGGAGGCCTATTCTTGCATGTTTGGGTGGGAGCGCAGCATATAATTGCAGAGCGGGAGAGGATGGGGGAGGGAGAGAGTTAGCACGCAACATGAGCTTTGGCCCGCAGTCACGGGCACGGGTGCCAAACTCGTCCAGAGGGCTGCTGTGCGTGTGTGTGTGCGTGTGCGTGTGTGTGTGTGCGCTAGCTCCCCTTCAAGCTCCCACAGTTCCAAGGGACATCCATCTCTCACTGCTCCATCTTTCACCATGCTGAATGGCTTAAGGGCAGCCAGAGCAGTTTGGACTTAAAGCTAGTGAGGGGGTTTTGGACAGGGTGTGCGTGTGGTGTGTATGTGTGTGTGTGTGTGTGTGTGTGTGTGCGTGTGTGTGCATGCGTGCGAGCAAGTTATTGCTTTTAGTCTTTCATTTAGCAAATTCGCAAGAATACCAGTCGGTTCATGGAAACAATTACATTGTTCAGAGGACAAGCTCTGTTTGAGGGGCAAACTGCTAGTTCGTGAACTGACTGAGATATGATCTAGTATGAGGCCCTCAGACAAGAACATGGGGGCAGTAAAGAGTGTTTGATTGACAGATGGACCTCCAGCCCCCATGCCTTTAAGAAGATCATATAGGATAAACATATGGTGGCTAATTGACATTTTGCTGACTGAATGTGCACATACTGTACCGTACAGTATGTATGCACAGTATGCAGTTTATGCTGCAAGCAGACAAACACACACACAAAATCACAGAAACACAGAAACACAGAATACCAAATACTTCAACTTGTCTTGCGCATACACAGGTCTTAGGAGGATATTATCTAAACATGCGTTAGGCAGTAAAGGAATAGTGTAAACAAGAGGATAGTACAGAAGATATGGGATTATGTACAGTAGCTCCCCAGCAAAAACAATGCCCCAACACATATAGAGAGGGTCTAAGCATCCATAAGCCAAGAAAGTAATGAGTTAACAGATTTTGCAGTGCTGCATACTAGGATTTAAATTAGCCCGATAAGGCCTTTGGACCGAGAGTGCATCATGGAAATTCAATAATGTCATTAGCTATTTGAAAATGTCATCAACCTTATCCTATGGTCCAATGAAAACTACTAATACAATCCGAGTACCTCAAGGATAAGTTACATGTACTGTACCTCATGGATAAGCTGCTGTGTACTTGATTCAAGCACGATTGATTCATGCTTGATTCATCTGAAAGGCTCTCTGAAATGGCCCTCAAGAGAGCATCTGTGAATTAGACGCCATGTGATATTATAGAAAATGTAATCAGATCTTTGTGATTTCTCTCTCTGTCTCTAGTAGCCTAAATAGTTTGACCTTAAAACAAAATGTTCCTGGACATTATGTTAACAGAACATTAGTCAACTGAAATAACCCTCACTCCTCTGTTCTCCATACAGTGATGTGGGAGATTAATGGAACATAAGATCCTCAAACTGTTCTAAATTCCATTAGGAATACAGCCTGTACCAACATGGTGTTCCAAAATAGTGATTGCATTTGTTTTAAAATCTACAAGGAAATCCGTCTTCCTGTTTCACACCTGCGTCAAGTTACCTCGTCACCAGACTGGAACCTCAGAACGGATGTCATGGTGACCTCAGTGTAGGGCAACAGGGCCCACCTGTTTGAACTGAAATACTCATGATCTGGTTCTGCTTTTTCGGAGAAGTGAGTTTAAGACTGGCATTGAAATGGAAAATGGCTGCCAGTGTTCGTGCTCCAGCAGTGATCCTCAACTCAATCCTTCTCTCCATTACAGTATTTATTTTATTTTCTCTCTCTCTCTCCCTCCCTCTCTCTCTCTCTCTCTCTCTCTCTCTCTCTCTCTCTCTCCCCCACCCCTCTCTCTCTCTCTCCCTCCCTCCCTCTCTCTCTCTCTCTCTCTCTCCCTCCCTCCCTCTCACTCTCTCACTCTCTCTCTCTCTCACTCTCTCTCTCTCTCCCTCCCTCTCTCTCTCTCTCTCTCTCTCCCTCCCCCTCTCTCCCTCCCCCCCTCTCTCTCTCTCTCTCTCTCCCTCCCTCTCTCTCTCTCTCTCTCTCTCTCTCTCTCTCTCTCTATCTCTCTCTCTCTCACGAGTCCTGATGACTTGACTGCCTGGAGTCATGATAGCCGTGATGAGTTAAGTGAATATTGCTTAATGTGGTTCAGTCATCCAGTGGGAATGAAGTCTGTTAAGATGCTCCCTCTGCAACTGTTTCTCTTTCTGCAGGTCAGCCTTAGACAAGCTGAAAATGAGCCTCAACTCAGAGGTAGAGAAACAAGGACGGGCGCCCTATGAGAGAGAGACAAAGAGACGTCTGTGGAGACAGACAGATGAGCGAAGACAGACAGGCAGTGTCAGTGAAATCCTGAGCCTCCTCCCATCCCTCCATCCTCTCGGGGATAGTTAAAATGTTGCATGCCTAATCCCTTCAGTGTCATTACTCCCATCATGTTCAAATTCATGGTACCCACAAGGATGCTTGCTTGTGCTATTTCGGTCAAGTCTGTTGCTCGGGCTTGTCTCTGCCGGGTTTTTTTTGTTTTTTTTTAGGGACTGTATCCAGCTCTCTCTCTCTCGCCCTCTCTCTCTCTCTCTCTCGCCCTCTCTCTCTCACCCTCTCTCTCTCTCCCCCCCTCTCTCTCCCTCTCTCTCTCTCTCTCTCTCGCCCTCTCTCTCTCACCCTCTCTCTCTCTCTCTCTCTCTCTCTCTCTCTCTCTCTCTCTCTCTCTCTCTCTCTCTCACTCTACCTCTGCAGCCACAGGGCCATACTCTCTTTTCCATGGCCTCTCATTCTGGGCCGCTTTGGGAAACCAAGTAAATGAACAACACAATACCGGAAATAGGATTCCGGGGGGGGGGGGGGGGGGGGTGGTACAGTCGGAAGGAAAATCCCTCCATTACTGTTCACTGAAGGGTGGGGAGAATGTGACAGTCGTCTGTGTTTCTCCTGCGTCTTGATTAGCAGAGTGGCATATCAGCTTCATGGTTAATAATATACATGTTATGTGTTCAATTAACCACTCTGTTAACTACACTATATGACACCTTACTACACTACATTACAGTACTTTACACTAAACTACATTACACTACAATACACTTCACTACACTACATTACACTACACTACTTTACACTACGCTACATTGCACTACAGTACATTACACTACACACTACACTATTACTGTACACTACACTACTACATTACACTACACTACTTTACACTACGTTACATTGAACTACACTGCTACACTACATTACACTACACTTCACTACACTACATTACACTACACACTACTGTACACTACAGTACTACATTACACTACACTTCACGACACTACATTATACTACACACTACACTACTACTGTACACTACACTACATTGCACTACACTATACTACACTACATTACATTGATTACACTACACCTTGCTACATGACACTACATTAAACTACATTAATTACGCTACCCTACATTTCACTACACTACAGTACACCATTACATTACACTGCATTAATCGTCATCCATACCTAAAGCCTAACTAAAGAGTTGTTGTATATTTTGTATACTGTAATGCGATCTCTATTAATGGTGCACTGCCAAAACTTGAACATAAGGTGCATGGTGCATGTGTGGGAGTTTCATTAGTGTTGTGACATCACATGACCCCGGAGTTATCTTTAGCCTGTGGGGTCAAGGGTCAACTCCACAAGGAGGCCAAATGTCTCCAAAGACGAGGTGCTGAGTAAATGTTTTAAGGTTGTGTGTTTGGTTTGACGGAGAGGGGGAGCTGGGTCAGGACAGGAGATCCACTACCAGGTTAAAGTGTGGGTCAACGCTATAACCAGGGTTTTATCTGACCGGCTCACAGCTGCCAATCATGATGACAGCAGGACCGCATCTCTGACCCAGCTCTGTATAGAGGGCTGCAGATATGGGGTTGGGGGGGGGGGGGTGCACTCTGGTATGATACTACACACTATGCTCTTGATTAATGGACCTGGGGTTTTTCCTGGCCATACGACCTAGAACTAAGGAAAGTTCCAGGAACTCCTGGGGAAAACTTGAGGACGAATTGTCCTGATGTCTCCTCAAAATATCAGCGGACGCAGAAAATTTCAAAACAGAAAATTAAAACTTGCCATTGGATTGTCGTGATTGTTTCCTCTCGATAATAGGAACGACTGGGTGACTACATCTGACTGGGAGAGTGAATGGAAATGAAAGGGCGAAACGCACAATCACCAACTCAATAAAAAGGGAGCCCAAAGTCACTGTAATTTGGGAGAGTGCTGGTTAACTGCTTTTCATAATGGATGGTGTTTCTGTTTACCCCACGGCATTGGAGCTGAGGTCATATGCAAACAAGGCACAGTCTATGCCATATTTTTTTGCACAGTGGAAGATGCTGGAGGGATTATGTGCCAGCTCGTTCCCTCTCCTATCTGGTTCGCTCTTTCTCTCATGCACAAACACGCACACACACGCACACACACACACACACACACACATTTTATCTGCGGTGCATGTGACTTGGTGCTACATAGTCAAGCTACAGTGGCACAGCCCACCTCTCACCTACTCTGCAGTCTAGGAAGGTGACTACTGAATTCAGCATGTGACTATGACTTTAAAGAATGACCTCATTCTCTCCTGATTCTTTTTTTTCTCTCTCTCTCTCAGCCTTCTTCTCTCAGCAGCATTTTCTGCCCAGAGACAATTGGATAATTCAATAGTGTCCGTAACACTGCCACCTTCTGGTGTAGAGTAGTACTTGGATACACTCCCCTTTGAATACCCTTGCCGTAGCGTCTCACTGACTCAATGACTCTCAATACAGATTAGATGATTAAAAGCAAAATTAAAGGTTGGATTTACAGGCTGGATCAATCATTGAAATTCAACCCACCTGTCGTCATCAGCTGTCACAGATGAAGCGGAAGGTCGGTTGCCAAGGCTCGACACTTGAACCAGTAATAGATGAGAACACAGCGGCTGCCCTGGAGAGATGGATTAGTAGAGCATCAGGCCAGTCCACAAGATGCCTGTGGGATACTTCATTAGTGGCCACAAAGCTAAAAAAGAGAAAGCTTTTCTGAATAATCCCACCTGATTGTAATGAGACTACTGTTAATCATAATCCATTGAAAATGTAAATCTTGCCAGAGTTGTTTTTTTCTGTCTGTCAGTCAAGCTCGCAGAGATTTTATTTATTTATTTATTTTACCTTTTCACAGTGAAGAAGATGTTGTTCACCACCTACTTTTCATTACCCTCTGTGCTGCTGGCTCTCATATAATAGCTCTCTTCAGTTGCTGGTAACCAACCTAGTTGGAGTCCAGTTTGGAGAAGGCTGAAATAGAGAAAGAGCAGATAGTGGGATGAGGAAGGCTCACAGACTTGTTTACAGAGAGAGAGAGAGAGAGAGAGAGAGAGAGAGAGAGAGAGAAAGAGAGAGAGAGAGAGAGAGATCTAAAGCCTTGTATATCCCTTGTGGAAAATTCCAAATCTCTTTCCAGCCTGTGCGATAAACTGGGTGGTGATTAAAAACATACATGAATATATAATTTCCTTTGTTTACTTCTTAGTTGTGGCACATATTCAGACTACAGGTGAACTTTGGATGAGGCATGATCTTCTCAGCTCTCATCCTCATAACTTCCTCTCCCTCTCTCTCTCTCTCTGCCTTTGCAACAGTGAACTCCCAGCATGCTGCTGTGCTCAGTTCTGGATTGGCTGAGCCTAAAGAGTGGACCTCTTCTCCTCTTCGGTCTTCAAGAATAGAAACCCTCCTACTTCACTACTTGGCCCATGGGGTCTGCCTTTCCTAGCAATGTCTTCACTGGTTTTGACCATCATGTCATAGACAAGCTAGTACTGACATGCAGCAATAATTACTTGCCTACATACTGTATATGCTACTGTAAGACATTGCCATTAACATTGAAATTGTTATTGTTAGAGCAAGGAAAAAGTAATTACTGCAGGGTGACCTTACTACCCATGCTCACACAAAGCTCTTGATATCTCTGTTTGAACTGATATCTCTGTTTGAATCAAGTGGTTCCCTTTGATGTGCTGTGAAACGCAATGACACATCTGTTATTTGGTGTGGATGCGTTTCGCTTGCTGCATAATTTGGCAAAGTTTTCAGCCTTCGAATGGGAGGACACACGATTGTGTTAATGTCAGGGTACGATATGGTGAAGGATGTTTTGGTGTCTCAACGTTTTAGATATCTCCACCGATCCCCACCTTTTTAATGAAGTATTCAAAGGATACAGTAAGAGATATGAGCATACATGTTGTTGTTTTTTTTACTGTGCATTACCTTATTTACTTAAAATAATATTTCATAAGAAAGTTATGTGAACTTTATCAAGGGATTTCTAGGAACAATGGAGTCAAATGGAGGAGACAGACTGTTTTTTTTGGCCCACCTGAAACACTTTGATGAAGGAAAGAGATCGCTGGAGGTTCGCACACAGCTGGAGTATAATTTCCTGTGTGAGCCTTTCCAACAGGAAAATTCTGAGTTGATGGCCAGCTGTACCTTGCCATCACTCCTCCATTGTGATTTTGGATGAGACTCGTCAAGTGACGATAGATGTTTATGATGCTCAACACCATAGACATGTGTGACATGTGTGGCATGGTGCTTTGCACTGTCGCCTCCCAGCAAGAAGGTCCTGGGTTCGATTCCCACTTGGGATGCTGTCAGAGCTGGGGATATTCTCCCCAGGATTGTCAGATACTCCTGGGCCTTTCTGTGTGGAGTTTGCATGTTCTTCCCGTGTTTTCAATATAAAAACATGCAGAAGAACACATCGCTCTTTAGTCCTGTCCTTGACCAGGACTTGGACTGACCAGGACCTGGGCTGCCCGCTGCCCCTGGAGGAGGACAGCTTATTACAAGACCCTCGAGGTCATGTAATTATAGTGGTACAAAGACAAGCGGATAATTTCAATAATACAACGGGAAAAATAACCTAAATAAATAAAGAAAAACAGAAAACAAAAGCAGAACATATAAAAAAACAAGTAGGCCTACACATGTAAACAAGCTCCCTGCTTCTCACTGACTTCGGGACCTCCAGTTCCCCCTACTCAATGCCTCCATCTAGTGGGTAAACAAGTCCATGTACCTGAATGGTCTTACCTAAGTCAAATATAATAAATGTTGGAATACAGACATATCTAGAGCTACTAAACACCTCAAGCTCTGCTCTCTGCGGATGTAGAAAGTACATGGTTTCCCGAGTAAACTTGTCTGAGACTATGAACGATCCCTTTTGTAGAGCCACGAAGGGAGTGTTTGATTTTCTCTAATTTAAGAAAAAATAGAACATCCTTTATCCGGTGGGTATGAGAGGGGGACAAGGGCTCTTCCAGAGCATCAGAATAACACGCCTCACTAGCAATGTGAGAAAAGCTACAACTTTTACGAAAGAGGACGGCAGTGAATGGTCAGTAGGCAAGACACCAAACAGGCCAGTCAAAGGTGAGGGGTGGATGTTAGCAGATGTGATGGCTGAGAGAAAGTCAGAAACAGACTTCCAAAGCAAAGACAGGGCAGGACAAGTCCAGAGCATGTGAGATTGGCTGGTCCTAGGTGATATTTATCACAATTCGGATCAGTGCCAGTGAACCGAGTGAAACTTGAGAGTAGCTGGTGAGACTCACTCCTCAATGGAGCGCTGACGGTCTCTCCGAGGGGATCGTCTCTCCTGGCGCAACTGTCAGCTGTCCGCCTCCCGTGTGGGACACCCGAGTTGTAATCCTGCCCTGAGCATCCCAAAACAGATGGGTTACACCAGGAAATATGCAAGCTAGTTTGCTTTTAGACCAGTGCACTCTAATGGACTACTCTACATTGTATAACCCCATCCTGGGCCCAAATAGATGGCATGTGGTCCCATGTCAGCAGTGACCGCCAGACCTCAGTCTCTGCCTCTATATTGAGATCCTCGGACCAAATAGGGCATAAGCTATCAGAGGGCGAGGATTGGCTGGTGAAGAGTGTTGTATAACACTAAGATGGCACCTTTGAGGTACAGTAGGGATTCATCTTAAGAATGGAGTCGACCAAAGTAGCAGGAGGGAAGCCAGGATTTGTTCATGCTCAGGGCAGGATTACAACTCGGGTGTCCCACACGGGAGGCGGACAGCTGACAGTTGCGCCAGGAGAGACGCTCCCCTCGGAGAGACCGTCAGCGCTCCTTTGAGGAGTGAGTCTCACCAGCTACTCTCAAGTATCTGAAGAAATGGGTTCAAATGCACACTGCAGGAAACTGCTCAAAAGATGCAAAGTTCCATCAATGTAAAGATGCTTTACCAAGACAATCGAATGGTTTTCCAAGGTTATAAAAGCCGTAACTATGATATTACTGGAGTATGTTGATGATGGTAATGTCAGGGGGCGGCACAATTGGGACATCAGACAGGAAGAACCGCATGAGGCGTCCTCAGTCTGCAGCCACTATGGAGGTTGATTGCTAGTACAACACCAGTGCAATATGCTTTGAACGTTTGCAGCCCAATAATAGAATAAAAAGTTGTAATGCTAGACCACCCATATTTTTTTTTTCCTACAGAATGCGTTTTAAATTGCCCAGATTCACCCCTAAACGATGGCCCTGATGGCGATGTAACAGAGATATAGACAGAGGTTTGCAAATTTGTGTTAGATTTGTTAGATAGATGATTCTTTTTATTGTTCTTGTTCTTTCTGTCTGGGAAGTTCCAAATGGCTTTGTACACACTGGTTCTGAGTGTTTTAAAACTGGACCCTGTTGACATTGTGCTGTGTTTGGATTATTCCCTCAGTTGCATTTTGTTACCTCTGACCCAGTCAGTGTCAGTGCAGGGCGAGAGGTCATGTTTCCGGTGGCGTGTCCTTCCATCCATACGTCTGTTAGCAGGATTACGCAAAATCTACCAGACCTCTTTTCATGAAACTCGCTGGAGGGTGGTAGCATAGGCCAATTGAGAGCCCATTCAATTTTGGCACACAGAGCCACAAAATGCCTTCAGGGGCGGAGGTCTGTGCTCTCTGAGCACCATTTCTAATTTTCAAATAAAAATACTTCTACGGAAGGAATCCTTGGTTTGATCCTTCATCCCTTGTAGTGATTCTCTATAGCAGACAGGCTCATGGCAAGGTTATAATAGTTTTGTTTTTTTCATTTGTTTTTTTTTATATCGTTTTAACTTTTGTTTTCAATTTCAGTTTAGTTTTGATTAGTTTTTAAAGCAGGTTTGCAAGTTTGGTTTAGTTTTTATTTTTGGAAAATGCTTAGTTTTAGTTTAGTTTTTATTAGTTTCAGTATTAGTTTTAGTTTTTTTTCTTCTGCGCCAACCTCATGAGACCATCCTGATCTCATGAGCTCACACTGTTTCAACCCATGTGAAACAAACCATCTAGAGCATGTCAGGTTACTTCTGCGCAGGGGCACAGCTAAAAAAAAAAAAAGGAGGATAGATTTAACCCAAAATACTAGGCTTTTATATAAATAAAACTAAGGATTTTCTCAATTATTTTATTTTATTTAGTTTTGTAAACACACAATAGTTTCAGTTAGTTATCGTTTTTTTGTAAAGCCTAGTTTGTATTTTTATTTCAGTTAACTAAAATGTTTTTTCACAGTTTTCGTTTTTTAATTAGTTTTCGTTAACTATAATAACCTTGGCTCACGGTGAACAAGCAGATCATGCCGATGGAAGAAAGTGAAATTTAGCATCAAAGCACACAGCTGCAGGGCCATGATGACACAGCCCAGGTCTGTGAGGGGATTATACCAGGCAAACTGTCACCAATTTAGAATTGTGATTAATCTGTAATTCAGTATGCACCATCATGGTTCTCACATGGTGAAGTGACTGGTGACCCAGGGTGGATGATTAATCTGTAATTCAGTATGCACCATCATGGTTCTCACATGGTGAAGTGACTGGTGACCCTGGGTGGATGATTAATCTGTAATTCAGTATGCACCATCATGGTTCTCACATGAAGTGACTGGTGACCCAGGGTGGATGATTAATCTGTAATTCAGTATGCACCATCATGGTTCTCACATGGTGAAGTGACTGGTGACCCAGAGTGGATATAGGATTTAGAAGATTTTTTTTTTTTAAAGAGATTTATTTTACAGACTTGGCACAGTACATTATACATTCACTGTAGCTGAAACACTTTATGTAAACACAAAGCATTTTTTTCATTCACAACAGTAGAGAAAAAGTATAAAATATGTTACTGAAAAAGTGTAGAAAACATTGCAAAGATTTAAAAATAATAATAATAAAAAACATTTCAAGCTTTTAGTTTACTCCCTTGAAAATGTACAGAATGGTATACTTTGGTATAGTTTGTAACTAAAAAAATAAAATCTAATCGATACACAGATGAAGGAATGCTGTGCATCACTTCTCCTCACCCTTAGCCATCACATTGTAAATGGATCTACCCCTGGCCCTAGAAGTCCGTTGATTCTTCAGTACACTGCTCCCTGATACAGCCTTCACAATCTACTCATGTTTTTATAGAATGCAGGTCTAAACTAGGTTAAGGACATATGAACCACACTGACAACACCAGAGGTTTTAGCACAGAACAATCCCATTTTAGAAGCGGAATCTCTGTGAGAGGTGGGGGGTGGGTTCTAGAGGTGGGGGGTTGGTTCTAGAGGTGGGCGGTTGGTTCTAGAGGTGGGGGGTTGGTTCTAGAGGTGGGGGGGAGGTCGGTTCTTCTGGTTTGCATCCGGCTCGCTACAGCTTCTTCCTTACGATACAAGATAGCAATAAAGTTATATAGTTAAAGCAGCAGTACGCAGTACACAAGGCCAAGCAAATAATCACACAATCAAGTACAAAGCTGGTGTGATATAACAAAAATACTAACTCCAAAGTAAAATCCAAAATTCCAAGAAATCCCCAAATAACAGGAAATCTAGTGTATAAACCAGAGTGTTACAGTAAAGCACTCCTAAATGTGCAGATAGACATGGAAAGTAAACATGTCTAGCTTGTGTGATAATGGGCTAGGTATTGTACAGTAAGTCATACTCAAGTAAGTAAGTCATTGACATTGGTAAGTATGTCCATGCCATGCTGGCGGGTGTCGTATGGTAAGTAAACTGAAATATACAAAATATACAGAAATATATAGAAGTACTACCAGGATCCTCCCTCTTAAGCACCTATTATATTCTTTGCTACTCTTGCACTTTGGCTAAAGCACTAGATTATGCTCTTAGTCACTTGTTTAGAAAGAAGATTCACTTATGAGTTCTGGTGAGTAGTAGTACACTGACTTCCTACGTTAAATGAAACTGTCACTTTGGATAAAATAGTCTGCTTAATGACTGTAATGTAATGTATTGTAATGTAATACACTGGCACACACAAGCACCTCCTCACCTGGGGTGTGGTCACTCACAAAGGGGTATTATGATATGGACTACGGGGAGACAATACAAGGATCTGAGGAGGCAAGGGGGTGGGGTGGGGACAAGGGTGAAGTATGGTTATGATAGTGTTATGATAATGTTATTACTACACAACAGGACTTCTTCATACAGATGTGCTCGGTCTGAAAGCCTGTAACAATAATAGAACTTGTGTGAACAGAACAGCGGATCATACAACATGATCAGCAGTCAGCGTAGAAACAGGTCCACTTACATATTGTTTACGTATTTAAAGGTTTGTCAACACACACCTATGGCCTAGAGGCACCATCTTTATGGAAGGTGTTTTTATGAGAAGGTACATTTCAGTCCTGTGCCTTACCTGTAGCTCCTGAGAATGGCTTAGAGGGCTCGCTGGTCCCTGCAGAGTTCCTGGCCGTCACTGTGGCGTTGTATACTGAGCCGCAGGGGAGGGGGATCTCGAAGAAGGTGCCGCTGGTGTAGAAGGACATCAGTTGGAACTGGGCGTCGATGCCGGCCTCGAGGTTACCGGTCAGCTCCACCCGGTACTCAATCGGACTGGAGCAGGGGACCGGGTCCCAAGTCACTTTCAGCAACTCGTTATTGAGGCGCATGTTCAGCGCCCTCACCGTCACAGACGCTGGTGGACAGAGGACTGGGGGGAGAGAGGGAGAGAGAGAGAGAGAGAGTTAGAGAGATAGGACAGTCAGAACTGCATTCAAAATGCAATTCATTATAGTAAGTAAGTAGCCTTGAGAACCAATGGTTCTCGAGCCTAGTGGCCCATAGGGCAGGAGTCTATCTCCTGATTCCTTAGCATGAGGCAGCTTGATGTACAAGTACACCCCCTGGACATGACGCGCTAGTATGTCGTAGGGGCTTGCCCCAAATCCAACCCTTGATGCTAAGTGCCAAGCAGGGAGGCATTGGGTAATATTTTTTATACTCTTTAGTATGACTTGGCCGGGGATCGAACCCCCAACCTCCCAATACTCCCAATCTCAGGACGGACACTCTAACCACAAGGCCACTGAGCTTGTATAAATAATTATAATTCATTATAGGCTATTCATATATTCCATGACCTGGAATTTGACTACCAGTGCTTATATATAAGTATATAGTGTTGAAGATACTGGAGATTCTGGGTTCTGGATTCTGGGTTAGCCTACATGATGCTGTATTGGCTCTCGTTATTTGTATTGCATTAGCCCTATTGTAGCGTTTCAGTTCTCTGTGTTTTATATGTGTGAATAAGGGGGAGGCAGTCTTACCTGCACTGGCCAGTCGAGGCTCGCTGTAGGAGCTATTGCAGGTCCCGTCTGAGGCCTTCACTGAGACGTTGTACTGTGCTCCACACTCCAGCCCCGCGATGCTGCAGGAGGAGCCCACGCTCTCACAGCCCAGCGCCGTGCCGTTCTCCGCCAGGGCGAGGCCATAGTACCGCGCCACACCTGCTGAGGACGTCCAGGAAAGCTCCGCCGACTGGTTGGCACACTGGACCGTCACCGAGAGACCTGCTGGCGGGCAGGGTGCTGGGGGGAGGAGAGCAGAGAGGAGGAGAGGGAGAGGGTGAGGGTGAGAGAGGGTGAGGGAGAGAGAGAGGGCGGAGGTGAGGGAGAGGGAGAGAGGGAGGAGGGAGAGGGATAGAGAGAGAGAGAGAGAGAGAGGGCGGAGGTGAGGGTGAGGGAGAGAGAGAGAGAGGGAGAGAGGGAGGAGGGTGAGGGAGAGGGATAGAGAGAGAGAGAGGGAGGAGGTGAGGGTGAGGGAGAGAGAGAGAGAGAGAGGGAGGATGGTGAGGGAGAGAGAGAGAGGGAGAGAGGGAGGAGGGTGAGGGAGAGAGAGAGAGGGAGGAGGTGAGAGAGGGTGAGAGAGAGGGAGAGGGTGAGGGAGAGAGTCAGGGAGAAAGAGAGGGTGAGGGAGAGAGAGAGGTTTAAGATCACATACCAAACATCCTGGTAATAATAGTGTGTATGTGTACAGTATGTGTGTGTGTGTGTGTGTGTGTGTGTGTCCTACCTGTGCTGAAGGTAGCGTTCTGGTTGGCCACGCTAGTGCATTTCGAATGGCAGGCACTGACGGAGACGTTGTACTGCTGACCACAGCTCAGCTCCTCCAGGCTGCAGTTGCTGACCGACGAGTTACACGTACGCACGTCTGTCCCAGTGGCCGTTACCAGGTACATCTCCGCCACCGGAGACGCCGTCCATGACACAAGCGCACTGTGGGGCTCACAGTCAGAAGTAATGACCACATTCTGTGGTGGGCAGGGTTCTGAAGGGAGGGATGGGAGGAGAGAAGGAGGAGAGAGGAGAAGAGAGGACAAGAGAGGGGGGAGGAGGGAGGGGGAAGAAAGGAGGATAGAGGAGAAGAGGAGTAAGGAGAGAGGAGGAGAGAAGTAAGGAGAGAGGAGGAGAGAGGAAGATGGAGGGAGGAGATAGGAGAAGAGAGGAGGAGAGGAAGGAGGGAGAGAGGAGAGGAAGAGGTTAGAAGAACATTACGGTCTTTTGGTCTCATCGTGGACATTGATCTGGTCTATTCTGCCTCACCCATGCTGATCCTGTAGGGGGGGCTCCTCAGCCCGCTGCACGAGTCCGAGGAAGCCGACACGATGACGGTGTAGCGCAGGCCGCATCTCGCCCCCGTGAGGACGCAGCTGGTGTTGTCGCTACTACAGGACAGGTTGCTACGGTCGCTGCCCTCAGCCATGGCGGTGTACACTGTGTTTCCCCCGCTGTCCTCCATGAGCTCCCAGACCACCAGGATGGAGTTGTTGTGACACTGGGCAGTGGCTGTGATGCTGGAGAGGGAGCAGGGTGCTGGGGGTGGGAGGAGAGGAGAGGGGGGGGGGGAGGAGAGGGGGAGAGGAGGAGAGGGAAGGGAGCGGAGAGAGGCAGAGGAGGAGAGGAGAAGAGGGGAGAGGAGAGGGGGAGAGGAGGAGAGAAGAGGGGAGAGGAGAGGGGGAGAGAGGGGGAGAGGAGGAGAGGGAAGGGAGCGGAGAGAGGAAGAACAGGAGAGGAGAAGAGGAGAGGGGGAGAGGAGGAGAGGAGAGGAGAGGAAAGATGAGGAGAGGGGGCGGGGAGTGGAGAGGAGGAGAGGAGAGGGGGAGAGGATGAGAGGAGATGGGGAGAGGAGAGCCGTGTCCAAAAGAGTGATGTCGTAGGTTAGGTCAATTTACTTTGATAGCAAAGAAGAGATTTTTCTATCACTACAAACAGATTGAGGTCAAATAAATACACACAGTTCATCTTTTGGCTTTCTCGTTGGCATTGAACTCAGTTGCTGCGGCAACGTTTGCCTAGTTACCTGTCGCCAGGTCGAAGGAGGCGCTGGGCGGGCTGTCACAGTGACCGTTGCTAGCGGTGACGTTGAACCTGTAGACCACGCTGCAGGCCAGGTCGGGCACCTCACAGGTGGAGTTGGAGGTGGAGCAGGAGGAGTTATAGCCTCCATCCCCCACCGCCATCACTGTGTAGCTGCTCACGCCAGGTTGAGGGTTCCACGACACCCAGGCAGAGTTGGTCACGCAGTCCAGGCTACCGTTAACTCCCTGGGGCTGGCAGGGCACTGGAGGAGGGGGGGGGGCAGAGGAAATGTGTCAGAGGGATGTTGAGGGCTATAGAACATCTACAGGATGTCAGAGGTATTATGGGAGGGAGAGGAGTAGGAGGAGCGGGAGGAGTGACGGGACAGAGAGAGGAGGAGGGGGGATGAAGGAGAAGAGGAGGAACGAGTGACGCAGGGAAAGGAGCAGGAGGGGGATAAAGGGAGAGGTGACATCGCCCCCTGGTGGGCAGACCAGGACACTACAGCCTCACTGAGGGCACAGTCTCCACAACCACGGAAACGTTCTTGGGGACACAGGGGAGTTTGGGGCGAGAGGACAGAAATAGAGTTACTCAATAAAATAATACAATATAGTATAACTATTGTCGTCTGCTCTTTCTTTCATAAGCTTCCCGACATGTAAAAGGCTGACCCACGTTTGTTTTCAGCCATGCTGACTGAGTCTTATTCTCACCTGACTGCAGGTGGGTGGGTGGGCTGGGGGTGGAGTTACAAAACTGGTTTGAGGCGATGACGGACACAGAGATGTTTTGCCCACAAGGCTCCCAGTGGACGCTGCAAGGGCTTTCTATGGCAGCGCAGGTCTCTGATAGGCCGCCGTCGGTCTTGAAGGTGGCTATGTAGGAGTCTGAACCGTTGCTGTTCTGCCAGGTTACCGTGGCCGTTTTGGATTGGCAGTCCAAGGATGCGTTGACTGCTGTAGGAGGGCAGGGCTCTGAGAGAGAGAGAGAGAGAGAGAGAGAGACAGATGAGAGTGTGTGTGTGTGGAGCGGGGTGGGGGGGTAAAAATGCTTACTGAAGATTCTGACATTTACTGATTACCTCCGCCCCAGGGCAGCACAGGGTGAGAGGTAATGTTTTCGGTGGCGTGTGTTGGTTTATTGGTTTACATACTGGTTGATTGGTTTATTAGCAGGATTACGCAAAAACTACCAGACCGATTTTCATGAAACTCGGTGGAGGGGTGTAGCATGGGCCAACTTAGAACCCATTCAATTCTGGAGCAGATCCAAATCACAGGGCGGGTCCACGAGCCCAACCGGCCATATCTTGACATTGGGAAGGTCACCGAGACACAGGGTTTGGACTGGCATCTGGCTGGCAGATGGCAGCTCTCAACCTAATGAATGCAGCAATACCAAACATGTCCTGCTTGCACGCACGTGCGCGTGCACATTCATGGGCATCGGCTTGTACTCTCCAAGCACCATTTCTAGTTTTGTCTATTACTATTTTATTTACTTAATACTTGATTCGTCACTTTTGAACAACCCGCTTGCATCCCATCTAAGTAGAAAAATGACTTTTCTGAAATGGTCACCAGGATATAGGAGACACTGCTAACTCCTAAAAAACAAAACATGCATCTGACAACATACTCATATGGATGACGGTGGCGTTGCTATGGGCACTGGTGCACGTGTTGTCCTGTGAGGTCACGCGCACGTAATAGTTCACCCCACAGCGCAGGTCGTTAAAGGTGCAGGTGCTGGTGTTGGTCACACAGATGTGAGTTTCTGCGCCAGTCCCCACCGCCCAGGCGTTGTAGGTGTCGGCACCTTCGCTGGGAGCCCAGCTGACTGAGCCCATGTGGGACTCACACTCTGCATATGTCTCGACATGCTGGGGCACACAGGGGACTGGGGAGGGGCAGAGAGAGAGAGAGAGAGAGAGAGATAGAGATGGAGGGAAGGGGGGGGGGGGTGAGGGCATTTAGAAACTGTCTGGAAGATCCATATGGATATAAGAAAGATTTGTGAATTGTGAATATGGCAGGGATGCCTGGATGTGATTACTGTAGATATTTACGTCATACCAGTAGTGAATGTGACAGGAGCACTGGGTGTTCCATCACAACGCGTGTCCAGTCCCTGCACGGTGACTTCGTAAGTCTGTCCGCAGGGCAGTGCGGCCAAGAGGGAGATGTTGCTGGTCCTGTAGGTCTCCATGTATCCCAGGTTCCCCGTGGCGTCGACATGGTAGAGCGTGGCGCCGTTGGCGGAAAGCCAGGAGAGGAGGACCGAGGTGCTGTCGCAGGAAACGTTAGCGCTTACCCCTGTAGGCTGGCATGGCGCTGTGGGCGAAGGAGAGGTGAGGGACACAGGAGGGAGGTGGAGAGAAAGAGAGAGAGGGGGGTGGTAGAGAAAGAGATGAAGAGAAAAAGGGAAAACCATCAGAAAATGTACATTTCAGCAGGAATTTTGAATTTCTGACCACAACTGAGTGAAGCACAGTCTATTGCACAGTACTAATGATGGACAGAGGGGTTGGGGGAGCCTGATAGAAAGACACAGACCCCGTTTAGACTTGGTTTTAGAATGCATTTTGGACAATCAGATTCAAAGTGGACAGCGCTAAATACAGGTGTAAACGGTCACCAAAACGTTTTATGAAACGTTTCCTCAAACCACTTGCTGAGGTGGTCTGGGGCACATTTGACCACATAACCTATCTTTAGTCTAGTAGTCTAAACGCTAATGCGTCCTGATAGCCCCCAGACAAAGACACATCATCAATGCGGGATACATTTTCTCCTTTTTTGCCTTAGCCTACGCTCTTTTTCAAGTCGCAAATGACTTCCATCCATCCATCCATCGCCATCCGTTTATCCATCATTTCCCACGTGTGCATTGAAGTCCCCCAATAGGACAGTGGAGTCCCCTGGAGGAGCCCCAAATAGGACTCCACTTAGGGTCTGCAGGAAGGCCGAGTACTCCGAACTGCTGTTCGGTGCATAAGCACAAACCCCAGTCAGAGTCCCCCCCCCCACAGTCCTAAAGCACAGGGAGGCGACCCTCTCATCCACTGGGGTGAACTCCAGCACAGAGGCGCTCAGCTGGGGGCTAGCTAGTATAGGCACACCTGCCTTACGCCTCATACCGTGAGCAACTCCGGAGAAGAATAGGGTCCAACCCCTATCCAGGAGTTTGGTTCCCAGCACCAGTGCTGTGCGTGGAGGTTAGCCCCACCAGATGGTATCGCTCCACCTCCCTCACAAGCTCTGGCTCCTTCCCCCCCAGCGAGGTCACGTTCCATGTCCCCAGAGCCAGCCTTTGCTGCCCAGGTCCGGTCCGTCGGTGCCCCCCGCCTTCACCGCCACCTAGTTGGCAGCGCACAAATGACTTGTCCTATTGATAGTATCTTGATAGTCCTATTTAATTGATCAATTAAAACAGTTGGAATAGTTCAGGATTTAATGCGCAATTTTTTCATTCTGCTCGAAGTCAAACTGACTGATTATTGATTTGTTTACATGGAACAGCTATGCGACGCGCACGCAGGCAGGAGTGAGTGAGTTACTATGGCTACTAACTATGAACACAAGTGGTCAGCTGGACACATTTGGAGACGCATGATAGACACAGGTGTAAACGATGATTTGTCTCGCTGTCCACTTGTGATCTGATCGTCCAAAACGCATTTTAAAACCAAGTCTAAACAGGGTCACAGACAGTATGAGGTCTGCTGTGGTAGCCTGCTGTACCTGTGCTGATGTGGACCGTGCTGCTGGCAACACTGAAGCAGCCAGAGCTGTAAGCCCTCACTGTCAGGTTGTATCTCTGTCCGCAGGCCAGGCCAGGGAACTCACAGCTGTCGCCTGAAATGTTACACTGACGCACCACCCCTCCAGACCACTTGGTGGCACTAGCCACATACAGCTCCACATCCGGCAGCTCCTCCCAGGTGAGAACAGCCTTCCGGGAGCCACACTGGAGGTCCACCGACACATGCTGGGGGGCGCACGGACCTGGGGAGGAGAGGAGGAGAAGAGGGATGAGATCAGACGGGGTAGAAAGACCTGATCTACCTAGGGTTGCAAAATTCCGAGAATATTCACAAACTTCTCAAAATTCCCAACTGGAATTAATGGGGGAATTTAACAATAATAACACTCACGTGTGTTAAAGCTGGTGTTGACGGGTACAGTGCGCTCGCACTCCTGGCTAGTGGCGGTGAGGCTGAGGTTATAGCGCCTCCCGCAGGTCATCCCAGTGACGTTGCAGCTGTTCTGCTGCGTGGTGCACGAGGCCTCGTCTCCGTCCTGTCCCGTGGCGACCAGGGTGTAGTTGTCGGCTCCGTCGCTAGGGCTCCAGGACAGCAGGGCGGCGCCGTCGCTGTCACAGTCCACTTTAGCATGGACACTGCTGGGGAGGCATGGGGCTGGGGTAGGGGGAACACAGGGTCATTAAAGTGTGTGTTTGTGTGCGTGCATGCGGGGGGTGCTGTACAGGTGTTCGTATACTGGTATCGGTATGTGGTGGGTGAGTGGGTATCTTTGTGTGTGTGTGTGTGTGTGTATGTGTGTGTGTGTGTGTATGTGTGTGTGTGCTGTGCTCACCAGATGTGAGATTGACTCCTGGGCTCCGGGAGCTGTTGTACTGCACTCCCAGGGCCATGACTTCCACGAGGTACACCGTTCCACAGTCCAGCACCACCTCACAGTACGTCTCCATGGTAGCACAGGAAGCAGAGTTACCGTTTCGGCCTACGAGATAGGAGATGTAACTCACGGTAACGGCGCTCTGCTCCCAGGAGATGGTGGCGGTGAGGGTCTCACAGTTTATTCTGGCCTGGACGTTGTTGGGAGGACAGGGCCCTGGGAGAAAGATAGAGATGGAGAGAGAGAGAGAGAGAAAGAAAGAGAGAGAGAGAGAGAGAGAGAGAGATGTAAAGACAAAAAATATATGTACTGTATATAGCATGGGACAGTGTTACCCCTAGGATTTCGAGTCGGCATGTCACGGAAACATGGTGTTGACACTCTTTTTTTATGTAAAACACTGTGCTACATCGATTTGTATGAATGGTGCTGTAGAAATAAAATGACATAATGTCGCACCTGTGAATGCACTCTCCTGCACTTTGTTAGTGTTTCTGCTTGTTTATCATAAGCGAAACAAGTTGTAAAATGATTTGGAGGCCAATATCTCTAGCTAACTACGTAGCTAGCTAGTTAATAGCTATGCAAATAAACTAGTTTACTATATTGTGTTAACAGTTGGTGAAAAAAAAACTTCATTCATCTAACTGCTGTTAATGTTGTAATACCTATTCCTGACTGGCTGGCTGACCATATTGGATGCAGTCAAATATAAGCTTAACATTTACAGTATTTAGGAACAGTAGCTGGCTAATGTAACCAGTTTGTTGACATGTAATTTTGATACTGTCTGTTTGCACAGCAAACAAGCAAGTGTTCTAGCAATGGTGAATTTTCATCTTGCAACAAAAGATGGGCAGCGATTCCGCTGTGCGCTGACGTCAGTGGGGAGTTTACGTCAGTGGGGAGCCAGGACAGAGAAGAGCCATGACAGGGCTACGGATCCACTGGGAAATCTATTCCCCTGCTTCTCCATTCATTATCCACCCTATAAAAATATCCAGTATAATGCGCCCTTCACTGCCCTTCTCACCTCTCCACCAATCATCAACCTCTCTACCCACTTCCTCTCCATACAAACCAGGCCATGTGTCCGGTCACGTGACTGACCTGTTGTCAGGACGAGGGGGTCAGATGTCACGCTGCACACGGGGTTGACGGCATTGACGGTCACGTTGTAGGTCTGACCACACTGCAGGGCGGAGAGGACGCAGTCAGTGTCGTTGGCGAGGCAGCTGGAGGTCAGGCCCTGCTCGGTGACAGCCTGGGCATAGTAGGAGATGGCGCCCTTCGCTGGGTCCCAGGATAGCAGGTGTGGCGTGTAATCCAAGATGAGGTTTGTGGGTGCGCAGGGCTCTGGGGGAGGGAGGGACGGGGGTGTCACATACACTGGTGTTATAACAGCTGTAGTAAGGGGTTATTACATTATTACAAGTATCAAGGCCATTCCACTTTCCACACAAACACACACACACACACACACACACACCTGTGGTGAGGTGTCCGGCCATCTGGGCGGTGCTGTTGCAGCTCTCCCCGAGGGCAGTGACACGGACGGTGTAGTCCTCCCCGCACTCCAGATCACGCAGCTCACAGTTCGTCCAATTGGTGGAACAGCCAGCGCTGTGGCCGGAGCCCGCCGTAACCACGACGACGTAGGAGACGGCGCCGGCGCTGACGCTGGGTAGCCAGGATACGATGGCGAAGTCGGCCGGGCAGTCCATCACAGCATTGATGCCGCTGGGCAGGCAGGGTCCTGTGGGATTGATGGAGAGACGCCCGTGTTACTGGACAGGCAGTATCCACAGGGCCCAACAATAACGACTGCAAGTAAAGCGCCATGTCGGACTAGTAAATCAATTTTTATATTTTTATATTTTCCCCCCAATTTTTTAGCATTTCATTTCAATCATTGTGTCGTAGCTAATGTTCTCTCTGGCACATAGCATAGCCCCCTTCCCCGGCACTGGTTGTTGGCCAATCAAGAACAGTCCACATGGGTCTCCACGTTCTGGGGAGCACAGGGCACTGTGTCTGTATGTGTGTGTGTGAGTGTGTGTGAGTGTGCATGTATGTGTGTGTGTGTGCATGTGTGTGAGTGTGTGTGTGTGTGTGCATGTATGTGTGTGTGTGTGCATGTATGTGTGTGTGTGTGTGCATGTGTGTGTGTGTTTGTGTGTGTGTGTGTGAGGGGCAAAGTCTCAATTTTTGATATTTCAAAAATCTGTGGAGATCATTTGTGGATGACAGTCTTAAGATGTACTGTAGCAATTGTTTACTAAATATAAGGAAAAATGTACGTTAATAACATCTTTTCTGTAGTGGTTCCGCTGACACGAATGAGGTAAACAGATTACAATAGGAAACCAGTCAACGAAGGAAATTCCAGATGAATGCTTCTCAAAAGATTATTGAAATAACCTAGAAACGCCAAAGAATTAGCAATTTAAGAGGTGAATAGCCAGGCACTTCTGTAAAGAGACAATGAGAGATTGCTACATAATAAGAAATTAATTGACAAAGATGTGACCGCAGATCACAGGTAAACTAACTTGTATGAACGTAGTTGAAGCTGGAATGTCACCAAAGGTAGATATAAAAGCCCTAAGTAACGTCTACAAACAGTCCTGATAAGAACAAAATAATTCCCTAAATAACTAACATTGTTTGTTAATGTTGCTAATGTGCTAATGTATTGTAACAATGCTTTAATATGCTAAGTGCTAAGCTATGCTAACGTGCTGAAACTTAATTATGTAATAAAAAGCCAGCTGGTCTGGTAAAGTGCTATAATAACGTTTTAAAAGGTTGCTTCCCTGACTGCCTGGGATGTGACTTGGAGAGAAAATCAATGACTGTATGATAATTTGAAAAATTGTTGATACATTGAGTAATGGAAAATTGAATTAGGACACTTGTATTACACTGTTGTCTTACACTTGCAATAATGAACAAGGAATTTGTTAATCTGTTTAAGTCTCTGTGTGCAGCAGAAATTAATTTGGCACCAGACCAGCCACGCAGATGATGATGATGATGATGTCAGTATGGCAATTAAGACCTGATGGGTCAATCAATTGTGTTATCATTATTATTGTAATTATTGTATTTTTATTTTCATCTTAGCTCTGTACTAACATTTAAAGTACTATGCTGTTGTGTTAATTTGTGTTGTTTTGATTTAATCCAAAGAAAGACAGAGCAACATGACAAAACCAAACCAGAGCAACAAACCAGAGTGACGTACGAGCTTTGAGCTCACATGCAAAAAAAACTGTCCTGGAAGAAAGAATAGAAGGAATTAGATCTGACCCAAAACAGCCTGCATTCCCACTGTGTGGAAGACAAATGTGATTGTACAGTACGCTGACCAATGTTGTGTCTCTCTCTCCATTACAGAGAGGGGGCGGGGTCAAGTCAGTACACAGTGTATGGAGACAGAAGTTCACACCAGTACAGTGAGCAGATAGGGTAGAGAGTTCAGAAATTCTTGACCACTGTTCTGTTAATGTCATTATACCCCAAAGGCCAGGCTAGGCGTGACCATGAGGCACACTGAGGTCATCGTTCTAAAGCATGTGTACCCCTACGGAGGCTGGCGTTCGACAATGGGGGAGGTGATCAGAAAAGGTGAGCCCGGCGGCCGGACAATAGGTTCAGAAAAACTTCTATGTGGAACCTGTGATGAAATGTGACGCCGCAAGGGGCGAGGAGGTAAGAGAATGGTGCCTCACCCCCCAGCCAGACCTCAGAGAGGGGGAGTTTGGAGACATGCACAGGAAGGCCAGAAGAATGGGGTTAAAAGGATAGTAAAGACAGATTCTCTAACCATAGAGAATAGTGGACAATGATTTTGCTATGAGGGCTCAATACTTGATACTTTGCTCAATGCTCAATTAAGTAATTAAATTATTGATTAGAGCCCCCATGTGAATATTTTAGTAAAATCATGTTATTTAGTGTCCACTGCATTATTGTTATAATTCTGTGTCCAGGGGGGGGGATTGAAAGGTTTTAGTTTAACTTAAGTTTAATTTTTAAGTAAGTTTAATTTTGACAAAAAAACAAGTTTCATTTTTGTTTAGTCATTTCAAATGGTTTGGATTCTTGATGAAGTTGGTGACAGTCTGGTATATGGAAAGCTTTGATTTTTAGGATTGCTCTAGTTCTTTCTCTGATACTGACGAGTTAGTTTGGTTTAAGTTGGTTTAACGGATAGTGAGAAGTTTAGCTGGTTAGCTTATTGTTACATCACAAGGTTTTCAGAGACTATGATGAAATAGATATAGAGCCTTTGAGTCTTAGGAGCAATGATAAGAATGTTCCTGAGGATGATCTTTTAGGTATTGGTGCGAACTCAAAGTCTGACAGGTTTTGAGTAGATGATTCGGTTTAGGTAATGTTTTCACTTTGATAAGGAGTTTATATGTCTCAATAGTCAATGAATGGCCATAAGCTGTTCGTTTATGCATTCTACTGTATGAATTTCTTTTCATGATGATATTTTCGTTTGTGAGGAGTTGGCTTTAGGCCTTCCCCTCTGCTATTGACCACAGTCTGTGTTGAGTGTTATTTTTCAGGTGCCATGGACCCTGGGCGGCAGGTCTTTGCGGAGCCTGGATCGTGCCTTCCTGGGGACTGCCTGAAACCTGTTGTTTGTCTGTTAACTTTTGTTTTGTCCTTTCTATATCTTTCTGATATATGTTGGAACATGAGGTTACTTGATGTTTAGCTTTAAATGTCATTTCTGTTTAGGGATTTTCTGTTCAATCAAGCTTGAGGGTGTCACCTACGTTTCACCTGTGTTACTGATTCAGGTGTGTGTACACGATTCTTTGGTTAGGTTGTTCTGTTTTGTAGTAATTTGGGTTTAGTCTATTATTGTAGGGATTGTCTGTTTTCTGTGTAGTTTTGTGTTGATGTTTTCAGTCTTTCCCAGAGTATATTGTGTGGGCGACCAAGGAGTGGTTGCCCCTCGCCAGCATAAAGCTATGAACTGTGTGTAGTCGCGAATGACTTGAGGGTCATTCTTGGACATTCCTGGAGTGTTCTCCCTGTTTCAGACGGGGTGAGCTTACCATCTTGCTACGGACTCTGTTCTCTGGGTGTCAAGGACGACACCTGGGGGATTGATGTCTGAAGATTGCTCCAGCTTGGGAAGAGGGTATGAGACAGCGCTGAGGGCTGTTCTCTTTGGATGGGGGCTATGTGCTAGTAACCTCTGGCCCCTGGATAGCTTTGCTGCTGTGTGATGATTAGGTTATTTGTATGTGTTTTGGGGATTGTTTGTTATGTTTAGTGTTGTTTTGTGTCGAGGCGTTAGGACGCCTCGAAGGGGGGATATGTAGTATATTTTTATACTGTATTATACTGTATTACATCAATCATACTGTATTACTCTCATGTAGTAATCATTTTATTAAGAATAATGAATAAACTTCACTTTAGTAAGAACTGTGTTATTATAAGTAGTTTAACAGGTCAGTTACAACAGATGTCCTGTCCTGAGTCAGCATTCCTTTGTCCTGTCTCTGAGTCAGCGTGACCTAAAGTTCACCTCGGATGAAGAAGTCAGTTAGACTAAAGTTGTAACATGATTCTAGGAGGACACAGGAAGAACCCAAGCAGCCCCATTGTCCGAGAAAGGGGGGCCAGATGAGACCAGCTGACACCCTGACCAGTCAGAACATCAGTTGACCGTTTTCTGACCATAACTGGGGTTTATAAACATTATTTGTATGCAAATTTGTTTGTCATGTGATTCCTGGCCTGAAGCCAGGATATAAGCTCGGCGCCTCTCTGTGAACTTTAGTATTTGCCTAAAGATTCGACCCCTGTGTTAGGCTTGGTCAATAAATTGTTGATTCAACCATTTTTCTCCAGAAGTACTCTTTGACTCAAGTTGTGCATTTTTAATATACTGCAATGTTAATTGTAGTTTGGGGTGTTTAACTCTTTAATGTTAATTGTTGTCTTATTGATATTGACAGTTAAGATAGAAGCTAAAGGTGAAGTTTATGGGATTAGAGAGTTATGTAACTCTCTGACGGGGGTTTCTGAAGTAGGCAAAACTTCACCTTTTTGTTGTTTTCCAATATAATGCACTATTGGTAGAGTTAACCCAGTTTCGGCTACAGTGAACTCTGATAACCTTTGCTAGGCCATAGAAATAGCCACACAGTTTGAGCCGTGTAGGGCACAGAATCTCTTAGAATAATTTGGTGCTGACCACCAGTCAGCAGTGAACAGCAGATGCTAGGATTGGGTAATCAGACATCGGACAATGGTCTAATCTTGACCTGGCTGATCGACAAATGGCCATATTGAGCACGATTGCATTCGACACCGTGACATGATCTGTCTTCTGACCCAGTTAAAACATACTTAAAGACAAGCGTCTC
Organism: Borostomias antarcticus; assembly: GCF_949987555.1. Taxonomy (NCBI): domain Eukaryota; kingdom Metazoa; phylum Chordata; class Actinopteri; order Stomiiformes; family Stomiidae; genus Borostomias; species Borostomias antarcticus. Next base: position 13,111,456 of record NC_140257.1, read on the forward strand.
TATGTTAACTTTTAGCTTTTCAGCCAGACTGTAGCTTCCGAGCTTGTAGCTTTTAGCACCTTAGCCGTTAGCTTCCTTAGCTGGCTAGCCTTTAGCATTGTTAGCATTGTTAGCTTCTTAGCTTGCTAGCTCAACAGCTGCTCTCCTCATGCTGCATTCTTCCCTACATGCTCTGGCTTCTGCCTTCCCACTCTGCTAAAACGAAAACTCTGTACGGTAACGATATAGTAGCTGCCTCTCATACCAATGTAAATTGTATTCTGCCTAGCTTTTTCCCGAATAGTAAATTTGTACGAATATTGTAAAAAATATTGGGGAGGGGGGAGAACAGTCAAATACTGTATGTATTTCTCGTCCCGGCTGTGTTATCCATGGGCGTCGGAACCATTATAAGTGAGTGGGACAAGTCCCACTCACTTTTTAGGTCCAATAAAGTTGGACCCACCCACTTTTACCATTGTTTTCTGCACTTATCTACTCAAATTCAGTACATACATTTTATGTACTGAAATATTTCATGACTCAGTGTGTGAGGACACTTTTCTTCTTTTTTTTAACCAGCATGTACCATTTTTTTGGTCACTATATCACTTGGACCCCCCCCCGGTAGTAGCCGGCACTTGGTTTGCTCCACCTGCAATACTGCACGGGCGTTTTCATCTGAATCTAGACCCGAGCAGAGTAAACTGTGACAAATGCTAATGCCTGGCTCTAATGTTCACATTACTTGGAGAATAACTAACCTGCAAACTGTGTGTGTGTGCACGTAGCCAGCCAGCCAGCCATCATGTATATATACAACATTATTTGATATTTCTCCTCTTGTTATAGCCAGATAAAAGTATCGAACCACCTGTAAAAATGCTCTAGAATACAGGAATTGGCATCTCTTCGCTTCAAAATTTCATGGGGGAGGGCCCCCAGACCCCCCCTTTTGTTGTCCCGCCCACTTTTATTTGCCTTCCGACGCCCATGGTGTTATCTGTGCCCGGTTTAAAGGTGTCTCTCTTTCCTACATACCTGTCTTCACGGTGATGCTGCTGCTGTGTTCACTAGTGCAGCTGTCGTCGGTGGCGCTGACAGTGATGTTGTATTCATGACCACATGGCAGAGCTCTGATCACACACATCGTTTCAGTAGTGTTGCAGGCGCTGATGTGTATGATGATACCCTGGTTATACGACTGAACACAGAGGACAGCCATTAGAACTCCCTGGAGGTCAAGATTACGTACATACATGTATACAATTCCAAAGTGTGCATGTTTAAAGGTCCTTTTGGCTGTTTTGATTGATTTAATTAGACGTGACTATTCATGGAAATTAAGACAACTTTCCGGTATCTAACTGTGATGACACGTGCTTCATTGGTTCTAACTTTTGGTTGCTGTCGGAGACCAGTTAATGGTACCTGGACCATTGATGTTGTGGCAGCCCCCTTTCCCTGCCCTGACAATTAAATTCTCTCTGAGTGTGAAGGGTTAAACTGGCTGTTGCCGTGACTCTTCTTACCCAATACCACACGCTGTAGCCGGTGGCTCCGTAGCTAGCATTCCAGGACACAGACACATCTCCACTCTCACAGTCCAATTTGGCCTGCACGTTGACTGGCTTACAGGGCGCTGTGGAGAGAGAGGTAAAAGGGACAGGGTTAGTAAATGAAGTCTGTCATGCATGGATGTGTCTAGCTAGTAGGGGTGTGCCCGAATACGAATACGGTATTCGGATGAGCACAAATAGTAGCTTTTTCCCCGAATAGTAAATTTGTACGAATATTGTAAAAAATATTCGGGAGGGGGGAGAACAGTCAAATACTGCATGTATTTCTCGTCCCGGCTGTGTTATCCATGGGCGTCGGAACCATTATAAGTGAGTGGGACAAGTCACCCCCCCCCCCCGGTAGTAGCCGGCACTTGGTTTGCTCCACCTGCAATACTGCTAGGGCGTTTTCATCTGAATCTAGACCCGAGCAGAGTAAACTGTGACAAATGCTAATGCCTGGCTCTAATGTTCACATTACTTGGAGAATAACTAACCTGCAAACTGTGTGTGTGTGCACGTAGCCAGCCAGCCAGCCATCATGTATATATACAACCTTATTTGATATTTCTCCTCTTGTTATAGCCAGATAAAACTATCGAACCACCTGTAAAAATGCTCTAGAATACAGGACTTGGCATCTCTTCGCTTCAAAATTTGATGGGGGAGGGCCCCCAGACCCCCCCTTTTGGTGTCCCGCCCACTTTCATTTGCCTTCCGACGCCCATGGTGTTATCTGTGCCCGGTTTGAAGGTGTCTCTCTTTCCTACATACCTGTCTTCACGGTGATGCTGCTGCTGTGTTCACTAGTGCAGCTGTCGTCGTTGGCGCTGACAGTGATGTTGTATTCATGACCACATGGCAGAGCTCTGATCACACACATCGTTTCAGTAGTGTTGCAGGCGCTGATGTGTATGATGATACCCTGGTTATACGACTGAACACAGAGGACAGCCATTAGAACTCCCTGGAGGTCAAGATTACGTACATACATGTATACAATTCCAAAGTGTGCATGTTTAAAGGTCCTTTTGGCTGTTTTCATTGATTTAATTAGACGTGACTATTCATGGAAATCAAGACAACTTTCCGGTATCTCACTGTGATGACACGTGCTTCATTGGTTCTAACTTTTGGTTGCTGTCGAAGACCAGTTAATGGTACCTGGACCATTGATGTTGTGGCAGCCCCCTTTCCCTGCCCTGACAATTAAATTCTCTCTGAGTGTGAAGGGTTAAACTGGCTGTTGCCGTGACTCTTCTTACCCAATACCACACGCTGTAGCCGGTGGCTCCGTAGCTAGCATTCCAGGACACAGACACATCTCCACTCTCACAGTCCAATTTGGCCTGCACGTTGACTGGCACACAGGGCGCTGTGGAGAGAGAGGTAAAAGGGACAGGGTTAGTAAATGAATTTTGTCATGCATTGATGTGTCTAGCTAGTAGGGGTGTGCCCGAATACGAATACGGTATTCGGATGAGCACAAATAGTAGCTTTTTCCCGAATAGTAAATTTGTACGAATATTGTAAAAAATATTCGGGAGGGGGGAGAACAGTCAAATACTGTATGTATTTCTCGTCCCGGCTGTGTTATCCATGGGCGTCGGAACCATTATAAGTGAGTGGGACAAGTCCCACTCACTTTTTAGGTCCAATAATATTGGACCCACCCACTTTTACCATTGTTTTCTGCACTTATCTACTCAAATTCAGTACATACATTTTATGTACTGAAATATTTAATGACTCAGTGTGTGAGGACACTTTTCTTCTTTTTTTTAACCAGCATGTACCATTTTTTTGGTCACTATATCACTTGGACCCCCCCCCCGGTAGTAGCCGGCACTTGGTTTGCTCCACCTGCAATACTGCACGGGCGTTTTCATCTGAATCTAGACCCGAGCAGAGTAAACTGTGACAAATGCTAATGCCTGGCTCTAAGTTTCACATTACTTGGAGAATAACTAACCTGCAAACTGTGTGTGTGTGCACGTAACCAGCCAGCCAGCCATCATGTAAATATACAACCTTATTTGATATTTCTCCTCTTGTTATAGCCAGATAAAAGTATCGAACCACCTGTAAAAATGCTCTAGAATACAGGAATTGGCATCTCTTCGCTTCAAAATTTGATGGGGGAGGGCCCCCAGACCCCCCCCCTTTTGGTGTCCCGCCCACTTTCATTTGCCTTCCGACGCCCATGGTGTTATCTGTGCCCGGTTTAAAGGTGTCTCTCTTTCCTACATACCTGTCTTCACGGTGATGCTGCTGCTGTGTTCACTAGTGCAGCTGTCGTCGGTGGCGCTGACAGTGATGTTGTATTCATGACCACATGGCAGAGCTCTGATCACACACATCGTTTCAGTAGTGTTGCAGGCGCTGATGTGTATGATGATACCCTGGTGATACCGCTGAACACAGAGGACAGCCATTAGAACTCCCTGGAGGTCAAGATTACGTACATACATGTATACAATTCCAAAGTGTGCATGTTTAAAGGTCCTTTTGGCTGTTTTGATTGATTTAATTAGACGTGACTATTCATGGAAATCAAGACAACTTTCCAGTATCTAACTGTGATGACACGTGCTTCATTGGTTCTAACTTTTGGTTGCTGTCGGAGACCAGTTAATGGTTACCTGGACCATTGATGTTGTGGCAGCCCCCTTTCCCTGCCCTGACAATTAAATTCTCTCTGAGTGTGAAGGGTTAAACTGGCTGTTGCCGTGACTCTTCTTACCCAATACCACACGCTGTAGCCGGTGGCTCCTTGGCTAGCATTCCAGGACACAGACACATCTCCACTCTCACAGTCCAATTTGGCCTGCACGTTGACTGGCACACAGGGCGCTGTGGAGAGAGAGGTAAAAGGGACAGGGTTAGTAAATGAATTCTGTCATGCATTGATGTGTCTAGCTAGTAGGGGTGTGCCCGAATACGAATACGGTATTCGGATGAGCACAAATAGTAGCTTTTTCCCGAATAGTAAATTTGTACGAATATTGTAAAAAATATTCGGGAGGGGGGAGAACAGTCAAATACTGTATGTATTTCTCGTCCCGGCTGTGTTATCCATGGGCGTCGGAACCATTATAAGTGAGTGGGACAAGTCACCCCCCCCCCCGGTAGTAGCCGGCACTTGGTTTGCTCCACCTGCAATACTGCACGGGCGTTTTCATCTGAATCTAGACCCGAGCAGAGTAAACTGTGACAAATGCTAATGCCTGGCTCTAATGTTCACATTACTTGGAGAATAACTAACCTGCAAACTGTGTGTGTGTGCACGTAGCCAGCCAGCCAGCCATCATGTATATATACAACATTATTTGATATCTCTCCTCTTGTTATAGCCAGATAAAAGTATCGAACCACCTGTAAAAATGCTCTAGAATACAGGAATTGGCATCTCTTCGCTTCAAAATTTGATGGGGGAGGGCCCCCAGACCCCCCCTTTTGGTGTCCCGCCCACTTTCATTTGCCTTCCGACGCCCATGGTGTTATCTGTGCCCGGTTTGAAGGTGTCTCTCTTTCCTACATACCTGTCTTCACGGTGATGCTGCTGCTGTGTTCACTAGTGCAGCTGTCGTCGTTGGCGCTGACAGTGATGTTGTATTCATGACCACATGGCAGAGCTCTGATCACACACATCGTTTCAGTAGTGTTGCAGGCGCTGATGTGTATGATGATACCCTGGTTATACGACTGAACACAGAGGACAGCCATTAGAACTCCCTGGAGGTCAAGATTACGTACATACATGTATACAATTCCAAAGTGTGCATGTTTAAAGGTCCTTTTGGCTGTTTTCATTGATTTAATTAGACGTGACTATTCATGGAAATCAAGACAACTTTCCGGTATCTCACTGTGATGACACGTGCTTCATTGGTTCTAACTTTTGGTTGCTGTCGGAGACCAGTTAATGGTACCTGGACCATTGATGTTGTGGCAGCCCCCTTTCCCTGCCCTGACAATTCAATTCTCTCTGAGTGTGAAGGGTTAAACTGGCTGTTGCCGTGACTCTTCTTACCCAATACCACACGCTGTAGCCGGTGGCTCCGTAGCTAGCATTCCAGGACACAGACACATCTCCACTCTCACAGTCCAATTTGGCCTGCACGTTGACTGGCACACAGGGCGCTGTGGAGAGAGAGGTAAAAGGGACAGGGTTAGTAAATGAATTTTGTCATGCATTGATGTGTCTAGCTAGTAGGGGTGTGCCCGAATACGAATACGGTATTCGGATGAGCACAAATAGTAGCTTTTTCCCGAATAGTAAATTTGTACGAATATTGTAAAAAATATTCGGGAGGGGGGAGAACAGTCAAATACTGTATGTATTTCTCGTCCCGGCTGTGTTATCCATGGGCGTCGGAACCATTATAAGTGAGTGGGACAAGTCCCACTCACTTTTTAGGTCCAATAATATTGGACCCACCCACTTTTACCATTGTTTTCTGCACTTATCTACTCAAATTCAGTACATACATTTTATGTACTGAAATATTTAATGACTCAGTGTGTGAGGACACTTTTCTTCTTTTTTTTAACCAGCATGTACCATTTTTTTGGTCACTATATCACTTGGACCCCCCCCCCGGTAGTAGCCGGCACTTGGTTTGCTCCACCTGCAATACTGCACGGGCGTTTTCATCTGAATCTAGACCCGAGCAGAGTAAACTGTGACAAATGCTAATGCCTGGCTCTAAGTTTCACATTACTTGGAGAATAACTAACCTGCAAACTGTGTGTGTGTGCACGTAACCAGCCAGCCAGCCATCATGTAAATATACAACCTTATTTGATATTTCTCCTCTTGTTATAGCCAGATAAAAGTATCGAACCACCTGTAAAAATGCTCTAGAATACAGGAATTGGCATCTCTTCGCTTCAAAATTTGATGGGGGAGGGCCCCCAGACCCCCCCCCTTTTGGTGTCCCGCCCACTTTCATTTGCCTTCCGACGCCCATGGTGTTATCTGTGCCCGGTTTAAAGGTGTCTCTCTTTCCTACATACCTGTCTTCACGGTGATGCTGCTGCTGTGTTCACTAGTGCAGCTGTCGTCGGTGGCGCTGACAGTGATGTTGTATTCATGACCACATGGCAGAGCTCTGATCACACACATCGTTTCAGTAGTGTTGCAGGCGCTGATGTGTATGATGATACCCTGGGTATACAACTGAACACAGAGGACAGCCATTAGAACTCCCTGGAGGTCAAGATTACGTACATACATGTATACAATTCCAAAGTGTGCATGTTTAAAGGTCCTTTTGGCTGTTTTGATTGATTTAATTAGACGTGACGATTCATGGAAATCAAGACAACCTTCCGGTATCCAACTGTGATGACACGTGCTTCATTGGTTCTAACTCTTGGTTGCTGTCGGAGACCAGTTAATGGTACCTGGACCATTGATGTTGTGGCAGCCCCCTTTCCCTGCCCTGACAATTCAATTCTCTCTGAGTGTGAAGGGTTAAACTGGCTGTTGCCGTGACTCTTCTTACCCAATACCACACGCTGTAGCCGGTGGCTCCGTAGCTAGAATTCCAGGACACAGACACATCTCCACTCTCACAGTCCAATTTGGCCTGCACGTTGACTGGCACACAGGGCGCTGTGGAGAGAGAGGTAAAAGGGACAGGGTTAGTAAATGAATTCTGTCATGCATTGATGTGTCTAGCTAGTAGGGGTGTGCCCGAATACGAATACGGTATTCGGATGAGCACAAATAGTAGCTTTTTCCCGAATAGTAAATTTGTACGAATATTGTAAAAAATATTCGGGAGGGGGGAGAACAGTCAAATACTGTATGTATTTCTCGTCCCGGCTGTGTTATCCATGGGCGTCGGAACCATTATAAGTGAGTGGGACAAGTCACCCCCCCCCCCGGTAGTAGCCGGCACTTGGTTTGCTCCACCTGCAATACTGCACGGGCGTTTTCATCTGAATCTAGACCCGAGCAGAGTAAACTGTGACAAATGCTAATGCCTGGCTCTAATGTTCACATTACTTGGAGAATAACTAACCTGCAAACTGTGTGTGTGTGCACGTAGCCAGCCAGCCAGCCATCATGTAAATATACAACCTTATTTGATATTTCTCCTCTTGTTATAGCCAGATAAAACTATCGAACCACCTGTAAAAATGCTCTAGAATACAGGACTTGGCATCTCTTCGCTTCAAAATTTGATGGGGGAGGGCCCCCAGACCCCCCCTTTTGGTGTCCCGCCCACTTTCATTTGCCTTCCGACGCCCATGGTGTTATCTGTGCCCGGTTTGAAGGTGTCTCTCTTTCCTACATACCTGTCTTCACGGTGATGCTGCTGCTGTGTTCACTAGTGCAGCTGTCGTCGTTGGCGCTGACAGTGATGTTGTATTCATGACCACATGGCAGAGCTCTGATCACACACATCGTTTCAGTAGTGTTGCAGGCGCTGATGTGTATGATGATACCCTGGTTATACGACTGAACACAGAGGACAGCCATTAGAACTCCCTGGAGGTCAAGATTACGTACATACATGTATACAATTCCAAAGTGTGCATGTTTAAAGGTCCTTTTGGCTGTTTTCATTGATTTAATTAGACGTGACTATTCATGGAAATCAAGACAACCTTCCGGTATCTAACTGTGATGACACGTGCTTCATTGGTTCTAACTTTTGGTTGCTGTCGGAGACCAGTTAATGGTACCTGGACCATTGATGTTGTGGCAGCCCCCTTTCCCTGCCCTGACAATTCAATTCTCTCTGAGTGTGAAGGGTTAAACTGGCTGTTGCCGTGACTCTTCTTACCCAATACCACACGCTGTAGCCGGTGGCTCCGTAGCTAGCATTCCAGGACACAGACACATTTCCACTCTCACAGTCCAATTTGGCCTGCACGTTGACTGGCACACAGGGCGCTGTGGAGAGAGAGGTAAAAGGGACAGGGTTAGTAAATGAATTCTGTCATGCATTGATGTGTCTAGCTAGTAGGGGTGTGCCCGAATACGAATACGGTATTCGGATGAGCACAAATAGTAGCTTTTTCCCGAATAGTAAATTTGTACGAATATTGTAAAAAATATTCGGGAGGGGGGAGAACAGTCAAATACTGTATGTATTTCTCGTCCCGGCTGTGTTATCCATGGGCGTCGGAAACATTATAAGTGAGTGGGACAAGTCCCACTCACTTTTTAGGTCCAATAATATTGGACCCACCCACTTTTACCATTGTTTTCTGCACTTATCTACTCAAATTCAGTACATACATTTTATGTACTGAAATATTTAATGACTCAGTGTGTGAGGACACTTTTCTTCTTTTTTTTAACCAGCATGTACCATTTTTTTGGTCACTATATCACTTGGACCCCCCCCCGGTAGTAGCCGGCACTTGGTTTGCTCCGCCTGCAATACTGCACGGGCGTTTTCATCTGAATCTAGACCCGAGCAGAGTAAACTGTGACAAATGCTAATGCCTGGCTCTAAGTTTCACATTACTTGGAGAATAACTAACCTGCAAACTGTGTGTGTGTGCACGTAACCAGCCAGCCAGCCATCATGTAAATATACAACCTTATTTGATATTTCTCCTCTTGTTATAGCCAGATAAAAGTATCGAACCACCTGTAAAAATGCTCTAGAATACATGAATTGGCATCTCTTCGCTTCAAAATTTGATGGGGGAGGGCCCCCAGACCCCCCCCCTTTTGGTGTCCCGCCCACTTTCATTTGCCTTCCGACGCCCATGGTGTTATCTGTGCCCGGTTTAAAGGTGTCTCTCTTTCCTACATACCTGTCTTCACGGTGATGCTGCTGCTGTGTTCACTAGTGCAGCTGTCGTCGGTGGCGCTGACAGTGATGTTGTATTCATGACCACATGGCAGAGCTCTGATCACACACATCGTTTCAGTAGTGTTGCAGGCGCTGATGTGTATGATGATACCCTGGTGATACCGCTGAACACAGAGGACAGCCATTAGAACTCCCTGGAGGTCAAGATTACGTACATACATGTATACAATTCCAAAGTGTGCATGTTTAAAGGTCCTTTTGGCTGTTTTGATTGATTTAATTAGACGTGACTATTCATGGAAATCAAGACAACTTTCCAGTATCTAACTGTGATGACACGTGCTTCATTGGTTCTAACTTTTGGTTGCTGTCGGAGACCAGTTAATGGTTACCTGGACCATTGATGTTGTGGCAGCCCCCTTTCCCTGCCCTGACAATTAAATTCTCTCTGAGTGTGAAGGGTTAAACTGGCTGTTGCCGTGACTCTTCTTACCCAATACCACACGCTGTAGCCGGTGGCTCCGTAGCTAGAATTCCAGGACACAGACACATCTCCACTCTCACAGTCCAATTTGGCCTGCACGTTGACTGGCACACAGGGCGCTGTGGAGAGAGAGGTAAAAGGGACAGGGTTAGTAAATGAATTCTGTCATGCATTGATGTGTCTAGCTAGTAGGGGTGTGCCCGAATACGAATACGGTATTCGGATGAGCACAAATAGTAGCTTTTTCCCGAATAGTAAATTTGTACGAATATTGTAAAAAATATTCGGGAGGGGGGAGAACAGTCAAATACTGTATGTATTTCTCGTCCCGGCTGTGTTATCCATGGGCGTCGGAACCATTATAAGTGAGTGGGACAAGTCACCCCCCCCCCCGGTAGTAGCCGGCACTTGGTTTGCTCCACCTGCAATACTGCACGGGCGTTTTCATCTGAATCTAGACCCGAGCAGAGTAAACTGTGACAAATGCTAATGCCTGGCTCTAATGTTCACATTACTTGGAGAATAACTAACCTGCAAACTGTGTGTGTGTGCACGTAGCCAGCCAGCCAGCCATCATGTATATATACAACATTATTTGATATCTCTCCTCTTGTTATAGCCAGATAAAAGTATCGAACCACCTGTAAAAATGCTCTAGAATACAGGAATTGGCATCTCTTCGCTTCAAAATTTGATGGGGGAGGGCCCCCAGACCCCCCCTTTTGGTGTCCCGCCCACTTTCATTTGCCTTCCGACGCCCATGGTGTTATCTGTGCCCGGTTTAAAGGTGTCTCTCTTTCCTACATACCTGTCTTCACGGTGATGCTGCTGCTGTGTTCACTAGTGCAGCTGTCGTCGGTGGCGCTGACACTGATGTTGTATTCATGACCACATGGCAGAGCTCTGATCACACACATCGTTTCAGTAGTGTTGCAGGCGCTGATGTGTATGATGATACCCTGGTGATACCGCTGAACACAGAGGACAGCCATTAGAACTCCCTGGAGGTCAAGATTACGTACATACATGTATACAATTCCAAAGTGTGCATGTTTAAAGGTCCTTTTGGCTGTTTTGATTGATTTAATTAGACGTGACTATTCATGGAAATCAAGACAACTTTCCGTGTCTAACTGTGATGACACGTGCTTCATTGGTTCTAACTTTTGGTTGCTGTCAGAGACCAGTTAATGGTACCTGGACCATTGATGTTGTGGCAGCCCCCTTTCCCTGCCCTGACAATTCAATTCTCTCTGAGTGTGAAGGGTTAAACTGGCTGTTGCCGTGACTCTTCTTACCCAATACCACACGCTGTAGCCGGTGGCTCCGTAGCTAGCATTCCAGGACACAGACACATCTCCACTCTCACAGTCCAATTTGGCCTGCACGTTGACTGGCACACAGGGCGCTGTGGAGAGAGAGGTAAAAGGGACAGGGTTAGTAAATGAATTCTGTCATGCATTGATGTGTCTAGCTAGTAGGGGTGTGCCCGAATACGAATACGGTATTCGGATGAGCACAAATAGTAGCTTTTTCCCGAATAGTAAATTTGTACGAATATTGTAAAAAATATTCGGGAGGGGGGAGAACAGTCAAATACTGTATGTATTTCTCGTCCCGGCTGTGTTATCCATGGGCGTCGGAACCATTATAAGTGAGTGGGACAAGTCACCCCCCCCCCCCCGGTAGTAGCCGGCACTTGGTTTGCTCCACCTGCAATACTGCTCGGGCGTTTTCATCTGAATCTAGACCCGAGCAGAGTAAACTGTGACAAATGCTAATGCCTGGCTCTAATGTTCACATTACTTGGAGAATAACTAACCTGCAAACTGTGTGTGTGTGCACGTAGCCAGCCAGCCAGCCATCATGTATATATACAACATTATTTGATATTTCTCCTCTTGTTATAGCCAGATAAAAGTATCGAACCACCTGTAAAAATGCTCTAGAATACAGGAATTGGCATCTCTTCGCTTCAAAATTTGATGGTGGAGGGCCCCCAGACCCCCCCTTTTGGTGTCCCGCCCACTTTCATTTGCCTTCCGACGCCCATGGTGTTATCTGTGCCCGGTTTAAAGGTGTCTCTCTTTCCTACATACCTGTCTTCACGGTGATGCTGCTGCTGTGTTCACTAGTGCAGCTGTCGTCGGTGGCGCTGACAGTGATGTTGTATTCATGACCACATGGCAGAGCTCTGATCACACACATCGTTTCAGTAGTGTTGCAGGCGCTGATGTGTATGATGATACCCTGGTTATACGACTGAACACAGAGGACAGCCATTAGAACTCCCTGGAGGTCAAGATTACGTACATACATGTATACAATTCCAAAGTGTGCATGTTTAAAGGTCCTTTTGGCTGTTTTGATTGATTTAATTAGACGTGACTATTCATGGAAATCAAGACAACTTTCCGGTATCTAACTGTGATGACACGTGCTCCATTGGTTCTAACTTTTGGTTGCTGTCGGAGACCAGTTAATGGTACCTGGACCATTGATGTTGTGGCAGCCCCCTTTCCCTGCCCTGACAATTCAATTCTCTCTGAGTGTGAAGGGTTAAACTGGCTGTTGCCGTGACTCTTCTTACCCAATACCACACGCTGTAGCCGGTGGCTCCGTAGCTAGCATTCCAGGACACAGACACATCTCCACTCTCACAGTCCAATTTGGCCTGCACGTTGACTGGCACACAGGGCGCTGTGGAGAGAGGTAAAAGGGACAGGGTTAGTAAATGAATTCTGTCATGCATTGATGTGTCTAGCAAGTAGGGGTGTGCCCGAATACGAATACGGTATTCGGATGAGCACAAATAGTAGCTTTTTCCCGAATAGTAAATTTGTACGAATATTGTAAAAAATATTCGGGAGGGGGGAGAACAGTCAAATACTGTATGTATTTCTCGTCCCGGCTGTGTTATCCATGGGCGTCGGAACCATTATAAGTGAGTGGGACAAGTCCCACTCACTTTTTAGGTCCAATAGTATTGGACCCACCCACTTTTACCATTGTTTTCTGCACTTATCTACTCAAATTCAGTACATACATTTTATGTACTGAAATATTTAATGACTCAGTGTGTGAGGACACTTTTCTTCTTTGTTTTTAACCAGCATGTACCACTTTTTTGGTCACTATATCACTTGGACCCCGACCCCACCCCCCGGTAGTAGCCGGCACTTGGTTTGCTCCACCTGCAATACTGCACGGGCGTTTTCATCTGAATCTAGACCCGAGCAGAGTAAACTGTAACAAATGCTAATGCCTGGCTCTAATGTTCACATTACTTGGAGAATAACTAACCTGCAAACTGTGTGGTGTGCACGTAGCCAGCCAGCCAGCCATCATGTATATACAACATTATTTGATATTTCTCCTCTTGTTATAGCCAGATAAAAGTATCGAACCACCTGTAAAAATGCTCTAGAATACAGGAATTGGCATCTCTTCGCTTCAAAATTTGATGGGGGAGGGCCCCCAGACACCCCCTTTTGGTGTCCCGCCCACTTTCATTTGCCTTCCGACGCCCATGGTGTTATCTGTGCCCGGTTTAAAGGTGTCTCTCTTTCCTACATACCTGTCTTCACGGTGATGCTGCTGCTGTGTTCACTAGTGCAGCTGTCGTCGGTGGCGCTGACAGTGAGGTTGTATTCATGACCACATGGCAGAGCTCTGATCACACACATCGTTTCAGTAGTGTTGCAGGCGCTGATGTGTATGATGATACCCTGGTTATACGACTGAACACAGAGGACAGCCATTAGAACTCCCTGGAGGTCAAGATTACGTACATACATGTATACAATTCCAAAGTGTGCATGTTTAAAGGTCCTTTTGGCTGTTTTGATTGATTTATTTAGACGTGACTATTCATGGAAATCAAGACAACTTTCCGGTATCTAACTGTGATGACACGTGCTTCATTGGTTCTAACTTTTGGTTGCTGTCGGAGACCAGTTAATGGTACCTGGACCATTGATGTTGTGGCAGCCCCCTTTCCCTGCCCTGACAATTAAATTCTCTCTGAGTGTGAAGGGTTAAACTGGCTGTTGCCGTGACTCTTCTTACCCAATACCACACGCTGTAGCCGGTGGCTCCGTAGCTAGCATTCCAGGACACAGACACATCTCCACTCTCACAGTCCAATTTGGCCTGCACGTTGACTGGCACACAGGGCGCTGTGGAGAGAGAGGTAAAAGGGACAGGGTTAGTAAATGAATTCTGTCATGCATTGATGTGTCTAGCTAGTAGGGGTGTGCCCGAATACGAATACGGTATTCGGATGAGCACAAATAGTAGCTTTTTCCCGAATAGTAAATTTGTACGAATATTGTAAAAAATATTCGGGAGGGGGGAGAACAGTCAAATACTGTATGTATTTCTCGTCCCGGCTGTGTTATCAATGGGCGTCGGAACCATTATAAGTGAGTGGGACAAGTCACCCCCCCCCCGGTAGTAGCCGGCACTTGGTTTGCTCCACCTGCAATACTGCACGGGCGTTTTCATCTGAATCTAGACCCGAGCAGAGTAAACTGTGACAAATGCTAATGCCTGGCTCTAATGTTCACATTACTTGGAGAATAACTAGTCTGCAAACTGTGTGTGTGTGCACGTAGCCAGCCAGCCAGCCATCATGTATATATACAACATTATTTGATATTTCTCCTCTTGTTATAGCCAGATAAAAGTATCGAACCACATGTAAAAATGCTCTAGAATACAGGAATTGGCATCTCTTCGCTTCAAAATTTGATGGGGGAGGGCCCCCAGACCCCCCCCCTTTTGGTGTCCCGCCCACTTTCATTTGCCTTCCGACGCCCATGGTGTTATCTGTGCCCGGTTTAAAGGTGTCTCTCTTTCCTACATACCTGTCTTCACGGTGATGCTGCTGCTGTGTTCACTAGTGCAGCTGTCGTCGGTGGCGCTGACAGTGATGTTGTATTCATGACCACATGGCAGAGCTCTGATCACACACATCGTTTCAGTAGTGTTGCAGGCGCTGATGTGTATGATGATACCCTGGTTATACGACTGAACACAGAGGACAGCCATTAGAACTCCCTGGAGGTCAAGATTACGTACATACATGTATACAATTCCAAAGTGTGCATGTTTAAAGGTCCTTTTGGCTGTTTTCATTGATTTAATTAGACGTGACTATTCATGGAAATCAAGACAACTTTCCGGTATCTAACTGTGATGACACGTGCTTCATTGGTTCTAACTTTTGGTTGCTGTCGGAGACCAGTTAATGGTACCTGGACCATTGATGTTGTGGCAGCCCCCTTTCCCTGCCCTGACAATTAAATTCTCTCTGAGTGTGAAGGGTTAAACTGGCTGTTGCCGTGACTCTTCTTACCCAATACCACACGCTGTAGCCGGTGGCTCCGTAGCTAGCATTCCAGGACACAGACACATCTCCACTCTCACAGTCCAATTTGGCCTGCACGTTGACTGGCACACAGGGCGCTGTGGAGAGAGAGGTAAAAGGGACAGGGTTAGTAAATGAATTCTGTCATGCATTGATGTGTCTAGCTAGAAGGGGTGTGCCCGAATACGAATACGGTATTCGGATGAGCACAAATAGTAGCTTTTTCCCGAATAGTAAATTTGTACGAATATTGTAAAAAATATTCGGGAGGGGGGAGAACAGTCAAATACTGTATGTATTTCTCGTCCCGGCTGTGTTATCCATGGGCGTCGGAACCATTATAAGTGAGTGGGACAAGTCACCCCCCCCCCGGTAGTAGCCGGCACTTGGTTTGCTCCACCTGCAATACTGCACGGGCGTTTTCATCTGAATCTAGACCCGAGCAGAGTAAACTGTGACAAATGCTAATGCCTGGCTCTAATGTTCACATTACTTGGAGAATAACTAACCTGCAAACTGTGTGTGTGTGCACGTAGCCAGCCAGCCAGCCATCATGTAAATATACAACCTTATTTGATATTTCTCCTCTTGTTATAGCCAGATAAAAGTATCGAACCACCTGTAAAAATGCTCTAGAATACAGGAATTGGCATCTCTTCGCTTCAAAATTTGATGGGGGAGGGCCCCCAGACCCCCCCTTTCGGTGTCCCACCCACTTTAATTTGCCTTCCGACGCCCATGGTGTTATCTGTGCCCGGTTTAAAGGTGTCTCTCTTTCCTACCTACCTGTCTTCACGGTGATGCTGCTGCTGTGTTCACTAGTGCAGCTGTCGTCGGTGGCGCTGACAGTGATGTTGTATTCATGACCACATGGCAGAGCTCTGATCACACACATCGTTTCAGTAGTGTTGCAGGCGCTGATGTGTATGATGATACCCTGGTGATACGACTGAACACAGAGGACAGCCATTAGAACTCCCTGGAGGTCAAGTTTACGTACATACATGTATACAATTCCAAAGTGTGCATGTTTAAAGGTCCTTTTGGCTGTTTTCATTGATTTAATTAGACGTGAATATTCATGGAAATCAAGACAACTTTCCGGTATCTAACTGTGATGACACGTGCTTCATTGGTTCTAACTTTTGGTTGCTGTCGGAGACCAGTTAATGGTACCTGGACCATTGATGTTGTGGCAGCCCCCTTTCCCTGCCCTGACAATTAAATTCTCTCTGAGTGTGAAGGGTTAAACTGGCTGTTGCCGTGACTCTTCTTACCCAATACCACACGCTGTAGCCGGTGGCTCCGTAGCTAGCATTCCAGGACACAGACACATCTCCACTCTCACAGTCCAATTTGGCCTGCACGTTGACTGGCACACAGGGCGCTGTGGAGAGAGAGGTAAAAGGGACAGGGTTAGTAAATGAATTCTGTCATGCATTGATGTGTCTAGCTAGTAGGGGTGTGCCCGAATACGAATACGGTATTCGGATGAGCACAAATAGTAGCTTTTTCCCGAATAGTAAATTTGTACGAATATTGTAAAAAATATTCGGGAGGGGGGAGAACAGTCAAATACTGTATGTATTTCTCGTCCCGGCTGTGTTATCCATGGGCGTCGGAACCATTATAAGTGAGTGGGACAAGTCACCCCCCCCCCCCCCCGGTAGTAGCCGGCACTTGGTTTGCTCCACCTGCAATACTGCTTGGGCGTTTTCATCTGAATCTAGACCCGAGCAGAGTAAACTGTGACAAATGCTAATGCCTGGCTCTAATGTTCACATTACTTGGAGAATAACTAACCTGCAAACTGTGTGTGTGTGCACGTAGCCAGCCAGCCAGCCATCATGTATATATACAACATTATTTGATATTTCTCCTCTTGTTATAGCCAGATAAAAGTATCGAACCACCTGTAAAAATGCTCTAGAATACAGGAATTGGCATCTCTTCGCTTCAAAATTTGATGGTGGAGGGCCCCCAGACCCCCCCTTTTGGTGTCCCGCCCACTTTCATTTGCCTTCCGACGCCCATGGTGTTATCTGTGCCCGGTTTAAAGGTGTCTCTCTTTCCTACATACCTGTCTTCACGGTGATGCTGCTGCTGTGTTCACTAGTGCAGCTGTCGTCGGTGGCGCTGACAGTGATGTTGTATTCATGACCACATGGCAGAGCTCTGATCACACACATCGTTTCAGTAGTGTTGCAGGCGCTGATGTGTATGATGATACCCTGGTTATACGACTGAACACAGAGGACAGCCATAAGAACTCCCTGGAGGTCAAGATTACGTACATACATGTATACAATTCCAAAGTGTGCATGTTTAAAGGTCCTTTTGGCTGTTTTGATTGATTTAATTAGACGTGACTATTCATGGAAATCAAGACAACTTTCCGGTATCTAACTGTGATGACACGTGCTCCATTGGTTCTAACTTTTGGTTGCTGTCGGAGACCAGTTAATGGTACCTGGACCATTGATGTTGTGGCAGCCCCCTTTCCCTGCCCTGACAATTCAATTCTCTCTGAGTGTGAAGGGTTAAACTGGCTGTTGCCATGACTCTTCTTACCCAATACCACACGCTGTAGCCGGTGGCTCCGTAGCTAGCATTCCAGGACACAGACACATCTCCACTCTCACAGTCCAATTTGGCCTGCACGTTGACTGGCACACAGGGTGCTGTGGAGAGAGGTAAAAGGGACAGGGTTAGTAAATGAATTCTGTCATGCATTGATGTGTCTAGCTAGTAGGGGTGTGCCCGAATACGAATACGGTATTCGGATGAGCACAAATAGTAGCTTTTTCCCGAATAGTAAATTTGTACGAATATTGTAAAAAATATTCGGGAGGGGGGAGAACAGTCAAATACTGTATGTATTTCTCGTCCCGGCTGTGTTATCCATGGGCGTCGGAACCATTATAAGTGAGTGGGACAAGTCCCACTCACTTTTTAGGTCCAATAGTATTGGACCCACCCACTTTTACCATTGTTTTCTGCACTTATCTACTCAAATTCAGTACATACATTTTATGTACTGAAATATTTAATGACTCAGTGTGTGAGGACACTTTTCTTCTTTGTTTTTAACCAGCATGTACCACTTTTTTGGTCACTATATCACTTGGACCCCGACCCCACCCCCCGGTAGTAGCCGGCACTTGGTTTGCTCCACCTGCAATACTGCACGGGCGTTTTCATCTGAATCTAGACCCGAGCAGAGTAAACTGTGACAAATGCTAATGCCTGGCTCTAATGTTCACATTACTTGGAGAATAACTAACCTGCAAACTGTGTGTGTGTGCACGTAGCCAGCCAGCCAGCCATCATGTATATATACAACATTATTTGATATTTCTCCTCTTGTTATAGCCAGATAAAAGTATCGAACCACATGTAAAAATGCTCTAGATTACAGGAATTGGCATCTCTTCGCTTCAAAATTTGATGGGGGAGGGCCCCCAGACCCCCCCTTTTGGTGTCCCGCCCACTTTCATTTGCCTTCCGACGCCCATGGTGTTATCTGTGCCCGGTTTGAAGGTGTCTCTCTTTCCTACATACCTGTCTTCACGGTGATGCTGCTGCTGTGTTCACTAGTGCAGCTGTCGTCGTTGGCGCTGACAGTGATGTTGTATTCATGACCACATGGCAGAGCTCTGATCACACACATCGTTTCAGTAGTGTTGCAGGCGCTGATGTGTATGATGATACCCTGGTTATACGACTGAACACAGAGGACAGCCATTAGAACTCCCTGGAGGTCAGGATTACGTACATACATGTATACAATTCCAAAGTGTGCATGTTTAAAGGTCCTTTTGGCTGTTTTGATTGAACATTATTATAGAGTAGCACTGTTATCATACTTTAACTAATGACGTGACTATTCATGGAAATCAAGACAACTTTCCAGTATCTAACTGTGATGACACGTGCTTCATTGGTTCTAACTTTTGGTTGCTGTCGGAGACCAGTTAATGGTACCTGGACCATTGATGTTGTGGCAGCCCCCTTTCCCTGCCCTGACAATTAAATTCTCTCTGAGTGTGAAGGGTTAAACTGGCTGGTGCCGTGACTCTTCTTACCCAATACCACACGCTGTAGCCGGTGGCTCCGTAGCTAGCATTCCAGGACACAGACACATCTCCACTCTCACAGTCCAATTTGGCCTGCACGTTGACTGGCACAAAGGGGGCTGTGGAGAGAGAGGTAAAAGGGACAGGGTTAGTAAATGAAGTCTGTCATGCATTGATGTGTCTAGCTAGTAGGGGTGTGCCCAAATACGAATACGGTATTCGGATGAGCACAAATAGTAGCTTTTTCCCGAATAGTAAATTCGTACGAATATTGTAAAAAATATTCGGGAGGGGGGAGAATAGTCAAATACTGTATGTATTTCTCGTCCCGGCAGTGACTGTTGGAGTGTGTATGCCTGCATGTGTGTGTCTGAATGCGACTTACCCGAGTCAAACACAATAGCGGCGTGCAGGCTGCTGTTGCATGTGTGTGCGTGCATGTGTGTGTGGTTGTATATATATGCGTGTGTGTTTGCGTAGCTACAACCTCACCTGTTTGTATGGAGACCTGCTCGCTCAGGGAGCTGTTGCATTTCATGTTGGTGCCGACCACCGTGGCGTTGTAGGTCTGAGCGCTGCCCAGGCCGTGGATCTCGCACTCGGTGCCAAATGACATGCAGCTGCGCGTGGTGCCGGCCGTATTTGTCGCCACGGCGATGTAGAACGCCGCACCCCGGCTGGTCACCCACTTGATGGTGGCAGAGTCCGGCCTACAGTCCGTGGACGCAGTCACGTTGATCGGGACGCAGGGGACTGGAGGTGGGAGGAGGGAGGGAAGAAGGGAGGTGAGAGACAGAAAGAGAGAGGCAGGAGATAGATATGGATGGACAGACAGACAGGGCAGTCTGAAGTCCCACCTACTGTTAGATTACCCCTGGTTCATGGCATTTTAGACTATAAAACAACCTTGACATCTATAACCCTAACCCTTAACATCTATAACCCTAACCCTTAACATCTATAGCCCTAACTCTAACCCTAACATCTATAACCCTAACATCTATAACCCTAACTCTAACCCTTAACATCTATAGCCCTAACTGTAACCTTTAACATCTATAACCCTAACTCTAACCCCAACATCTATAACCCTAACCCTTAACATCTATAGCCCTAACTCTAACCCTAACATCTATAGCCCTAACTCTAACCCTAACATCTATAACCCTAACTCTAACCCTAACATCTATAACCCTAACCCTTAACATCTATAACCCTAACTCTAACCCTAACATCTATAGCCATAACTCTTACCCTTAACATCTATAACCCTAACTCTAACCCTAACATCTATAACCCTAACTCTAACCTAACATCTATAACCCAAACATCTATAACCCTAACTCTAACCCTAACATCTATAACCCTAACTCTAACATCTATAACCCTAACGCTAAACATCTATAACCCTAACCCTTAACACCTATAGCCCTAACCCTTAACATCTATAACCCTAACCCTAAACATCTATCACCATCTATCACAGTATGATCATCGGCCTAACTGTACAGCCCCAGAGCACAGCTGCGGCCCGGCCACTCACCCGTCTCTGCCGGCGCCCCGAGGATCCTCCTGGTGGTGCATTTGTCATCGGAGGCGCTGAGGTAGATGCTCAGGACCTCTCCGCAGCCCACGCTGAGCAGGGAGCAGCCGGTCGTGTTAGTGGTGCAGTTGTACCTGCCGTTGTTGCCGTTCGCCTCCAGCAGGTAGGACAGGGCGCCCGCCGCCGCGTCCCATGTGATGGACAGGAGCTCGGATTTGCACTGCGCCAACGTTTTGATGTTGGTGGGCAAGCAAGGGGCTGGGTGGAGGGTGGGGGTACAGAATGTGTGGTTTCGGACAGATAGCGTGGGTACATAAATGATGAATACACACCGACAAACTCATTCACAAACACACATACACACAAGCTTTCATATACACACACACACACATTACTCACAGGTCTTGACAGTCACAGGTTCGCTGTTCTTGCTGTTACACTGAGAGCTGACGGCGTAGACAGTGAACGTGTAGTGGGTTCCGCAGGCGTTGTTGGTGAAGAAACAGGTGTTGGTGGTGGGTTGGCACACCCGCTGCTGCCCGTCCTGTGCCACCGAGGTGGCCACGTAATTGATGGTGTTGTTGGTGGTGTCCCAGCTGAAGACGATGACGTTGCTTCCACACGCTATGTACGTCTTCAGATTGGCAGGAGCACAGGGGACTGGGGAGAGATAGAATAGAAAGATAGGGTTAGGTAGAGAGGTAAGGTTAGGTAGAAAGGTAAGGTTAGGTAGAGAGGTAAGGTTAGGTAGAGATGTAAGGTAGAATGGTAGGGTTATAGAGAGGTAGGGTTAGGTCGAGTGGTAGGGTTAGGTAGAGAGGGTTAGGTAGAGAAGTAAGGTTAGGTAGAGAGAGGTAAGGTAGAGTGGTAGGGTTAGCTAGAGAAGTGAGGTTAGGTAGAGAGGTAAGGTTAGGTAGAGATGTAAGGTAGAGTGGTAGGGTTACATAGAGAGGTAGGGTTAGGTAGAGAGTAGTCTCGCATAGCCAGACCTATCTCCACACTTCATTTACGCTGTGCCAGCGCCGGAGACAGATCTGGCTGGACATATTACCATTCTGCAATAGGGCGGGGGGGGGGGAGTATTTCTTTAAACCAATCACAGTCGTCTTGGGCGGAGCCAGCCCCGGACGCAGCTACGGTGCTCTTGCAAAATAGTCTGGATCGAATCTGATTGGTGCAAAGAGAATCTCTTGGCCCGAATCAGATTAATTTGCGTCCCCAGTCTCGCCACTGATTGGGCAGTGTGACAACGAATGACAAGGTTTATTGCCAAAACCTACATCCATTGAGTCAGACTAGGTAGAGAGAGGTAAGGTTAGGTAGAGAGGTAGGGTTAGATAGGGTTAGATAGAGAGAGGTAGGGTTAGGTAGAGAGAGGTAGGGTTAGGTAGAGAGCAGTAGGGTAAGGTAGAATTGCATGTTTATATGTGTGCGTGACAATTCACACATGACCACATAGTCACAGACTGGCTCATACAACAGCTGACCCTTCGTCAGACTCCCAGTGTTGAATGGGGCTTATGGAGCAGAGTGAGCCCTGGAGCGCCGGGCCGGGTCTCTGGCTGCAGAGGGGAGGGCGTGTGAGGGCTTTGTTGTGCCGGTGTCCCAGAGGAGACGGGACTATAGGACACCCTTGGAGAAACCTACGCAGAGGTATCAGTTGTTGGCGGACAACTTAGATATGTCTGGGAGGTTGGAGGGGGTATGACGATGTCACACGTGTGTGTGTGTGTGTGTGTGTGTGTGTGTGTGTGTGTGTGTGTGTGTGTGTGTGTGCGCGCACGTGCATATGTGTGTATATATGTGTGGGAGATTAGCAGAGATAAAAGGACAGAGAGAGAGGAATCGACCAAAAACCAGAGCAAACTGGAATGCTATTGGTCCCTAAACAGAGAATACAGTTGCAAAATACCTGAGCGCTGTGACTGATCCAGAACTAAGGAAATCTTTGACTATGTACAGACTAGAGATGGGACGGTTTGACATTTTTATATCACGGTTATAATTATCACGGTTCACAGTTTTATCACGGTTAGGGAGGGGTCTCGTTAATTTTTATCGATACTGATACCATTATTGAGACTGCTTAACGATTCAAGTCTTTATCGATCCCATTATCGATACCCTACTTTTTTACAATTTGATGGAAAGACAAGACAATTATAAATTCTTAAAAGAACTGAATTGGTATTGTTAAATTGTGACACTACTGATGCACAGGGCATAACGTGAAAAGACAAAAAATAAATTATACTGCAAAAAATTTAATAAAGTAGCCTATAGGCTAAACTTTACATAACAACACACCATTACATAACAAATAGATGCTCTTAACTAAACAGTATTAGAGAAAGACAATCTCGCTCCCTCTTTCCATCCCCTTCTTCCCTCTCTCCCTCCCTCTCTCTCTCTCCATCTCCCTCTCTCCCACTCTGTCCCCCTCAGTACAGTATACTTTACACAACAATAACAATAACAACATGACATGACCAGCAGCACTGCAGCTTGCTAACGTTAACCAGCTAGTATAGCATTGTACATGCAAGTGCTATGCTTTACACTATTAGGCTATTTAACGTCGACATTGACAGTCCTTAAATCTAGATGTCTTCGTTGCAAGCTAGATTCCCTGTCATCCGCTTGCTAAAGGCTACAAAAACGTCGTAGTGTAACTTAGACTACAGTGGGTCATTCATTCATTCACTAGTTGTGTCCAGTACCGTAACGTGACACCGAGCTAGCAAGCTAACGGTAGCTAACTTTAGGTACCGCTCGCTAGCTGCAGTATCTAATCTAATCTGATGGGCACCATTTAAGTTCTTTAGCATAGACGTTGTATTTCCCCCCTTGCGGGAAAATATCTTAGAGCACAGGTTGCATTTCGCCTCCTCCTTTTCTTTCACTTTTGTGAAATGTAACCACACCTTAGATCGCTTTGTGCGCTCAGCCATATCCCCTGTTGATTCTCTCCGCCAAAATACATCTCACTTTCGGCCATGCCGTGTTGTGTGTGTGTAGTGTTGTTGTTTTCGCCTGAAGTCAAAACTCCGCCTACGCGCTGCTACCTGTGTGGCTTTTCCTCGGGAATTGAACGGGGATGAGGGTCAGAACGCATTAGGCATGTTTTTCAAAGTCAGACAGCATTTAGTATGATTTTTCAATGACGTAGTCATGCACGGTTATATTTTAATTTTTTTAAGCACGGTTATCTTGATAAATTAAAATGTTACCGGTTGTACTGTTTTCACCGCGGTTCAACGTGACACCGGTAACCGTCCCATCCCTAGTAGCCTACAGACTCTGTGAGCACAGCCTCGCCATTGAGAGAGACTGCCACAGGCAGACCTGGCCCCCGAGAGAGAACTGAGCCCCCACAGGCAGACCTGGCCCCCGAGAGAGGACTGAGCACCCACAGGCAGACCTGGCTCCCGAGAGAGGACTGAGCACCCACAGGCAGACCTGGCTCCCGAGAGAGGACTGAGCCCCCACAGGCAGACCTGGCCCCCGAGAGAGGACTGAGCCCCCACAGGCAGACCTGGCCCCCGAGAGAGGACTGAGCACCCACAGGCAGACCTGGCCCCCGAGAGAGGACTGAGCACCCACAGGCAGACCTGGCCCCCGAGAGAGGACTGAGCCCCCACAGGCAGACCTGGCCCCCGAGAGAGGACTGAGCACCCACAGGCAGACCTGGCCCCCGAGAGAGGACTGAGCACCCACAGGCAGACCTGGCCCCCGAGAGAGGACTGAGCACCCACAGGCAGACCTGGCCCCTGAGAGAGGACTGAGCACCCGCTGCACACAGAATGAGATCTCACTTATCGGTGTATCTGCACCACTGACTTAAACACACTGCATATACAAACACATTTTTAATTGTATTAATCTTTACTTATATATGTGTATTTATACACATCTCTGTTTATACATTTCCTTATTCTAGTATATCTTTAATTGTACGTAGTACGCACATTCTTTTTTTATTTCACACTTGCTTTGTGTTTTGTATGTTTCCCATGCCAATAAAGCCCCATTGAATTTTAATTTGAGAGGATGGGAAATACAATACTAGTGAGAGAGAGAGAGGGAGAGAGAGAGAGAGAGAGAGAGGGAGGCAGGCGGAGAGAAGACTGGACAAAGAGAGAGAGAGAGAGCGGGGGGGGGGGGGGCAGACTCTCCCTCACCTGTTTCGAAGTACTTGGAGATGTTGGAGGTGCTGATGCAGTCGTCTGAGATGGCTTCCACCTGGACATGGTACCGCTCCCCGCACTCCAGCATGGTGATCTGGCACGAGGCAGAGGTGGAGTTGCAGGACAGGGACGTCCCGTTGCTGCCCAGAACGCTGGCCCGGTAGGAGTTGGCGCCCAACACCTCGCCCCAGGTGACTGTTACCATGCCGCTGGAGCAGGTGTAGTCCACGGAGATTGAGTGTGTGTGAACCTTGTCGATGGCTGAGGGACACACACACACGCACACACACACAGATTAGTCTGTCTGTCTGTCCATCTATATAGATTGATATACTGTATATATACAGTACTGTAGGAAGACAAGATTGAATCTGTCTACTGTATATCTACTATATCTATCTACTATCTATATGTATCTAGCCATCCATCCCCCTCCCTCCATCTCTCTCCTCTCCTGACCAGCCCTAGAATACTCACTAGATGTGTTGTATGTGACGTTGGAAGCCTCTCCGGACACCCCGAAGGCGTTGACCGATGACACCCCGACAGTGTAGTTGGAGCAGGGCTGCAGGCCACTGATGTCCATGGAGGTGGAGGAGGTGTTCTTGATGGTGGAAGCCACGCTTGGATCATCCTCGTCCGTAACTCTGACTTGGTACAGCAGGACCGAGAGGACGGTCATCCAGGCCACATGGGCGGTGCTCTTCCCCGTGGACACGATCACAACCCCTCCGGGAGGCTGAACCACTGTAGAGAGAAGAGGGGAGGAGAGGAGGAGAGAGGAGGGAAGAGCAGAGGAGGAGATAAGGAGAGAGAGCAGAGGAGAGGAGGAAAGAGGAGGAGAGGAGGGGAGAGGAGAGAGGAAAGGAGGGGAGGGGTTGATCTAGGATATTGAAGTAGTAGTACAGTAGGTCTAGTGTGGATATTAGGGAGACTCTGGGGTTGGAGGATAGCTGAGTTATCCCTGTACACCCTCTGATATTATGACGTGCAACTTGCAACAAACTTCATTATTCTAACATAGACTACTTTCAATATATCCCATTTAACTTAGATTTGTTTTCACACATAAAGAGATAAGAGGCCTTCATACATTGTCTGATTTACAATGAGGTCTATTTTACTCACACGTTGTGACAGTCCTGACGTTGCTGATGGCCCCCGGACCCGCCTCGTTCGAGGAGAAGACGGAGCAGTCGTAGTTGGTGAAAGGAAGGAGGTTGTCCACCTGTCCTTCCAGGGAGCTGAAGGTGCTGTTGTATTTCGTGTGGGGGGCCAACCGTTGCTCCACGATCAGAAAATACTTGTCGGCTCCAGGAGAATTCAACCACTCAAACTTCAAAGAGGTACTCGAAATGGCCATGGCTATGGTGAGCTGTGATCTGGCAGGGACTTGAGAACAAGAAAAGGTTTTATTTTAGGCGGTCGTAGTAGTTCTATATTATGCAGAATATGCAACAAAATGTGATAAAATACATATTCACACAAGGCGAGCACAATTACCTGTTGTCGCAGTTTTCACAGTCGTGCACACCACAGAAAAATATTTCATTACTTTCAGAGTAACTTGATAGACAGTCCCTGAATACAATCCATAGACCTTTCTTTCCCTGGTTGACGCAAACGCCGTCACCACAACTGGTGCAATAGTCGTATCGTCCACGACTCTCAGATCCAGAATATAAGTTGTGCCTACTGTGCTGGTCCATTTTACATCGAGTGTTGATGCAGAGGGAGATGTTATTGAAGTTATGGTACATTCTGGTGGTACTGGAGAAATAAAAGAAAAAAATAATAATTGGAATGAATGATTCACATCTTCTTAATAAGTGGTGTGGTCCACTATTTCCAATAGTATACAGTATTGCCTTCCGCACTATTACTTTTTGCACTATTGTATTTTAGAATGTGTTGTCTTGTCCTTGCGCCTTCTCTAATTGTTGTCTATTGTTGTTATGTATCTATGAACAGTTCAAAGCAAAATTCCTTGTATGTATGAAAACCAACCTGGCCAGAATAAATCTGATTCTGATATAGGCTATTCAGAACAACTCAAAGTATTCTGTTAGGCCTACTTTCAGATAAAGGAACAATAGCTTAATTAATTAATTGTTTACCAATTGGTCTACCCATAACCTTATTCAGGTTTTATGTGTTGCTATGATTAATTTAAATGTGTGTTTCCATGAAACAGATGAATTAACCTGTACTAAACCTGTACTAAGAAACTGACATCAGTGTAGTATTGCATTAACGTGACATACAGTACCTGTATAGCACTGACAATAATCCCTCTATGAAATACAACACGTGAACCATTCAAAACACCAGTGACAACATCCAACCTCTACGATGTTTCCACAAGAGCACAAAACACTCACCTGCCCAAGTATACTGTATCTGAAAAAAATACAAGCACAAAAGTGTTAAAATATGCCTCACAAATCAAGTCTGGTTTGATGAACTAGCCTGCAAATTAAAATTAGAAAAGTACAAAATGAATTAAGAACTGAGGCATAGTCACCTGTGCCAAATACATGATTAAAGATAAACATAAGGTTTCTAGCTTTTCCATGATGTTTCTTAGTGTTTCAATAAGTTACATCCACGCATGGGAGCTGGAGACAGAGGCTCATCTGGAATCTTTTGAGCAGTGCTGGGGTAGATATGCTGCCTGGGAACCAATCAGAACATCTGAAAGGAGGACAGGTAGAGACCCCATGCCTGTGGGCTTACTGTGTTAACATGAGAAGCATAAGTGTGTCAGTGGCGGCTGGTGACTCAAAAAACTGAGGAGGACAGGAGGAAGAGAGGCGAACCGCCCATGGGCGCCGGGGGGCACTTTCCCTCAGTCAGTTATTATTTGAAATATCAGTTTTAAAGTGGATTTACAGTCAATTTTAGCATATGAAAAACTGAATAACACTTTCTTTAACTACATGCATTTATTTATCATATTCATGATAAAATATTACAAAACAACAATAAAACATTTTAGGCAATAGTTGTTGTAATGGATTGTACTCTTCTCTAAAGAGAGAAAAGAATTGATATTGATGAGGTGCTGGAGAGGTTAGGTGATATATGAAAAATGTTTTTGATTAGGGGACACTGTCCTCTGACTGACTGTACTGTCCTCCCTTGCGGTAATTTTTCAGCGTTTTGGCCAATCACAAATTAGCAAGAAAAAAAAGCATTACATTGATTTAAGAGAAAAGAACCCGCCCTAAGGGAGGCTAGCCTCCCTTCCATAGATATCTATGGGTCATCCAGCTACATGTTATATATGTCACTGTTGGAGCTTTAGAATTTCAATAATGGGTTTTTATCCATAGGGAAAACCTGCTTTATGAACAAAACTGAGATAATATTAATTATGAATAAATCAATTCATATATTTATATTTTAATCCCTCTCTTCTCTCCAAAAACTGAGGACTGTCCTCCCCTGCCTCAATGGACGAGCCTCCACTGTGTGTGTGTGTGTGTGTGTGTGTGTGTGTGTGTGTGTGTGTGTGTGTGTGTGTGTGTGTGTGTGTGTGTGTTTGTGTGTGTGTCCTGGAAGGGGATGGGTGTCCACAAACCTCACACATTATTCTCAATCTAAAAGAGCCATGATGTCATTTACTAATCAGCAATACCAACAATGACCATCTGCACAATGAATGCTTTCTCCTAAAAGTAAGTACAATAATCTAGAAAACATCTCTCAGAGAGCGCATACCTCCACCCATGATGCATGTCACAGCATTAAGCCTACAGCTCAATTTCATTGATAAATGCAGTACCTATTTTTGAAGTTCCCGTGGGGATTATCGAAGTGCAACTACTACTGCCTCTACAGGAAAAGTCCACACCAAGGCCAGCCAGAGTATGTGTGGTATACTTTCCATGGCAAAATGACAACTAGCTAGCTAGATATGACACGACTGACGGTAGTAATCTAGCTAGCTACGAGCATAACTAGCTAATTTAAAGCGGTTGATCTTTGCCATCATGTAACAAGTCCCAATGAAGGGTGCTGAATGGGCGGCTGTGTGGGGGCGGCTTTGTGGCGCTCCCGTCAGGTTGGAGCCGTTCGGTGCACTCCGGCCTCTCCCCCCGCACCCCCCAGTCCAAACCCTGTGTCTCTAGCGCACCCACACAGGGAACTGGCTTCGCTCAAAGTTTAGCGGGACATTTGAAGAGGACACCGGTCGTTGAGCGCAGTCCAAACAAATGAATGGAGGTGAATTGGTGGCCGTGTTTGGGCGGCTCCTTGCTTTTTTTTTCTGTTTACGGCCAATATTGTCTTATGTTTCTATGCAAGTAAAACAAAATCATATCTGATTCATGAAAAACAAATCAGAGAAACACTGTATTAGGAAAAGTTACATTTTACTGGGGGTGAGCCCTTCGGAAGCTGCAGAATTCTGGGTTGGGAGCCGGCAGAACAAACTCCGCCGGCTGCTGTCCTCGCCTGTGGCACCCAGCCCAGGTGGTGGCCCTCAGTTGGCAGACTTTGCTTCGCATACGGTGGTTAATCGCAGCTACTGACGGGGGGCACCACGAGAAGATGTCTGCCTCGCCCCCCCCCGACCACAGTCTCCTGGAAGTATGCCTACGCAGACAACCTTGCGCTGGTGTACTCAGCTGGAGACTGGCAGGCTGTGGAGGAGACACTGAGCCAGGACATGCAGACACTAGCGGCATACCTCCAGAAATGGCTCAACGAGGCAAAGACGGTGTCGGTGGCCTTCCACCTTAACAACAAGGAAGCCAAACGTGAGCTCTGAGTGCACATTGATGGAACACTCCTGCCATGCAGCGCCGAACCAACCTATCTCAGCGTGACATTGGACAGGTCGCTCACGTTCCGCCGACACCTTGAGTCACTGTGCAAGAAGTTAACAGCTCATGTAGCGTTGATGAGGCGACTGGTCCGATCAGGCTGGGGCGCCGGTGCAAAAACACTGCGTATGGCAGCCCTAGCCCTGGTCTACTTGACCAGTGAATATTGTGCACCGGTGTGGTGTCACAGCACTCACACCTGCCTCATCGACCCGCCTATCAACGAAGCCTTGCGCATCGTGACAGAATGCCTGCATCCCACTCCTGTGGACAACCTCCCCATCCTTGCAGGCATCCAGCCCGCTGGCCTCCGCCGCACAGGAACCACAGCACGTCTCGCCTGCCAGGCCGTGGAGCCTAGCCACCTGCTCCACGACAGGCTCACTGCAACAGCAGAGCCTCCCTGGCGTCTCAAGTCAAGACCCTTTTGTGCCTGCCGCACGGGATCTCCTGCAGCAATGCAGAGATCTTAACATCAGCGAGGCAGGGTAGGCAGACTACATCTGGCGTGCGGAGTGGGAGGCAAACACCTCCAGACTCCGTGAATTCATCCCGGCCGCCAGTCCTTCCCCTCCCGGGATGGACTTACCCAGACCGGCGTGGGCGAGGCTTAATTGCCTCCGGACCGGCGTCGGACGCTTCCGCTCATCGATGCACAGATGGGGCTTGGTATCCTGTGTGGCGTGCCAGTGTGGCGCCGAGGAACAAACCGCAGACCATGTCATCCAGGACTGTCCAATATACCGGCGGACACCCAACGGAATGCATGGCCTGACGGTTTTGGATGACGAAACGGTGATATGGCTCCTGGAGGTGTGCCCGGATATATAGCCTGGGTGACCCCTCACCCAGGCTCGGGGTGGTAAAAGGATAGCCCGTCGGCCCCGAGCCTGGGGGGGAGAGGACATAACACCTAACCCGCACCACGAAGAAGAAGTTACATTTTCTTAGCTTGGGTCCTGTGGTATTAGCCTACATATATAAATCATAAGCTACCTGTACATCTGGGCTGAGGTTTTGCACCTTGAGTGTCAGGTTTCACTAACTATGTGTTCTTTTTCATTTGAGTGTTGAAGCACACGAAAAAAAAACAGTATTATCCGTCACATAGCAGGATTATACAAAAAGCGATTTTCACAAAACTCAATGGAGGGATGAAGCATAAGCCAACTTAGAACCCATCCAAGAGACATGGTCACTGAACTAGTGCCCCTCTACCCCTCCCAGAGGCATGGACACAGGACTAGTGTCCTTCTACCCCTCCCACTCCCAGAGGCATGGACACTGGGCTAGTGCCCGTCCTTTTTACCCCCCAGAGGAACTTACTGGACTTAATTTCTGTATATAGTTTTGTAACCTATGTCTACTGTTATTGTCTGTTATGGCTGATTGAAAAAAATACACAAGTACACAAATATGTTCAGTTGTGTTCATACATGACCACCTCTAATATAAACCACTATCAGTTACACCACCAAAAAGCTTACTCTTCAATGGTGCAACTGTGCTTTATTTATACTGAGAAGTGAGTTTAACCATTTCAACTCGATTACACCAACAAAATGCATTAATGGGCAGAGCCCTGAGCTCTCTGAGCACCCTTTGTAGTTTTATTATAAGTTTTGACGTGACATTTATGTGGTAAACTGTATTTAAACTGTATCTATACCGGAATATAAACATGAGGCTATCATCTGATATCAATCAAATCAAGTACAAGAACTAGTGCCTTTTCCTTTCTGTCAATTCTGAGAAATATCATTGATTAACTTGTTTTGTTTGGCATGTCAGCCTTTCTATATGTTAAGTGATACCTTAGATAGAGTATCTCACTCACTGTAGACAAGTATGTATGCATTTCCTAATGTAACATTAAACGAGGACTGAACAACACATTTACAGCTCACTGCCACCTTTGATTACCAATTTCTGAATTATGATCTTGTGTAATGTATACATATGACATATGCAGTTTCAAAATAATTGGCATTACATTCCGGTATACGCATGTTACATAAGTAAATGTGATAGCCTGTTGTTTGTAAAGGCTGTGACAAAGCAGCAAGTTAACAATAGGTCCACACCTCAACCGTCTCTCCTCTCTTCATGGCGGTGTGTGTTTGTCTCTACGCACACTAGTAGATATTGTAAGGGGCCCATTGTCTCTGGCCCTGTGCTTCCATAACATGCATCTCCTTACAGAAATACCTACCTCCTGTAGGTGTCAGGTATGTTCAGGTATGAGTGTCACGTAGCTCGTGTTGGGGGCTGAGGCAGCTGGTAGTGCTCACATGTTGGACCCAGTCATTCTGGGTCTGAATAGTTTAATAATGTCTTTGTACCTTTCTGATTTCACCTTGAGAAAATCATCCTCCAACACGACCAGACAGGCCTTAACCTGGAACGCACAAGGGAAAAGAAAGCCAGGAAGACCAAGAAACAGCTGGAAAAGGTCTGTTGAGGCAGAACTCAAGGAAACAAGAACATCCTGGAAGGAAGCAGAGAAGATCGCCCAACACCGAACCAGCTGGAGGAAGTTCATGAATGACCTATGCTCCCCAAAGAGCAAAAGGGTTTAAGTCAAAGTAAGACACCTTTCTGATTGAAACACTTATTGTCCCCATCCGATGAAATTAAGAGGGAGGGGAGGGGGCGGGGGGAGCGGTAACGGGTATGACCCAGGGGACAAATGAGGCAGCACAGAGCGGGTAGTATTTAGTTGTGCTCAGCGCACGCCCCACAACAGGGGGGTCTTTGACCACTGTACTTTAGTGCGTGTGTACTGACATGCTCGCCACAGTTAATTTTTCCCATTGTCAAGTAGAGAAAAAAAAGTAACTAAGTAAGTCAATTTTATTTATAGAGCACTTGTGATAGTGATAGGGCACTACCAGCTTCCTCATCTCCCAACACTCAGAAAGTGCTTTGCACAGGTTAAAATGCATTCAAAGAATCAACTAAATTAAACACAGGAAACAGGACAAACGGTCATAAACATACAGTCAAAATTATCTGTCTGTATGTAGCTAAAGATGCTTCTGTTTAGACAGGCTTTTTTGAAATCGAGAGTTCAACATGTTTTTGAATGATATTTCACGGTGCCCACCCACATCCATTGTATGACCTAAACGGTGGTAGAGCAATTATCAGACTTTCTCAAAAGTGCTAGTTTTGTCAACGTTTTGATCTGAACCATTGTATATGATCATATGTAACCTTAAAACAGGGCTAAACATGCATTTTCCCTTTACTACTCCTTTAATAGCATAGAAACAATCATGCAATACATTAAAATGATCAGTCATGTTAGGTTTAAAGGGAAAGTCCAATTGTCCGCGCAACAATGGTATGAAATGCCTTCAAATTTGCGGATAATGAGGCCAAGAGGAATCATGTACAGCGCAAACAGAATCGGACCTAAACCCTATCCCTGGGGCACCCCATAGGATAGAGAAGTGGACATATGAGGCCCAACAGCCACAGAGAAACTTCTACCTGAGAGATATGAGGCAAACCATTCGAGGACGCTCCCTGAGACGCCCACCCACTCTCTAAGCCTGTCTAGCAAGATGCGGTTATCCACAGTATTGAAAGCTGCACTGAGATCAAGCAGCACCAGGCAGCTTGGAAATAGGCGACACAGTCTATGTCCATGGCACCTTATGGTTTGTAAGCAATGGTGGTGTTCTCAAGTTGTAGCATGCTGGTGAGCCATGCCATTATGTGAAGACGTTGGGCCGTCTGTGTTGTTGCCTGGGCCTCCGGAGCATGCTGCTGTGATCACTTGGCACAGGTGTCGAGACAGCGCCCTCTCCAGGTAGGTCCTCAACATAACTGTCCTTTCTGTCCTGTGAGTGCAGAGTTTGTGGTTTTCACTTCTTGTTTTCTGGCTCAGGTGACATGATGTCCTCAGGCTGTATGTATTCAAGCTGCACAGGTCAGGTGTATTGGTACACACAGGTTTCACTGTCTCAGATGGGCACAGGATAGGAAGGGTTTAGATGGCACAGGATAGGAAGTGGCACAGGATAATACTCATCATCATCATCCTCTTCCTCTGACTGGAGAGTTTCCAGTGGCAGGTGGTCACATGGGAGGAGAGGAGAAGGAGAAGTCCTTGATCTCACTTTTTCCTTTCTCAGGTCTGAGTTTGTAAATAAGGATACCTTTGTACACTTGACTACAACTGTGTGGATAGTATCCTCCCAGTGGTTTCTCAATTTGCCTGGACCATCACAAGGTGTCATGTTCCTGATTATACAATAATAAGAGAAACCGCACACTGTCTCTATAGATCCAAAAGATGGTTTAATATGACGACTTAGACAAAGGCTACGGCCGAAATGTCGTCATATTAAACCGATTTACGCATCTAGAGACAGAGTGTGCGGTTTCTCTTTTTATTATATTATGTCCCTCGTTGCAGGCACCTCCCTGAGATAGCCGACGGTGTGCGTTTTCATTTGCAACATTTGCAAAATGTTCATGATTATGATACGACCAGTACCCTTTTCCCAGCAGCCATTTTGATATCATTGCAGGGTAAACACAGGTGTAAGTAAGTAAGTTTTCTTAGAACAGGACTTGATAGTGCAGGGTTAGATTGAAAAGTCTACCAAAATTCAAGATTCCTTTATTTGCCACATGTAATGTACGGTGTACAGTCACAATGAAATGTTGCTGCCTACTCCAGGATTATGCTCAAAACAGAAACTCCAATGCTCAATTTACAAATTACAAGTAACAAATTACACAATAAGTACCATTTCTGAACAGTACAAAGATAAATAAATAAATAAAACAAGATAGATACCGGTCTGGATGGATTATGTACTATATATGGATATATGTAAATAAATATGGATATATGTAAATAAATATGGATATATGTAAATAAATAGCCCGCGGACATACACTAGATATTCTGATCCTCTGGGTATAGTGGTACTATACGTTAGGTAGAGTCATTCAGGTGCCAGATGGTTTTCGGAAAGAAGCTCTATCTGAGTCTCTTCGTGCTCACCCTGTGAGTGAGGTATCTTTTCCCTGACCATAGCAGGGAGAACAGTCTTGCATCTTCTGGTGTAGATGTCCACAAGGTGGGGGAGTGGCCCCTCTAAGGTACATTCAGCTGACCGTAACACTTTCTTTAGGGCCTTGCGATCCTGAGATCGGCTGTTCCCGTACCAGGTGGTGATATTCCCAGTCAGGATGCTCTCAATCATGCATGAGTAGAAGCTCCGTCGAATCTGGTGGGACGCTCTGAATTTATTCAGTTGTCCTTGGTGGTACAGTCTCTGATGTGTTTTCCTCACTACAGTGTCTGTGTGTGCTGACCATGTCAGGTCCTTAGTGATCTGGACGCCAAGATACTTGAAGCTGTCCACTCTCTACAGGGATCCCGTTGATGATTAGAGGACTGTAGTTCCTCTACTGCTTCCTCTCAAAGTCCACCAGCATCTCCTTTGTCTTGCTGACATTCAGATGGAGGTTGTTTTCCTGACACGACTGGTTCAGGAGCCTCATCTCCTCCAGGTAGGCCCTCTCATGATTGTTGGTGATCAGGCCTATCACTGCTGTGTCATCAGCAAACTTGACGATGGTATTGGAGTCAAAGGTGGCTGTACAGTCGTGCATGTACAGGGAGTACAGCAGTGGGGACAGAACATAGCCTAGGGGGGCTTCCGTATTGAGGGTGAGGGTGTATAAGGTGTGGTTGCCTACAGTATCTTACCCACCTGCGGTCTGTCTGACAGGAAGCCCAGGATCCACTAGCCCTCTGTGTCGTTTTGCCCCAGGACCCTGAGCTTGGTGTCGAGTCTGGGTGGGGTTACAGTGTTGAAAGCTGAACTGTAGTCAATGAACAGCAGTCACACATCCCGGCCACACACTTCTGAGGTCACCTTGTACCTCTTCCTACTCTTCCTCAGCTGTCCTCATCTAACTGCCTGTACAGTTCCAATATCAGTCCTTCCTGACAGCATAATGTTGTGTTACGGCCCCTCGCCTCCACTGCCTTCCACCGGAGTGTCTATGCGCCCTGCGTACCAGTCCAGTGCGCCGCCCCGGCCCCGGTCTCCAGCGCTTGGGCTCCCCGGAATTCCCGCATTTCACCACCACAGCTGGCTGGTGGTGAAACGGACGTTTGACGTCATCTAATTTCCGTAGTTTGACATATTTCCGACTCAAACAGGCTATAGGGGCAGGACATAACATTTGGAGGAATTTGATTGGAACATTGACAAGTGGGCAGGCTATACTTTAGACACATTCGATAGACAGATAGCGATGATTGACAGGTGGATGTCGTGAGATTATTGGTTGATCTGGCGCGTGCATTGCTGACGTAAGCACTCGGGAGATTTTCTTTTACAGGAAGAAGAAAAACATTTTATATAAGATTACAACGAAACTGTTTATTTTTATTTTTATGTTGGCATATATTCTTAAATAGGTGCACACTATTACCAAGGATTTGATCCAATATGGAAACAAATGCTTTTTTGATTTAATGGCATCTTTAAAACAAAAAAGGCTTGAAATATATCACTTTATATGTCTAATGAATACAGAATATATGAAAAGTTTTACTTTTTGAAATAAATTACAGAAATAATGAACTTTTCCACGATATCCTAATTGTTTAAGATGCACCTGTATTCCTGTGGCAAGTACCGAGCTGTTTTTAGCTTACTTCTCTGTTCGTGTAGTGTCTTTTTGTCCATACCTACGTGATTAATTCCATTCCCTAATCCACTTTTTTCCTCTTTCCATTTCTTCTTCCCAGACCCGATATTTGAATTACCCTTTTTGTTATTAAAAGCCCTGCAGACATTCAAAATTTTCCACTGCTTCTGTGTCATGCATTTGGGTCCTAAACGACCAAGTCATAACTGTTGTGATTGAGGTTTTGCACAATAACAATGATTTTTGGGAGTGCACCATGCCTCACTGACACAACAGGATCACCAAACTCTAGCCCTTCAGGCAACTGTAAGTTCTCATCAGGCTCAAAAATCAGGTCATCAAGGCCTGTACCCTAAGGTCTGTACTCTATGGCCTGTACTCTAGGCCTGTACTCTAGGCCTGTACTCTAGGCCTGTACTCTAAGGCCTGTGCTCTAGGCCTGTACTCTAGGCCTGTACTCTAAGGCCTGTACTCTAAGGCCTGTACTATAAGGCCTGTACTATAAGGCCTGTACTCTAAGGCCTGTGCTCTAAGGCCTGTACTCTAAGGCCTGTACTCTAAGGCCTGTACTCTAAGGCTTGTACTCTAAGGTCTGTACTCTAAGGTCTGTACTCTAGGCCTGTACTCTAAGGCTTGTACTCTAAGGCCTGTTCTCTAAGGCCTTTACTCTAAGGCCTGTACTCTAGGCCTGTGCTCTAAGGCCTGTACTCTAAGACTTGTACTCTAAGGCCTGTACTCTAAGGCCTGTACTCTAAGGCCTGTACTCTAAGGCCTGTACTCTAGGCCTGTACTCTAGGCCTGTACTCTAAGGCCTGTACTCTAAGGCCTGTACTCTAAGGCCTGTACCCTAAGGCCTGTACCCTACACTGAATTTGAATGGAGCTACCCTCTCATAGCTGCCCTCACATTATGGACAAACATGTGTCCTACACTCACTGCATTAATTAAGGTTTTTGCTGAGATGAGGAAATGTTTCAATCATTTTTAACGTAAATAATTTTTACTGTCTTCACAAGCTTCACAAGTTTCTCTTTCTCCCCGTGTCTCGTCTGGTCTTGTAGACTGTCTAGCACAAGGCGTTCAATGACATTAAAGCCTTATATAAAAACACTTTTTGCACGTAAGTAGCACATATCCACCAATGTCCACTAGCCTGGCCAAAGAGGATGGAATGCCAAGAGGGGACACTTAGCCTATGAATTTTTGGCACCCGCCTGAAGAGGGCGCTTGCGTAGCGTTGCCGCCATTATGGACTGTCATCTGCTGCCAAATCCAGTCAGGTCAACATGAAGACTACAAAGCAGCTGTGAAAAAACGAATACAGTGTTCTGCAATAAATTATCAGAACTATCAGAGTACATGTGCAGAACTTGTAAAC
Source organism: Borostomias antarcticus (assembly GCF_949987555.1). Taxonomy (NCBI): domain Eukaryota; kingdom Metazoa; phylum Chordata; class Actinopteri; order Stomiiformes; family Stomiidae; genus Borostomias; species Borostomias antarcticus. Next base: position 13,149,333 of record NC_140257.1, read on the forward strand.
TTGTAAATTGAAATTTACTGGACCTGTCAGTGCTAGCTAATTATTTAGCTAATGTTAGCTATGAACAAAGAATCCTGACAGGTAATTGTTTGTTTAACTTGTTCACAGAAGTGTAGAAATTGAAGTTGACTAAACCTGTCAGTAAACGGTTAGCTAGTGTAACCAATGTAATACAGCTTACAGTTCCTGCTAGTTTACAGTTAACCATTGTAAACTAGCAGGAATGGCTCTGAGGCTTTGGGTTGAGTGTTTTTATCTGTCCTGTACACAGAAAGGCATCACATCACAGCCATATACAGATGGACAAGACGGCCCCAGGCCACACTGCTCAGTCTCTTCTTTCAAACATAAGAGTTATGTACTATCACATGAATGTAAAGTAATGTAATAGTTTACATAGCTGTGTATATAGGGGCCATTCCAGAATTGGAGCACATTTTCAGTCCCAGCCATGAAATGTCATATAATATAAACAAAAATATTAAAACATTACATTGTTATGTAATTTATACTTGTCCTGAGACCAAACATAAATATAGTTGTTGAAAAAATTATTCCAAAATATTTTTTAAAATACCTAATAACTCTCATGCACCCCCCAAAACATAATTTTGCTCTTGTCCCGCCTTCTTGTTGACCAACTTGCATGTCAAATATAACATTAAAAATATGTTTTAAATTTACTTTTCTTGCTATTATTATCTTGATCTATGTCTCTTATAATGTTTTATTATTATTATTATTATTATTCAACATATTTTAAATAGTTGTAATAATAAGCTTAAGTTGTGTCCCACAACATGCATGCAACCCTGTTACTTAAACCTATTCAGCCTAGCAGAGGAGGAGAAAAATATGTGAGTTACATGTCACACAGGAAATTACATCATCAAGACATTAGGTAACGAAATGGCAAGACCAAAGGTAAGTCCTCTCTTCAACTTTTCATATTTTTCTAATCTTTTCAACCTTGATTGACTGTGTCACTCTAACTAATTACCCTGTTACTCATATTCTTAGAATAAGACAAAAAAAAAAAAAAAAACTTTTTTTTATTCATATAACTATGTTTGACCTCAACCTTGATGCTAACAAACATTACTCCACTAGCATCTGTTCCTGAGGTACAGTAAAAGCTAACATTAGCATGGATTTGCAACCCTGTTACCATAATTTGAGTAACAGGGATGCGCTAGAGTAATAGGGTTGCATAAAATGTAATGTGTATAATCCCATTTTATTTTAAATGAGTGAGTATTCATGGTGAATGTGACATTCTTTACTTAATGGTATAAGGATTTACTGAAAAATATTTTAAAATATACTGTTTTCAGGTTCCTGAGTTTTGGTAACAGGGTTGCGCCAAGCATAGCACACACAGCAAATAAAACCTCTCATAAAAAGTGTACCTTTGATGCCTGAGCTGGACCAATCACATTGTTGATGTTTTTTTGCCTGTTTTTATTAAATACATAACAGAAAATGGTAAAAAATAAATGGTCAGTTTTTTAAAAGTGTAGATGCCTAATTGTCCTCCAATTCTGGAATGACCTATAGGTAGTAAGGTTGTAAAGAACTATAGTCACTGTGAAGAGTGTAATAGATGTCCCTGACGATCCACGGTTCACATTTCTGAGATACAAACAGTAGTGTCTTTTTGTCCATACATGATTCCATTCCCTAATCCGCTTTTTTCCTCTTTCCATTTTTTCTCCCCTGACCCGATATTTGAGTGACCCTTTTTGTCATTAAAAGCCCTGCAGACATTAAAATGTTTCCACTGCCTCTGTGTCATGCATTTGGGTCCTAAACAACCAAGTCATAACTGTTGTGATTTATAAGGTTTTGCACAATAACAGGATCACCAAACTCTAGCCCTTCAGGCAACTGTAAGTTCTCATCAGGCTCAAAAACCAGGTCATCGAGGCTTGTACTCTAGGCCTGTACTCTAGGCCTGTACTCTAGGCCTGTACTCTAAGGCCTGTACTCTAAGGCCTGTACTCTAGGCCTGTACTCTAAGGCCTGTACTCTAAGGCCTGTACTCTAGGCCTGTGCTCTAAGGCCTGTACTATAAGGCCTGTACTCTAGGCCTGTACTCTAAGGCCTGTACCCTAAGGCCTGTACCCTACACTCAATTTGAATGGAGTTACCCTCTCCTTTGCTGCTCTCACATTATGGACACACATGTGTCCTACACTCACTGCATTAATTAAGGTTTTTGTTGAGATGAGGAAATGTTTCAATCATTTTTAACGTAAATAATTTTTACTGTCTTCACAAGCTTCACAAGTTTCTCTTTCTCCCCGTGTCTCATCTGGTCCTGTAGACTGTCTAGCACAAGGCGTTCAATGACATTAAAGCCTAAATAATAGGGAATTTGTTGTTTGCTGCCAGTCAGCGTGTACAGTACAATGCTCCTTTATCTAGCTGCAGCTTCTCCAATTCACTGACGAAACGGCGCAGGTGCTCATCCATCCATGCCCTTGTCATCTCCCGCCTGGACTACTGCAACTCTCTCCTTGCTTGGAACCCGGTGTCAGCCATTAAACCCCTGGAACCCTAAACTGCCCACCAACGTCAGGACAGTAGAGTTGCGGCCCATCTTTTGCCGCAGGCTCAAAACTCATCAAGAAGTACTACCACGATCCTCCCTCACCTGTTGTATTTATTAGATTGCTATTCTTGCACTTTGCTTTCAGCACTAGATTATGCTCTTAGTCACTTGTTTTAGAAAGTAGATGCACTTGTGAGTTCTTGCAAGTAGTAGTACATTGGCTTTTCCTACTTTAATGCAATTATTGTAAGTCACTTTGGATAAAAGTGTCAGCTAAATGACTGTAATGTAATGTAATTCAGACTCAATTTTATCAGAGGAGTGGGCATAAGCAGTAAAATGATGGAAATAAGACTTTTTCTGATCTGAGTATGCAGAGGCTCTCTGACGTGATTGGGTTTTGCTGCTCCCTAGTGGTCACTTTTGCTCACCTTAGGATACACGTTGCCAATTTTGATCTGAAGATGACTTCGACCGCTTTGCCTTCGCAAGCTCTTTTCTGATGCCTGAGTTGTTGAAGGCCTGAAAGGATGGCAGACGAGATGGTTCCAGTTACAGCTCAGGGTCCAGGGATGATCCTCAAGCCAAACATCCCAGCAGTGCCTAATGTTGTGCCCTTACACAGAGGAATAAGAGAGGGGTGAAATATGAAGACATGACGCACATGGCTCTCGCCTAGTAGATCGACAAACAATTATCACACGATCTGCTGAAATCAAGAAATAAATTACATGTGCTAAAAATAGAATACTGTAATATAAGACACAACTTTAACTAGTTTTCCAAATATATTTTGTCTAAACATATCTTATAGCCTATACTCGGCCTACTTTACGGAGCCTACTTGTCATATCTCTCTTTTTTCCACCAAGAAAAACTCGTTTTTTTGTGCGTAGCTGGAAGTCAGCGCACCTAGTATAATGTTTGTCGGGTTATCACTCCCTCCCTTCCTCCCGACAATGTTGGCTTGCATTTCTCTGTTGGCACCACAAGAGGCAGTAGTCCCAGCACACCAAAATCAAGAAGGACACCAATATCAACCTGCTGATTTTCACTACACAACTAGTGGTCAGAGCATTGGACTCCCATCCGGGAGACCGGGGTTCAAGACCCGGTGGGGATGACTTTATGGGACGATACCCCAAACCTCCACATGTTCATCCTTTCATTCCAACCTTTACCCCTTGCCTTACAGATCAGATCCTGTCCCAACCCCAACCCTTATTCTAACCCCAACCCACACTAGGGACTGGAAGAAGGACACCAAAACCAACCCCCCAATCTCCACTGCACAAGTAGAGTAGTGGTCAGAGCATTGGACTCCCACCCGGGAGACCGGGTTCAAGACCCGGTGGGGATGACTTTATGGGACTATACCCCAAAACTCCACATGTTCATCCTTTCACTCCAACCTTTTTATCCCTTACCTAAATTCCACAAGTAAAGTAGTGGTCAGAGCATTGGACTCCCATGCGGGACATTCTCAGAGATTACTGTCTACTTACTTCACCACCTAAAGGGAAGTGCATACAGCAGGTAATGACAGAAACAGAAGTTGAACCAATTGCAGCAAAATAGCTAACGTTACAGGAATAAACAGTGTAACGGCTTTAGCCACTGACTGCTACCATTAATGTTATGGAAGCTCGAGGCAGTGGGTTACACAGGATTTTACAACAGCTACGGGGTTTTAGGCACTCCACTATCGCGTCGGGCCTAACAACGTCCCGTAGCTTTTGTAAAATCCCTTGTAACCCACTGCCTCTCGTGGGCAATTGCTTGAATACCGCACTGCTAAGGACCATTCATTGTGTACAAAGACTTTTTTCACTCGGTCTACATTACTGCATCTACAGACAAAAGTGAAGACATTTTTCGAAAGATGAAAGCCTTTTCTTCGATGTGGCTACAGTTGTAGCCCCCCATCCTTTATATAAAAGCACTTTTTGCACGTAACATATCCACCAATATCCTCTAGCCTGACTTCGTAACCCTGACCATGTGATCTGCCCACTAGCCTGGCCAAAGAGTATGGAATTGAATGATTGAATAGGGCTACTACAGCTACCTAGCTCAAGTCCAAACTGATCACAGCACTGCACTTCTAAAGGTCACGGCTCATGAGCGTCTCAGACCGTATCAGATTGGCGGAAGGGGGTGTCAAAGTCAAACACAAAACAAATAGCCCACAAGACGTGAGTTTGACTTTTTATTTTTTGCAGCAATCAAGACACATTAAACAAACTTTATTCAAAATGTTCAACTAAACAACAAAAATGCATGTTCAGTCTTGGGCTTAAGGTGTCCCTTAGAACTGTGGGCGCAGGGCGGAGGCCCCTTTGCCCCCCCCCCCCCACCCCAACCCCCCTTTCCTACACCCACCCCCACCGCCAGCATGTTTACTGTGTACTTGTATATAAATTATACTTATGACTCATAGTCTGTGCATTTACAATAATTTGGATATCGATATACACTACCGCACTGATTTACCCCCATACCCTTTGCCTCCGTGAGAGATCTCTGATTTGATTGGTGGGACGCGTGCTTGACAACCAGGGGCTGGCCGGGGAGCAGCAGCGGAAAGATCGAGCAAGCAGCCACAGAGAGGAGTGGAGGCAGACTAACAAAAACAAGCAGGAATACCGTGACGGCGTTTGTCTTCAAAACAGACAGACATCTGCGGAGCAGCTATTCAGCCCATGCATATTTAGACACAGGTGGGTCAAAATCTTTTGTTTGTAACCGCTAGCAGTGCGTGGGAAGGGTAGGGAAGGGAAGGGAAGCTTAGCTCCGCACCCCGCCCCGCCCGCCGTGAGAGCAGAGCTAGTCAGCTAGCTCACGGATGATGACTGCATGTCCATCCATGCCTGGCCTGGCTAGCGGCCCAGTCTTCCCTTGTTTTCAGGCTGTCATAGCGGTTTGGCTGTGCACTCTCGATAAGCAAGTCTTCACGACCAGCTAGCTGTGTATCTGGTTATAGAATGCTAGCTAGCTATTAAGATATTTAGCATAACTAACATACCTGTCCGCTATCTATTCTAGCTAAATAGCCAGCTGGCTCGCTAAGCTTCTTATGTTGTGACTCCTCTCACTCGAAAGCCTGTTTATTAGCTAGCTCACGGTAGCTTCAGCTTGCTAGCAGTTGCGTATTGTATTGAACCCCACCCAGAACCTGCATTGCTTAGCTAGCTATAGCTATTTGGTATACAAAAAGATTGCACGCAGGTTAGGGATGTTGATATGCGAGACATTGTCTAGGTAGCAAACAAGTCAAACGCAGATATGGGGGTCTTTATTCAGTTAAATTACCGGTATTGTGTCTTGACAGATGTTGCCGGTTTGAATGAATGAGCAATTGCTCATGCAAAAACTGATATTTGGTCACTAACATGCCATCATGCTTCTTGTCTGTTATGTGTCGTTATTGCATAATTGAAAGCACAGTTATATGTAACTGCATTAACTGTAGCTGCAGACATGGCCCTGTTACTGCCCTGAACGAGGCTGTTAGCTAATCATCATGTGCAGACGAGTAACATTTGGCATCATTATCACGGCATGTTTATGTCTGCATGGACCCGAGACGACAGGTGCTTATTTCCTTTGCTTGTTTGCAGGAAGGGAGTGAAACAGTTGAGATAAGAGCATGGATGTATTAGGTTCTGCCAGGCCGTTCGAATTTAGTTAGTCACAGACTCAGTGCAGGAGCCAGGAGGAACAAATAGATTGGTGAACAACTTCCACTGTGTGTGACAGACGCTCTGACAAATGTTGCAGAGAACCACTTGTTAAGACTTACAGTCGAGAAAGCAAAGTTACTCGGAACTAAAGCATATAGCTCCTACTTACAAAGTAGTCTTCACACATACAGTACAGTTCATGTACAAAAATGATATGATTATGATTAAAATAAGGATATGCGCATGCACACACACGCACCATATGTTGACATTCTGGGCCCCCGTAAAATTGACAGATTGTTTTGTTGTCCTGCATGGCAGCCCGTCGTCATCGCCATGACAGCGGAGGAGACCATCAACGTGAAGGAGGTGGAGATCATCAAGGTGATCTTGGACTTCCTCAACTCCAGGAAGCTACACATCAGCATGCTGGCCCTGGAGAAGGAGAGCGGCGTCATCAACGGCCTCTACTCTGACGACATGCTTTTCCTCAGGTACTCTCAGTGACCGTAATCACTAATAAATAGTTCACTACTACTACTGCTACTAGTTCACCATCACTAACAAAACTATTAGGCTACTGCAGTATAGTATGGCTTTACTGGTGCTACGACTACTATTATTACTATTACTACTACTACTACTACTACTACTACTACTACTACTACTACTACTATTACTACTAGTAATAGTACCACTACTGCTACTCTTTCCCTTTCAGATCTTCCTCTTCCTCCTCTTTTCTAGTTGGTATACTCTGTTCAGCAAGGTGGCTCATGGATGGTCACACCATGGACTTCGTCACTGCTCTTATGTCGGCTATCACTGCATAAGCTTGATATTATTGACACTTGACAGGGCCAGCTGAGCGTTCAGTATCTATACGTTTGCGACAAGGTCAACTTTAGTCCTCATTCAGAATGCCTCGGATGGGCTACATACTGTAGATGACTTCCACTTTGAAGTAGCTTAAACTTTTATTAGCCTAGATAGATTCCAAAGTGTTCCTTGCAGGTAGGTCACACAGAGAGTGAAAGCACTGTGGTAGGTTGCAGGGTTTTTCCTGCATAGAGAATTACGAGGCCGTCAAATTTCGTGCCGCCTCCAGCTCTCGAGAAAAAAACACTAAGACCTGCCAACCTGCACACATTTTGCGTAGTAGGTGCTAATTTTTTGTTTTCAATTGATTTATTTTGTAAACATGTCATCTGTGCGACCTTGAAATATAATTGGGAGCTCATAATTGTTCTGGTGGGAACTTTTTTCCATTCAGACGATTCGCTAGTTACACACTCATGCGGTGCTGTTCTTGGTAGCGGTGAAAACCAAAGTTTTCCTCCCATGAGTTAAACGCCTAGACGTTATAGAACAGACAATGCTTTCTCTATGGGAGTGGGGAGCCTCTTCTCCATCCATTGACATAAAACCTCAGGTCTACTGTCTAGCCTACAGTACATGTTTGGCCTGACAACCTACATTATAGTCACAGTGCCTTGATATGCCCTCACAAATGTTATAGGCTGTTTGCTATTTAGAAATAAATAAACACAATGAAGCTTATTATGTAGGCTAATATAGTTAGGCAGACAAGCTAATCCAGCACACATTAGTGCATAGAAAATTCACCAGAATTCAGGAAATCAAGATTTGATGCCCCAAATTTCCCGGGGCCACTCCCAGACCCCCACTTAAGGTACCACCTCCGCCTCATTTTGAGCCAGGAAAAGCCCTGGGTTGATAGTGGGGCGTACCTCTGAATGTCAGCCAATAGCGTACTGTCTGTCTCAAGACCTCGTTGGGCCTCCACTCGGAGTGTGAAATGCATTCTGGGATGAGGTTGTCACACAGTGCCTATTCATCGCCTCCTGTTCAGTTCTTCCCAACTGGTTTATTACTCTGGAACCTCTCACAAAAAGACAATTAGCGGGATTCCTCCGTAATGAAGGGGAGCGAGGAAGCTTCTGGTTTTTGTGTGTTCTGTTGCAGCTCTCCGAGAACAAAATTGTGTATCTCATTTTATCCCAGACACGTCAATGGTTTTAGCTCACAAGTAGTGGCTTTATGTCTCAATGACATACTAGTACTAACTAGCCTACATGTTTGCTTACCTAATAACCACCAGTGTGTCTTTCCTTTTCCTCTGTGTTCAGACAACTGGTGTTGGACGGTCAGTGGGATGAAGTGCTCCAGTTTATTCAGCCGTTGGAGTGCATGGACAAGTTTGACAGAAAAAAGTGAGGTTACTGGTTATTCACACTTATTTGCGGAGGAAGTACTGTATTGTCTAATTCTTGAATTTAGAGGGATAAAGCTGAGCTGTTGTGTTGTAGGTTCCGTTATATCGTTCTGAAGCAGAAGTTTCTGGAAGCCCTCTGTGTGAACAACGCCATGTCGGCAGAGGAAGAGCCACAGCATGTGAGTCTCTCCCTTCGTCTATTTCTCTCTGTCTGCCTCTCTGTCTCTCTCAATGTCTATCTTTTGCCCTCTCTGTTCCTCTCTCTCACACACACACACACACACACACACACACACACACACACACACACACACACACACACACACACATAACAGTATGTAGAAAACAATTGTCTGTCTACTCATCCTCCTAAATTAGCTGTAATGTCAGACATGCACAGTGTATCTGAGAATTCACCCCGTGTCACCCAGGGCTAGTGTGTCTCTAGGTCCGTATGTGTGTGTGTGTCTGTGTGTGCGTGCGTGCGTGCGCGTGTGCTGTTTAATCTAACCAGCCATGTGTGTTATCATGTGTTTGATTGCGTATCATCAGAATTTACTTCTAAGTCCCACAGTTGTGTGGACATCAGACATGACATAATTTCTTTTTCTCTGGCATTTACAATATTTGCCTCAGAGTGGGCGATGACACTAAGCTCCAGGGTCCACAGGGATATTTCCTGTTGCCTTGATGTTCAGAATAGACGGCTTCATTCTGGTCTTCGTTTCAACTCATAGGGTTTGGTTCAAAGGCTTTACAGGAAAGCAATAAGAAAGTACGCCGTTTGAGTTTATGAAAAGTGTACACAGTAAATTAAATATATTCATATTATAATTAGTATGAGTTTAAAATGCAATGATCATTCAGCCATATAGTTGGACTGTTGAGAAGTGAGATTCCATATCCTCTCTCTCTCTTTCTCTCTCTCTCTCTCTCTCTCTCTCTCTCTCTCTCTCTCTCTCTCTCTCTCTCGTGTTCTCCCAGTTGGAGTTCACCATGCAGGAGGCGGTGAAGTGTCTCCACGCCCTGGAGGAGTTCTGCCCGTGTAAAGATGACTACAGCAAGCTGTGTCTGCTCCTCACCCTGCCCCGCCTCACCAACCACGCAGAGTTCAAGGTACAGTACAGTACAGTACCCCCTGCTCCAGGTCCGCTCACAGGAGACCACATCTGACGGTCATCTGGACGGCAATTTAAATTAACATTTATTTACGCAGGAGAATCCAACGAGACTAGGGTCTCCTTTTCACAGGAGCACATTTTACACGTGGCTGTGATGTGGCCAGTTAACTAGGCTGCGTCTCCACTAGCCAGCTTTCGGCCATTGTGCAGCCTGGTTGAACTTAGAGCACTGCTCTGTGATTACCAGAAATATAACATCTAAATTCCAGGTCCCTTACATAATAGAGGTCGAAATGATGCGTAACATGATCTGTTTGACAAAGCCATTGTTAGCAAAGCCAATTTCTAATGTAATTCTTTGAACCCGATCTGATTTTGCACTAATAGTGCCTAACTCGATTCTGTTCGATAACGTCATAATGTTAGCAATGTTTTTGTTCCATTCTCATGTGTGTAACGCCCCCCCTCCCACCCCAGGAGTGGAACCCCAGCACGGCACGGGTGCAGTGTTTCGAGGAGGCGTGCAGCATGGTGGCAGAGTTCATCCCCGCAGACAGGAAGCTGAGCGAGGCAGGGTTCAAGGCCAGCGGGAACCGTCTCTTCCAGCTGCTCCTCAAGGGCGTGCTGTACGAGTGCTGCGTGGACTTCTGCCAGGTGGGTTTAGAGGAGAGAGACCGGTCAGGGCTCAGGTTTAGAGGAGAGAGACCGGTCAGGGCTCAGGTTTAAAGGAGAGAGACCGGTCAGGGCTCAGGTTTAGAGGAGAGAGACCGGTCAGGGCTCAGGTTTAGAGGAGAGAGACGGGTCAGGGCTCAGGTTTAGAGGAGAGAGACCGGTCAGGGCTCAGGTTTAGAGGAGAGAGACCGGTCAGGGCTCAGGTTTAGAGGAGAGAGACGGGTCAGGGCTCAGGTTTAGAGGAGAGAGACCGGTCAGGGCTCAGGTTTAGAGGAGAGAGACCGGTCAGGGCTCAGGTTTAGAGGAGAGAGACCGGTCAGGGCTCAGGTTTAGACCAGAGAGACCGGTCAGGGCTCAGGTTTAGAGGAGAGAGACGGGTCAGGGCTCAGGTTTAGAGGAGAGAGACCGGTCAGGGCTCAGGTTTAGAGGAGAGAGACCGGTCAGGGCTCAGGTTTAGAGGAGAGAGACCGGTCAGGGCTCAGGTTTAGACCAGAGAGACCGGTCAGGGCTCAGGTTTAGACCAGAGAGAGACCGGTCAGGGCTCAGGTTTAGAGGAGAGAGACCGGTCAGGGCTCAGGTTTAGACCAGAGAGACCGGTCAGGGCTCAGGTTTAGAGGAGAGAGACCGGTCAGGGCTCAGGTTTAGAGGAGAGAGACCGGTCAGGGCTCAGGTTTAGACCAGAGAGACCGGTCAGGGCTCAGGTTTAGACCAGAGAGACGGGTCAGGGCTCAGGTTTAGAGGAGAGAGACCGGTCAGGGCTCAGGTTTAGAGGAGAGAGACCGGTCAGGGCTCAGGTTTAGAGGGGAGAGACCGGTCAGGGCTCAGGTTTAGAGGAGAGAGACCGGTCAGGGCTCAGGTTTAGAGGAGAGAGACCGGTCAGGGCTCAGGTTTAGACCAGAGAGAGACCGGTCAGGGCTCAGGTTTAGAGGAGATAGACCGGTCAGGGCTCAGGTTTAGAGGAGAGAGACCGGTCAGGGCTCAGGTTTAGACCAGAGAGACCGGTCAGGGCTCAGGTTTAGACCAGAGAGACCGGTCAGGGCTCAGGTTTAGACCAGAGAGACCGGTCAGGGCTCAGGTTTAGAGGAGAGAGACCGGTCAGGGCTCAGGTTTAGAGGAGAGAGACCGGTCAGGGCTCAGGTTTAGAGGAGAGAGACCGGTCAGGGCTCAGGTTTAGAGGAGAGAGACCGGTCAGGGCTCAGGTTTAGAGGAGAGAGACCGGTCAGGGCTCAGGTTTAGAGGAGAGAGACCGGTCAGTGCTCAGGTTTAGAGGAGAGAGAGACTGGTCAGGGCTCAGGTTTAGAGGAGAGAGAGACGGGTCAGGGCTCAGGTTTAGAGGAGAGAGACCGGTCAGGGCTCAGGTTTAGAGGAGAGAGACGGGTCAGGGCTCAGGTTTAGAGGAGAGAGACCGGTCAGGGCTCAGGTTTAGAGGAGAGAGACGGGTCAGGGCTCAGGTTTAGAGGAGAGAGACCGGTCAGGGCTCAGGTTTAGAGGAGAGAGACCAGTCAGGGCTCAGGTTTAGAGGAGAGAGATGGGTCAGGGCTCAGGTTTAGAGGAGAGAGAGACTGGTCAGGGCTCAGGTTTAGAGGAGAGAGACCGGTCAGGGCTCAGGTTTAGAGGAGAGAGACCGGTCAGGGCTCAGGTTTAGACCAGAGAGACCGGTTAGGGCTCAGGTTTAGAGGAGAGAGACCGGTCAGGGCTCAGGTTTAGAGGAGAGAGACCGGTCAGGGCTCAGGTTTAGAGGAGAGAGACGGGTCAGGGCTCAGGTTTAGAGGAGAGAGACCGGTCAGGGCTCAGGTTTAGAGGAGAGAGACCGGTCAGGGCTCAGGTTTAGAGGAGAGAGACCGGTCAGGGCTCAGGTTTAGAGGAGAGAGACCGGTCAGGGCTCAGGTTTAGACCAGAGAGACTGGTCAGGGCTCAGGTTTAGACCAGAGAGACCGGTCAGGGCTCAGGTTTAGAGGAGAGAGACCGGTCAGGGCTCAGGTTTAGAGGAGAGAGACCGGTCAGGGCTCAGGTTTAGAGGAGAGAGACCGGTCAGGGCTCAGGTTTAGACCAGAGAGACTGGTCAGGGCTCAGGTTTAGACCAGAGAGACTGGTCAGGGCTCAGGTTTAGACCAGAGAGACCGGTCAGGGCTCAGGTTTAGAGGAGAGAGACCGGTCAGGGCTCAGGTTTAGAGGAGAGAGAGACTGGTCAGGGCTCAGGTTTAGAGGAGAGAGACCGGTCAGGGCTCAGGTTTAGACCAGAGAGACCGGTCAGGGCTCAGGTTTAGACCAGAGAGACCGGTCAGGGCTCAGGTTTAGAGGAGAGAGACCGGTCAGGGCTCAGGTTTAGAGGAGAGAGACGGGTCAGGGCTCAGGTTTAGAGGAGAGAGACCGGTCAGGGCTCAGGTTTAGACCAGAGAGACGGGTCAGGGCTCAGGTTTAGAGGAGAGAGACCGGTCAGGGCTCAGGTTTAGAGGAGAGAGACCGGTCAGGGCTCAGGTTTAGAGGAGAGAGACCGGTCAGGGCTCAGGTTTAGAGGAGAGAGACCGGTCAGGGCTCAGGTTTAGAGGAGAGAGACCGGTCAGGGCTCAGGTTTAGACCAGAGAGACGAGTGTTACCTTTTGGCTTCATGTCTCAGTTTTCCCAGAATGCATCAAACCATCATCTGAGGAAGGGATAGCTGGATGGTAACCAGACTCACCAGATGGTCTGTTACACAAAGCCATCTGGGAAGTGGTCCTTGGAAACCGTTTGGAAAAAGGCAGGCACTTTCCAAAAAATGCTTGGCAGGTGATTAGATGAACCATCTGTCTATCACCGTCTATCATGGGCTAACTTCAACCAATTAGATCATGTACAGTAACGTACAGTAGAAGAGCAAAAACAGTTCGAGAAAAGCCTTCAGTGCCGCTCTTTGCTCTTCTTTCAATGAAGAACTATAGCAGCATCTACTCTAACCTCTAGGAGATGCCATTGTTGTTTTTGACTTCTCGCTGTCATTAAAACCACTAGTTCCTCATAGGGCGTTGATTGGTCTGAAATCAAACCACTGTGGTTCGGCCACAAGCACATAACTTGCCAGACTGATCCATGTAGCAAAGCAGAATGTGAACTCGCGAGATCAGGATGGTCTCCCAAGGCTGGCTGGATGGGTGGATGGTCAGATGGATGGATGGGTGGCTGCATGGATGGATGGATGGATGGATGGATGGATGGATGGATGGATGGATGGATGAATGAATGATTGGATGGGTGGGTGGGTGGGTGGGTGGGTGGGTGGATGGATGGATGGATGGATGAATGAATGGGTGGATGGGTGGGTGGGTGGGTGGGTGGGTGGGTGGGTGGGTGGGTGGGTGGGTGGATGGATGGATGAATGAATGAATGGATGGGTGGATGGGTGGGTGGGTGGATGGATGGATGAATGAATGAATGGATGGGTGGATGGGTGGATGGGTGGGTGGGTGGGTGGGTGGATGGATGGATGAATGAATGAATGATTGGATGGGTGGATGGGTGGGTGGATGGATGGATGGATGGATGGATGGATGGATGGATGGATGGATGGATGGATGGATGGATGGATGGATGGATGGGTGGGTGGATGGATGGATGGATGGATAAATGAATGGGTGGGTGGGTGGATGGATGGATGGATGGATGGGTGGATGGGTGGGTGGATGGGTGGATGGATGGATGGATGGATGGATAAATTAATGGATGGGTGGGTGGATGGATGGATGGATGGTCGGATGGCTGGCTGGCTGGCTGGCTGGACGGTCGGTCGGTCGGTCGGTCGGTCGGTCGGTCGGTCGGACGGACGGACGGACGGACGGACGGACAGAGGAGTGGATGCATAGTTGGATGGATAAACTAGCAGACTGATGGAGAAGGTAACCCCTGGTGCGCTCACTCTCCCCCCCCCCCCCCCTCCCAGAGCAAGGCGACGGGGGAGGAGATCACGGAGGGCGAGGTCCTTCTGGGAGTGGACATGCTCTGTGGCAACGGCTGCGACGACCTGGACCTGTCCCTGCTGTCCTGGATGCAGAACCTCTCCCACAGCGTCTTCTCCTGCGCCTTCGAGCAGAAGCAGCTCAACATCCACGTGGACCGCCTGGTCAAGCCCCTCAAGGCCGGCTACTCCGACCTCCTCACGCCGCTCATCAGCAAGCTGTCGCCCTATCCGCCGTCGCCACTGCGCCGCCCGCAGTCCGCCGACACCTACATGTCGCGCTCCCTCAACCCTGCCCTGGACGGCCTCTCCTTCGGCCTGTCGGGCCAGGGCAAGAGGGGGGGCGCGGCCGGGGGGGACGCGGCGGCCGGCGCCGGGAGGGGAGGGGTGTCGCCCATGTCGCAGTCCTTCGCCAACTTCCACTACCCCGGCGCGCAGAGCGTGAGCAGGAGCCTGATGATGGAGAGCTCCGACTGCCACAGCATCTTCGAGGAGTCGCCTGAGAGGTGAGCGGGGTGGGGGGGGGGGGGAGGGGCGGGCGGGGGGGGGTCATAGAACCCGGCCCTTTGTTGTGGTTAAAGGTGGAACGAGCAGGGCGAAACTCGCCAGTGATTCAAGAGAGTCAAATAACAAGTTACTCAGCCTCATGTCATTGGCCGCAGGCTTTTCCGGTTACGGCGTCACTTCTGTGAGTCTGGCTTTAAGAGAAGAAAAGTAGAACGCAAAGTACTTAATGTAGGTGACCGGGATGAGAATAGAGGTATGGAGGTTTCGCTGAGTAATGTCTGGAGGCAGTTGAGGAGCTGTACTGAGAGGAACTAGGTCTCTGTCATAGAAAGTTCTGGAAGGCTTGAATGTTTTGAGTTAACTTTCTACAGAACAGGGCCCCGTACTACGAAGCTCATTCAACATATCCAGGACAACTTTTCGCTAGCTCGCTCGAGTAAACCGGACAACCCGCAATCACAGATAAACGGTACTACAACGGTGGCTATCAACTCGTTAAGTCGACCCAGCTGGTCCAATCTAGCTATGAGCGCGTTCACGGTAAAAGGGGAGGTATTTGCTCGAAATGACCAATCGCATACCTTAGTATGGGTATTCGGACACGGCCATGGACAAGGCAAACAATAGCCTACGCATAACCAAGTTCCGTCCACCGTATTTTACACAAGAGGAGCAATAATATAGAAATATGAACTATAGGCGCAACACAGTGGCTACTGCCAAAGGCAGGAAGGAAAGCTGGAAAAATACTGCCCTACGTTTTATCATTATCCTCCACACAGGTAGGCCCTAGGCTAGATCATTGGGCTAGGCCTATTCTTATGGCATGTAAAGCAATTGTAGCCTATATCAATATATCTTATTCTTTCAGCTGCAACCCCTAGACTGGCAGGGGATGCTTAAATAAAGCAAATGTCGGCTATGGTTTTTAATAGTGTCAGGTTGGAGTAGACAATGTGAAGTCTCTATACAAGAGGAACTAGAGATAAACAGGCTATTAAAATGTAAAAAGTGAAGCTCGAGATGAAGTAGGCTCGCCTACAGGGAAAAGTAGCCTATTTCATCGTCATATCGTATAACGTCATTGATTGTCAGGCATTGGTGCTATGACAATTCAAATGTAGCCTACATATCTTTGTTCCTAGGAACGGGAGGCTAGTCTAATAAATCAACATTAAAGACTTGAAAATTGAATAAAAAATGGTTCTCGCATCACCCACAGCCTACACGAAACTGCAGGTAGACTAATAAAACGCAAGACAGTGCATAGCCTACAGTCTACGACTGTAAATGCACAAGGCAAAATATGGCTCAAGCACAAGCAGCTGTCATTCTGTAATTTTTCATGATATCGGGGAAAGCCAAAGAGGGTTTTGTCGGTTTGTAAAAAAGTCTTCTTAAGAACCTCTCGCTGTTCGCGCACAGCAGATTATTGTTTAATTCGCACACTGAAGTTCCATATAGAATCTTAACGTCCATATGCCTTTTTCCAAGTGAATTGATCGGTCAGCGGGCAGTGCTTCATACGTTTTGATCCATAATCTGGAACTTAACCTGCCCCGGAGCAGGTTAGCTCGGCAGCATAAGTTACCACGGCGATATAGCACGGTGAAAAGTGAACCACCTTCGTAGTACGGATAAACCAGGCTTGAACCTGAAGTTATCACGCTAACCCCGTAATCCTGTTTCGTAGTACAGGGCCCAGGTGTGGGAACAGTGGTGTGAACAGGCAGCTAAGTGACAGTTGATCTTAAAGGAGGTGTATCAGGTTAATTACACACATCAGTGTGTGCTGTATGTACTGTAGTTGTTATCTGAACTGTGTGCGTGTGTGCGTGCGTGCGTGCCCGTGTGTGTGTGTGCGTGCGTGTGCATGCAGTTCCAGGACCGACACGCCTGTGGATAAGATGATGGGTTCAGCAGGACCCCAGAACCTGCGGCCTGACTCCGCCCCTGGAGAGGACGCCCCCTCGCCTGGCTCTGCAGACACGAACGAGGTAACACACTCACACACACGCACATACACACTCACACACGCACACTCACACACACACACTCTCACACACAATCACACACACACTGTCACACACACTCACACACACAGACACACACACACTCACACACACACACACACACGCACATACACACACACTCACACACGCACACTCACACACACACACTCTCACACACACTCATACACTCACACACACAGACACACACACACTCACACACGCACACTCACACACACACACTCTCACACACACTCACACACACACACTGTCACACACACTCACACACACAGACACACACACACTCACACACACACACACACACACACACACTTGGGTGTTGCCTTCCTCCTCAGTCTAATAATATGGTGAGATGAATCTTGAGTCTCGTGTGTGAGTCACTGAGTCATCCTCCATCTGCAGCTCACAGCCTCCGATCCAGCCTCCCTAGACCGTCACACGAGCAGCGAGGAGATTTTTTCATACCAGTAACTGCTAAAGTACGTGCTCATGGTCATGGGCGTCAGGTCTTATTGTCCTATTGTTCTCAGGAATGGCCCAGCAGTTTGCATCTTAATAGCGCACGCATCCCACAAGCCATAGCCTAGCCTAGCTTAGCATAGCTACTTGATTTTATGTTGGAAGAAACAACAACATCACAATGTAATACATTTCAGAACATTTATTTGGGGAAAACAAATTAATCACGAGTGTGAAAAATCACTAACATTTCAACAATTTCCCCTCTGGGATAGAGTACAGGTCTGAGGACATTGTGTTACCCAAACAATCTTCAAGGGAGAAATAAGTGCAGATTCTGCCAAATCATTATTTTGTGTCAACAGTCAACAGCTTCTGAGGTTTCAGTGAGCAGCTCTCACAAATGTATCGTGGGCAGACTTACACAGTTCCTCTCCTTGGTTTTATTGTGGAACATTTGTCCACCTGGCGCTGAGTCGTCTTCCCCGGAGTGAGGGAGGAGCTGTGTGGGCAGGTTTTTTTTGTGGAGGAGGCATCAGGTCCTCCATGTGATTCTGCTGCTCAGTATAGAGTATAGTCTCCAAATGACTTGAATGTCTTTTCTGTGTCGCATTCATCGTCTAAATGCGCTTATTATGCACATGCCTCGAATCAGCTGGAGGAGAGAAGCACCTGATTACCACTGGTACCAGCGTTCAAAGACGTTGTTCTTTGCGCTTATACAGGGTATTCAAAAAAACAAAGGAACATGTCTAGCTCCTTGTGTAATACACATTTTAAATCATGACAGCATAGACTTGTGTAGTTCAGATATTTAGGAAAAGTCAGTGCATGCGAAAAATGTCGAATAGACGCTGACGGAATCATTTTAAATTGAGTACCTCAACGCCCATTGGCGTGGAAAACCACGACTAGCGTTAGTAGTCACCTCCGTCTGTCTGTCTGTCTGTCTGTCTGTCTGTCTGTCTGTCTGTCTGTCTGTCTGTCTGTCTGTCTGTCTGTCTGTCTGTCTGTCTGTCCTATCTGTCTGCCTGCCTGCCTGTCTGTCTGTCTGTCTGTCTGCCTGCCTGCCTGTGGGCTGTTCTGACTGCTTGTCCTGTCTGCTGTGTCTTGAGTCACAGCCAAGGTTGACACCAGTCACCAACAACAGCAGTATATCTGTCTGGTCTGTCTGTCTGTAAGCATACTGCTACGTTATCTTCACCTGGTGTGTGTGTGTGTGTGTGTGTGTGTGTACGTGTGCGTGTGTCCCTGGAAACCAATACAAGCCAGGAGCAGGATGAGGCGCCAGACATTAGTAGTAGTATGACTTCACCCTCATTCTCTACCTCTCCTCTCTCTTTCTCTCTCTCTCTCACACACACAGTCTGTTCTCACACATGCAGACGTTTTCTTCTGTCTTTCTCTCTCTCTCTCTCTCTCTCTCTCTCTCTCTCTCTCTCTCTCTCTCACACACACAGTCTGTTCTCACACATGCAAACGTTTTCTTCTGTCTTTCTCTCTCTCTCTCTCTCTCTCT
>NC_140257.1:13173044-13180544 GCF_949987555.1 Borostomias antarcticus
CACGGACTGCCAGAGAGGGCAGGGGCTGCACGCGCTCAGCGGGCACACCGGTAGGCTCACACACACACACACACGCACACACACACACACACACACGCTATCCGGTATCCGCTCCCTCTCCCTCTTCACACTGTTCTCCGGGACGTTCTCCAGCATGTCATGTCTGTGTGCCTCCCCCCTCCTTCCCCGTCCCCCCCCAGGTCACATCCTGTCTCTGTACACGTGGGGGGGCTGGATGATCGCCTCGGGGTCCCAGGACAAGACGGTGCGGTTCTGGGACCTGCGGGTCCCCAGCTGTGTGCGGGTGGTGGGCACCGGCTTCCACGGCTCAGGTGGGTCCGACCGGAGCTCCGCTCAGACGGTCTAGTATCAGCTCAGACGGTCTAGTATCAGCTCAGACGGTCTAGTATCAGCTCAGACGGTCTAGTATCAGCTCAGACGGTCTAGTATCCGCTCAGACGGTCTAGTATCAGCTCAGACGGTCTAGTATCAGCTCAGACGGTCTAGTATCAGCTCAGACGGTCTAGTATCAGCTCGCTGGTGGTTTCTTACATCTTTTGACTGTTTTTTATTTAGTGTTTTTATAGCCCATACACCGTGGATAAGAGGGAAACGCAATTTCAACCCTCTGTATGTCTTGTACACATGGTGGTTTGACAATAAAGCTGACTTTGACCTTTGACCTTATATCGCACTTTACTAACAATCCACTTCAACCTGTATCTCTCTTTTTTTACTCTCCTTCCCTCTCTCCTTCTACCTCTCTCCTTCTACCTCTCTCCCTCCCTCCCTCCCTCCCTCCCTCCCTCCCTCCCTCCCTCCCTCCCTCCCTCTCTCTCTCTCCCTCTCTCCCTCACTGCCTCCCTCTCTCTCTCCCTCTCTCTCTCTCTCCCTCCCTCCCTCTCTCTCTCTCTCTCCCTCCCTCTCTCCCTCCTCCCCTTCCAGGTAGTCCGGTTGCCTCGGTAGCGGTGGACCCCACCGGCCGTCTCCTGGCGACGGGACAGGAGGACAGCGGCTGCATGCTGTACGACATCAGAGGGGGGCGGACGGTCCAGACGTACCGGCCGCACAGCAGCGACGTGCGCTCCGTGCGCTTCTCCCCCGGGGCACACTACCTGCTGACGGGTTCCTACGACACCA
Organism: Borostomias antarcticus; assembly: GCF_949987555.1. Taxonomy (NCBI): domain Eukaryota; kingdom Metazoa; phylum Chordata; class Actinopteri; order Stomiiformes; family Stomiidae; genus Borostomias; species Borostomias antarcticus. The sequence continues at coordinate 13,174,185 of NC_140257.1, forward strand.
AGGTCATGGTCACCAACCTGCAAGGTGAGGGTCACGGCCGGGTCAGACGCCGTCGGTGCGACGCGCGTGAGAATACAGTCGTTTTTGAGCAGTGCCGCCGCTTCTGTACGTGACGTGTGTCCAGATGTCCGTTTGTAGAGAGAGAGAGATTTAGACCACAATACCGCACCAGCAGAGGGCAGTAGAGATTGCTTATAAACTCGCGTCGCTTACTTCACCACCTGGGTGGGATTTTGTTGCATCCGTTGCATAGGAGACTACTGTATTATCCTTGTTTGATCTGTAGGGTCTCTTGTTTTTCGGCAGGAAAATAGTAGTTGAAAAGTGAAACTTGTGTATGCATGTATTCTAGATCCATTACACAAATGAAATATTTCAGACCTTTTTTGTTTTAATCTTTATGATTGTACAGTATGTTCAGTACAGTATGTTCATTTATACACTCAATACTTGGTCGGGGCTCCTTTTGTACAAATTACTGCATCAACATGGAGCGTGGCACGGAGGCAATCAGCCTTGAAATATTTCACTACACTAATGAATCTATAATATATGAATGTTTCACTTTTTGAATTAAATTACGGAAAATAATGAACTTTCCATAATATTAAAAATTTCTGAGATGTATATGTAAAATTCCTTGCTTGTTCTCACGTGTGTGTGTGTGTGTGTGTGTGTGTGTGCTTGCGTGCTCGCGCGCGCACATGTGTGTGTATTATATGTGTGTGTCCCTCTCTGCAGGCGACCTGACGAAGCAGCTGCCCGTGACACTGGTGGGCGAACATGGTGACAAGGTGATCCAGTGTCGGTGGCACACACACGACCTGTCCTTCCTCTCGTCCTCCGCAGACCGCACCGTCACACTCTGGACACACAACCCCTAACACACACACACACACACACACTCTCACACACACTCTCACACACACTCTCTTCATCTGCAAACCAAACAGTCACACTCTAGATGATGTACCCCCATGCCATCCACCAGCCAGTAGCGTGTTCTCATTTGTGTGCGTGTGTGCGTGTGTGTGCGTGTGTGTGCGTGTGTGTGTTGGAAGGGAGAAGTTCCAGTCTTGTACCAACCATTCACTCTCTATCGCTCCATCCCTTCATCTGAGCGGTTCTGTCCCCCTCCTTCATCTATAACGCAAGAGGACTCACGCTTTCCACCAGAGATCCCTGTGTTCTAACTGTGTTCGTCTCCACCGTTTCTATATTGAGTTCTAGTCCATGAGGTGTCAGTCTTTAGTTCATGGTGCCTTGAGTCTATCAACAGGAGACCCACGAGGGTTCTCTCCATTCCGAGTCCACGATCAAAATGTCTTTTTACGCCATTTCAAGCTAGGCCCCACGGAGTGATGTCACACTGACAGGAAGTTGACTACTAGCTGGTTATTCGATCACCTCGGGTGATTATCGGGACACGACGACGCATTCCGGAGTCTGCTTCTGAAGAAATCTACATTCCTCCACTCTCCTTTTGCACAGTGTTTTAGTTGTAGCCGGAGTTACGCTGCTAGTTTTTCAGACCAACTGAGATGATGATGATGATGATGATGGGTGTGAAGCTGTGACCATATCAGTGGGAGTCAGAGGCTCTTCAAAGCTGTTGTATCTGTTGTATTGATAGACAGAACTGGGTCAGATACTATTTGAACATCATTTCAAATACTTTGACCGTTTTTATTGAGTCTGCCTGGAGTGTCCTGTAGGTGGTCTCTGATATTTCGGGAACGGTCATTTCATTCCATTGTGCCGGTCAAGATCATTCGAACTCATAAGTATTTGAAAGAACTTTAAACGATATTTGAACCCAGGTGTGTTGTTGAAGCGATTGCTTCAACGATACAGTAGAGCTGTTCCCCGATGGGACCCTGGGATATCTAATGCTACCGCGCTCACTGGTCCGCTCGCTGCATCGCTTGGCTTTGTAAATATGGAACAAAAATGTGTACATTCGCTTGTGAGTTTGTTTTTAATGTAAAATCAGTGTTTTGTTCCTAACGTTGTGTCTTACGCCAGCTGTTGGTGTCTTGCAATGGCTTGCTTGCAAACAATTATAAATAATTCTTTATGTTGACATCAAAGGGAATTGAAGGGGGGAAAATTCTGTTTCAGTTGGGCACCTTTGTGTTCAGTTTTGAACTTGACACTGTTCTAGGTTCGGTTCAGCAGTTCAGTGCAAAATGACTGGTTTCTGTTGATTACAGTAGATGGCAGTCTTCAGCCATACTAAAGGGACATATCTTATGCACAATAAAATCCTGGAGAAGCACGGCATTGCTCTTTTATATGAATCTATATTTGGGTGTTTACTTTTCCTGTATTTTACGTTTGCGCTTCGTCTTAGACACTAATACTGGTTGTTTTATCCAGACGCAGGCTTGAGTTCTGATACTTCTGTTCATGTCTTGTTTCTGTACAGTCCTTAATTTTTAACTGAACTAAAAAGGCCAAAAGTTACATAGATGTATTTATTTATCATTTTCAATGTACAGTTATAGGTTTCCGTTAATATATAATAGTGTCTCTTGTATTTAGCTTTTCTAAACCTTGTTTTAAAAAGTGACTATGGTAAATGAATAGAGCTTATTGGAGTGTGGTTGCTGCTGTGGTACTATCTAAATAAAATCCTCTGACACTTCAAGCTAGTGTGACTCTTATCTTCAAAGACCACGGTCTCATGTCATATAGCATGGGGACTCCCTCTGCTGGTGGGATGACAACTGCTGGCAACACCCCGACAAGCACACAGGCTGTTCTTAATGTAACACAGTGTCTGGATTTATTGTAATAACTACAGGCTACAGATGTTTTATTTAGAGGTTTTTATAGACTGTCAAATGTTTGTGATTTGTAAATAGATTATAGAGATTTATAGAATTCTGTTCTATCCAGTCACTTTGCAGATGCTTTAATACAAAATGACTTACATTAAGTACATTTGTCGAGTAAGTGAACCGACTACATCCATGTCATCAGTAAAGTGGTCTAAATGAACAAGTGACACCAGTAGTCACAGTGCTTGAACAAGGAAGTGTTTTCAAAAATGTAATTAGGGGTTGTCCCAGTGGATATGAACCCAGGTTAGGGTAAGGGATGTAGCCTACATACATACACACACCTTAAAGTAAGATAGGGAAACAGTGAGAAACTGTAGGTGGAAATGTTCCTTGGGCTCCACTTCCCCTCACCTCTCCACCACATAACTATCCCCTGTTCAAACACACAATCAACCAAACAAGTTCTGTACTGAAGTATTTATTCCTCAGATCTCATATATACAGTAATATAAAGTACACCAGAGCATCAGAGAGACTTGTCTGTACACGGAAGAACTCATTATTTTATCAAAGATGCTATAGAGGAAGAACTATTTTATCAAAGATGCTACAGATGGCATTTCTTTTTTTTAATTCCTTGACCCAAAGTACAAAAAGCCCTCCCCTCCCCAATCCAACCACAGCTCCTGACATACAAATATAAACAGTTATAAAGAGTAGAGTGCTGTACCTTTCTTCCTAAGCAATACAAGAGCAACCAGGTGCAAGGAATCAAATCACACCGAGCACCGTGAAAGTGTGTGTTGGGGACGGAAGTTCACCAGACCTTAAAACAAAGTTACAATAATTACAAAATGACTACAATAAATACAAGCATAACTGCAGTCATGTATCTAAAGATACATTCGGCGAGGATAGTGAAATTATATGGAGTACATACATACTATAATCACTTAAAATCAAAGAATTACTTCTTTTTTTTTTTACCTTAAAAACAAATTGTCCCTGATTCTACTATGACGTGTGTGTTCATGTTTTGTGCAGCTTAAAAGTCCAGTTCTAGTTGAGAACATTCTCATCCATTGAGGCTAACGGAGAACTGTGAGTTCCTTAATTAGCACCCTCACTGATTCCTTTACAGTTCCTGAAGTTTCCACGGTTCTATTGTGGTTCCCTATACTACATATTTACTGCTGGCAGTGCTTAGTGGGCAGAGAACAGAGAAGACATGGTGGGGTTCCCCGGACAATCACTGACCCTAGTCTAGGACCAAGACGCTCTTTCAACAGAGAATCTCCACTGACTTGTTAACTCTGGGGCTGGGAAAACAGCCCATGAGATGTCTGTCTGTCTCCATGGACCTTTACTGACACCAGAGGTCCCCAGCCCTTGGCCATTCTCTAATAATGCATCCTTCCTTTCTTGTTTCCTTCCTTCCTTGTTTCCTTCATTCCTTCATTCCTTCCTCGGAAGACAAACATGATACATGATTGGTAATAGTTGTGTAGAAGAGCACCCGTTTTCACCTGTCCTATCATGTTAGATCAGAGATGGCCTCAAGGAAGGAAGGATGGAGCAGTGTTCTGGTCCTGGCGATGTCCAGAGGTCCGTTCCAGCCCAGCGCTGATACGGTACACGTCAATCTGCTACATCAAGTGACTGTTTAAGTGCTTCGGCTGAGCTGCAGCTAGAGAACCCTGTAGCTCCTCGGGACTACGGATGACGCCAGAGTTACACCAACCAATAAAGCAAGTCCATTATGGACCACGGAGAACTGACCCCTCCCAATGGGTAGAGCTTGAACTCTCCTTCCCTCCGGGTGTGCATGTCGCCTCCAGAGAGGCCCGCCCGGGAGGCCCCTCCCCCCCGGGCGGGGCTCAGTTGGCGCCGGGCCTGGCGGCGGAGCCCGCGGAGGAGGGCAGGGTGACCCGCTGCTCGTCCATTCGCTTGGCCTGCGAGCGCATGATGAGGGTGAAGAAGTCCTCGTCCGGGACGGTGGGTCCGCGGGCTGGCGGGGGGGGCGGGGCGCAGCGCTGGTCGTCCAGACGGGAACCCTGGGAGACGGGACGGGGCGAAGAAAGAAAAAAAAAAGAGGAGAAAAAAAAGTTACATCCAGAATTTCAAGAAGTCGGGTGAAACTCCCGGGATTCCATCCTAATAAACGACAACCCCTCCGTACGAAGCCCTACTGCTCCCTAGCTATGGTTACGCACCTGGCACTTGACCAGCATGTCGAAGAAGTCGTCGTCGGGCTCGGCGTTGTCGGCGTTGGCCATCAGGTGGCTGAGGACCGTCTGGCTGTTGTGCTGGTTGAGCCGAAGGCCGGGCAGATTGCCCGCCGCGCCCCCCGCCGCGTCCTCTAACCGCCGCCCCTGAGGGGCGGGGCCCGCGCCCGAGACGGCCACCGGCTCGGACACCGCTGGGTTGGGGGGTGGGGAGACGATGGTCACGGGCACATTCAATGACGACTTTGCTCAAGATTTCTCAAGGAACTCCAGTGGTTCAAAACAGAGTGAGGGGGAGTGTGTGTGTGTGTGTGTGTGTCCGCATGCATATACGTACATTTCCTCATGGCCCGTGGCTGTGTGTCGGAGCCGGAGCCGTGCGCCAGGCGGCTCTTGTCCTGGATGGAGCATCGCTGGTCGTCCATACGGTTGCTCTGGAAACGACTGAGCAGGTCAAAGAAGCCCTCGTCCCCGAGCATGTCAGGAGTGGCTCGCTGAAACACACACACACACACACACACACGCGAAGAGAGAGGATAAGAAAGACGCACACGTTTTAAGCTCTCCGCCAGGTCAACAAGGTCTGATGGAGCGTACTTTCTGGGGCCCCTGAGCGGGGGTCTGGCTGCTCTCCAGCGTGTTGCTGGTGTCCTGGAGGACCTTGCTGGCGCCCGGCGCCTTGTGCTTCTTCCCCCGCAGGCGGCAGACGAAGAACAGCTTGGAGGAGCTCTTGGCCAGCGTGGGCTTGGACTGCTTGGATGTCAGGATGTCGCTGCTCCACTTCTGCCCCTGGACGGCCACACACACACACACACACACACACACACACACACACACACACACACACACCACACACACACACACACACACACACACACACCACACACACCACACACACACACCACACACACCACACACACCACACACACCACAGCCCACCAAACAACAAAATTAAACTATTATAAATGTTGGGATTCTTTCTTTATGTCCATGTAAAGGACCAAGTGGAGGCCCTAGGTGAGTCATGTACGTAGCATCTTGGACAAAATAGGACGTATGTGAAGACGGATAGCCCTCAGAACTCTTGACTGATGGGTTCTGGGTATTGTAGTTTATCTGGATGTCGCTCATCTAGGGTAGTTTAACCGGAGAAGGTCTTACGTTGATCTTGTTGTCGGGGGTGAGCTTCATCAGCTCCAGGTTCTCCATGCTGTGTCTCCTGCCCATCCTGGGTCTGGCTCCTGCAACATGCACACACTCACGGACATCAGGATGTGTGTGTGTGAGAGAGAGAGAGACAGACAGAAGAAAACATCTATACATGTGTGAGAACAGTGTGTGTGTGTGTG
>NC_140257.1:13183044-13348044 GCF_949987555.1 Borostomias antarcticus
CAACCGAGGGTCACTAGCGGCAGGAGATGAAAGGCCGTGCCGCTGGGCTGACGCTCACTTGTAATGCTCCGCCGCCACCTCGAACTCTCCCAGGAAGATGTAGGCGTTCCCCAGGTTGCAGTAGGCCCGCCTCTCCGCCGAGCGGTCGCCAAACTCTTTAGCTATCAGCAGGCGCTGAGACGAGACATGGACACACACACACACACACACACACACACATCTGTCAGTACAGCGTACAGGCGGTGACTGCAGTCTTCCACTGTGTCATATGTTTGTCTACAGGCTGTTTATCCGTGGAGAGGATGAGGACGCGATGAGCGATCCTGACCTGTTCATGGGAAGCCACCGCGTTCCGGAAGTTTCCCAGCAGGTAGTGCGTGTTGCCTAGGTTACCATAGGTTCTGCCCTGGGCAGCCCGATCGCCCAGCTCCTTCACTATGGACAGGTTGGCCCTGGAGAGACGGACCGACAGACAGACAGTCAGACTTTATTAGACGCATATAAAAGATAGCTATCCCAAATTTGATTTACATATGCCTACATGTACATTATCTGATGTAAAATTGTAAGCGTAACGTATTTGTAGAACTGGGCTGCGTTTCCCAGAGGCATCGCAGCGCTACGATGAACGCCGTTGCTTACGATGAACGTAGCGCTACGATGCCTCTGGGAAACCAGGCCCTGTACCGTATGTATAAGTGTAACAGAAACACATACGCACAACACACACGCGCACACACACACACACACCACAGAGACTCACTCATAGTACTCCGCAGCTCTCTTTAGCGCTGTCATGACCTCCTCTGGGAACTCTCCAGGCTCCGCCCCACTCCAGCAGATGCTCTTGCCCTTGGCGTGGTACACGTTGCCAAAGTTATACAGCGCCCGCGCCTGGCCCACCTGGCACACACACACACACACGCACGTAAACACCAGACCGAAAGATGACAGAGTGTTGAGAGTTCACAGGAGGATCTGAGAGGACATCCACAAAAACGAGCTGGTGGACTGGAGCTCCAATCATCGGTGCAGTTTGCCCACGGTTCAATACGTACCCCGGTTTCTGGGTCACGGTTTCCGTTCGTGTTTTGTGCGGAACAAGAAACAAATTATACTATTTCCAAAAGCCTTTCTTTATTTTGCTTGTTACTTATTACTGAACTTTCCCATTCCGGCACATTCCAGTATATGCCTGGTGTGTTGTATGATATAAAAAATATATAAATAAAGATATAAAAAACACTTTAAAATGTAAAATAAATAATTAAAAAACACTTTTCGACATTCCCAAGTGTCACCTTTTCATCACAGTTTAAAATGTTGCATATTTTGTTGATGGTTGCAAGAAAATGTACAATTAATTGGATATATCTTATCTATTAATAGCAATTAAGTTTTTTTTTAAAATCATCAAAGCAGCATTTTCGCTATTCCTAATTATCAGGAAGAAACCTCTCTCCTGCTCTAGAGCCGGCTCCGTCTGCCTACCTCACACATGCGCACTGCAGTGAGTGGAGTGAATGACACAAACCAAACTTTGTCGACCGTGCTCGTTGCTATAAGTGCAACCAGTCTTTTATGGGAGGAAATCCTGTGTGATTATTTACTCGCAAGGAGAGGCTTTCTCCTAGCCTGGCTTCGCCAGACCCAATTCGCAAAAAAGCGAAGCGTCTGGAAACTCACAGCTGCTTTCCGATTCCCAAGGGCCGTTACCGACGGGCGTAGATCAAAATGCCTCTGGACGCAATTGGAGAGACCTACAACCAATCAGGGAAAATGCCTCTACGGCGCTCCTCTGTTGCGTCATCTTATTAAACCCGCCCCATATTAGATGAGCGGTTGTGATTGGCATGAACAAATTTCTGTTTGAGCGGATTCCATTACAACGGTTGGATATCCAGACTGATCTGCGGAGTGAAATCGAATGTGAGCTCGCGAGATCAGGCTGGCGACGCCTGGCTAGCTTTCTCCAATTCGACAGGAAGAAAAGCATTGGAAGTAGCAACTGAAAACACCACAATTCACAATATTAGACAAGAGAACATGGCATCCATACTATCCATTCAGTCATCCATCCCTCCGTCCCTCTCACCTTGTCGTGCATGTCCCTAGCGATGTCCAGGTGCCGCTGGCAGCAGACCACGGCCTCGTCAAATCTGCCCAACACCTTCAGCGTGTTGCCAAGGTTACCGCTGGCTTTGGCCTCTCCCAGCAGATCCCCTATCGTCCTGTGACGGCGAGGGGCGGGAAGCAAGAAACAACTCTAATATACGAAAAGATCACAGGACGTATGTGTGTGTGTGTGTGTGTGCGTGTGTTCGGAATATCTGATGTGGTCATTCGCGCGTGCGCCTGTCCCACCTGGTGAGGGTGAGGTCGTGGTGGTGGAACTCCAGGGCCTTGGCGTAGTCGTGCAGGTGGAAGTAGGCGTTGCCCAGCTGGCTGTAGATGGCGCTCAGCACCTGCAGGTCCTCCGTGCCCACCTGCATGGCCGCCTCGAAGAAGGACACGCCCGCCTGGTAGTCCCCCGCCTTGCAGAGCCGCTCGCCCTCCAGGGCCAGCTCCAGACAGGACGCCTCCATCCTGCGGCGACGAGGGAAGAGACGGGGTTGAGAAGTGTCCAGCCTGGGTGTCACACTCAAGTCCTCAAGGGGACAAAAGTTCAGCTCCGGTTCTTCAACGCCAATTCCGTTATGGGGGTAGCACCGTAGGTGAATAGCTACGCCAAAATGGGTTAGGTAAACTATCACCGGCCTGCCAGTTGCTTTTCGAGCTCCGAATGTAGCTAGCCATCATCCATAGCTAGAAAAAAACCACACACACACGGGCTGATCCATCTGCCCAAAGTGAGGAGTCTGAAGGGAAACCAGAGAGCCGTCCACTAATCCCCGGTCTGCCTCTAAATCCAGCATCCCTCGCCCACCCCTCCGTCCGTCCACCAGGAATGTTGTTTGGCGACTTCCTTCCACCTCTGGAGAACAATGGCCGTGGTTTATCGGGGGTTTTGTTTGTTGTGGTCGGTCACACTTCCTCTCTGCCGGCTGTGGTGCACTACACCCAGCCCAGCTCAGCACGCACCACGCCCCAGGACCCTCTCTGACCACTCACCTCAGCAGGCTGCACAACTACGCCGGGGTCTCAGACGGTAGGGTATAGGGGTACAACACACGGCTAACCAGGGATGGCGGTTTCACTGGCCTGTCTCGGCCAATCACGAAACACATGTCCATCTAAGAATCTATTTCATTGGCTATGAGTCACTGTAATGGTTTGAAGCGGCGGCAGGCTCTGAGGGGGGAGTATCATAGCGGTGGATTACCGGATTAGGAGCAGATTAACCATATTATTCATACATGGCTTCAATTGTTACCACTGCCTTTTTGCAGTTGATTGTAGAAATGGCCAAAAACCTTGTTAGAGGAGGGATTAGGATGAGTCTATTCATGCACAGTGGTGTTGTAATCAACAACAGGCTATAATTCAACACTGCTGTGCTATTGAGACAGAAAACTCAGATCACTGATCATAGAATCAGAACCCACTACTGAACAAAATGCTGATGAAAGAATTAAAATTTGACAACACAGCTACCCCCCTTCTTACTTGTGTGCTCATTGCTGACATAAGAAAAGCATGAAGCCAGCAGCCTGCTGATGAGAAGAGGTTCAGAATCAGCACTAGCTAGCATCAGTGGAGCTACTGCAGCCCGGAACTACAAGTCCCATCCTCCTACAGCACCTGGGCTTTTCTCCTGTTGCAGCACATGGCACAGCAGAGAGGCATCTAAAACACGCTTCCAGAGAAACCTGTCCAGCAGACCTGCATCTACACAGGCTTCCACGGGGGAGATCCAGTAGGCATCCTTCCACCGGCCGACAACCCGTCTGGCAGATCCCTCGCTGCCTCTGTGGTGTTCAGAGGCACGCTCAACCCAACACACAGACCGAAGAGTACTCTGCTCAAAAGAACACAACAAGCTCTGCCTAACCAGCCTCTGGCCAACATGGTCAGCCATGCTTGGTATACGCGGTCCATGATATTTCCACCGTCAGCACGATCACAGCTAATCTGCTAGTCTCCCTCAGCCCCCCCCCCACCCTCTTTCTCCCTCTCCCTGCTTACCCACCCCTCTGTTTCTGCTCTCCCTCTCCTTCCAGCCCCCCCCCTCTCTCTCTCTCTCTTCAATCCCGTCACCAGGGATTAGTCAGTGGAATGGACACAACAGTAATTAAGGAGCTGGCCTGCATTAGAGGGCTCTGCTTAAACAGCTTTGTTCCATGAGGGCCAGATTCAAGTGGCCATGGGGAGAACTCTTATCAAATCTAAATTTGGAATTAAATAGTGCCGTCCTGCTTAAAGACGGACTTGAAGCAATGGAATAGGTTATGAGCTACATCATGATTGTATTTCCGTTTGGTCTATCGAGACTATATTTTGGTCTATGGACTGTGACCTCCACACTTGAGCCAAGGGCAGCGCTCCTTGTGAGACAACAGGAAGGGAGAGGCAGAACATGCCGCAGGCAGTGATGAGCAACAGTCTAACAGATGTCTGCCCTGCTCCATTCAAACAAGCTGAACGTAGGAAAACAACAAAGCACATGGCCCTGATGACTCATCAATGTTTCAGAGGGGTGGTTAAATATTGATCGTCGCTGGAGCAGGTCTTCGTGTGTGTCACCTCGCTGGTCACACCTGCTGCCGCTCTGCGAGGCGGCCTCAGGCGTAGACAGCTGATTGGCTGACTGTCTATGAAAGCCTGTGTGACCTGCTGGAAGTCGGCAAACACTGAGAAGTGGGAACAGGAACCACTCTCTCAACGAGGATGACACTGATCCCTGTGCTCACTCAGTAAACAGTAAAACACATCCTTCTGTATACTGGGAAACAGGAACCACCCATGTACTCCAGTCAGCAACACTAGCTCGATGCTCACTCACTTTAACACACTGAGGCCTATTCTGAACACAATTTAGTACAACCTTCTCTTCTGTAAATTTAACTTATTTACCACATCTCAGTTCACAATTTAGCCTATTCTAAGCTTGGTTTTCAGTTCATCTTGTGTCTGACGTCCTCCCTAAACCATAAACATCTCTCATAGCTCCAGTTAGGCAACATGGAAAATGTGACCTTGTCCCTCATGATGCACAGTAAGAGGCTTGTGATGAAACAGCGGATGATCGACTCGTCTCCGCTTTCACAGACGTCTTGTGAGGATAATCCTAAGAGTGATAGGCTATTATGAAAAACATAGCTTCTTCATGGCATCTCTCGTGGTAAAATTGATAAAAACACAAGAATCATATAGGCTATATCATCATGAATCAATCGTGAAAACCGGAAACACAAACCTGCAATGGGAGTGAAGCTGCCTCAACTAATATTGCCCACATTTGATACGACACAGAGAGAAAATAAAATAGCTGTTGAAAATAGCTGTTGATAAAATTGATGTTGCCAGTGTGAGCACAAAGAGTAAGGAAAGGCAGTGTGTGTGTGTGTGTGTGTGTGTGTGTGTGTGTGTGTATGTGCGTGCATACGTAGATTAGCTATGCCTACCTGTAGCGGACATGAGAGGACTGGTCCTCATCTCCCATGCTAACAAGTGAGCCACTGGCGTCCATCAAGACCATAATAGGAGGGACGTTCCCAGTTTAAGACCGAAAAAGAGTCAAAACTAAAAAAAAGCACGAAAACGAAACGGAGGAAAAAGAAGAGAAATCTCAATCCAAAAACGTTTTGTTCTGTTGAGCCTGGTCACAAGAGCCTTGAGGACAGAACTTGCAGGAGGTGGATCCTGTATCCTCCCGACGGGTCGGACAGAGGAACGGAGCCCTGCAGGCGACAGACTGGCAGAGCTCAGCGTCAGTCCGCCAGGGGTGCGTTTGTTTCGGGGTCTAGTGCTCTCTCTCAGCGCCCCCGCCCTGTAGCTCTCCTCGGCGGCCCTCTGTGAAGAGAACACAAGACGATGCCGTGCGTGAAGCCTCATTCTGGCCTGGCGGCGCCATGGCAACACCGACCAAACAGCAGGGTGCTAAGCAGGGCGGGAAGGTAGTGAGAGAGAGAGAGAGCGGAGGGGTGGACTCAACCACAGACAAGCTGTCAATCCATGACATCAACCTATGACTCAGCCATCAGGCAGGGGCCCGAGGCAGGCGTGGGGTGAGTGTGTGTGTGTGTGTGTGTGTGTGTGTGTGTGTGTACTCCAGCTACCCAGCGGTGTGAGCAGTGAGCATGTTGATATAGAAAGGCCTTCCAGCAGGCTGGGGAGGGACAGCCTAGAGAGCCTACTACAGTAAGCAAGCAGAGAGGCGGGGGGGTGGGGGGTCGTCACCAGGTGAACACGACCAAAGTACTGTATCCTAATTAAACGGAGGAAAAAGGACAGGGAATTTAAAGAGAAACTAGGAGAGGCACCAAAATAAGAAACATGTTACTGGACCGATTCTTCAGCATGAGGCAAATTGGATGGATGAGTTGCAGACCAGGTGGTGGTGAGAGCAGCACAGAGACCGTTGTCACCCGCTTGAAAGAAGACAGGACCACTAAGAGCGCGTGAAAATTCCATGGAAGGAAAAGGGTGGTGATAAGCAAGCAGCATGGATAAGACCAACTGCTGTTCCATTTCCAGTTTTCCCACATGAGGTCATGGTAGCCCCATTCTCATACACACGCACACACTCTCTCCCACACACACACACACAATTCCCAAACTAAATTTGAAGTCCCAGTTGCATTAACTAGATTGGTTAACCCTAACCACCAGACAGACACAAGTGACATTTATCAAGATTAGCTTTGTGAGACGTCTCTAATCCAGGAGTAATCTTATCTACTTCAGCCTGCAAATGGACAACAGCAAACAGCACATGAATCTTGACATTAGGCAAATGCAAGCTGTTAATTTCACATTCACACACAGCGGACCCCAACCGTATAAGGTAGAGTTTGTGAGGTGGATGAGCCACATGCCCTGCCATCCATTCATCCATTCATCCATCCATCCATTCATCCATCCATCCATCCATCCATCCATCCACGTCGCAGAGCGCAAATATAACTAAAGCTCCAGTTATCACACCAGGGTGCGGCCAGGAGGATCAGACAGAGGCTAGGATGGAGGGAGATATTTCCACTCTCCCCAATCACACACTGTAGCCACAGAGAGCAGACCAACCTCCAGAACTGTATAATATAAACCAGGTCCAACGTTTTAAACATACTATATTATAGAATGTTTAAAACTTTGACTGGACCTGGTTTATCAGAGGCAGCGATCGTTTTCCTTTACAAATTTGTGAAAACATACAGTACGTCTAGGTTATTTAGAAAAAACAGGTCACCCCTGCTCAGCCTGTTGTTCCAACTTCCAGGTGAACTTGAACTTCTCTAATTAAAACTGGAGCCTGGGGCTTGATGAGTTTGCAGTACAGGCAGGCCCCTGCATATGTTTATCATTAGCAATCAACGTCTGCGTGTGTGTATGCGTGGGTGGGTGTGTGCAGCCTTTTCCAATATTGTTTGCCAACTGGGTGTGTATTGTATGTGTGTGACTTGCAAACTGGTCACAAAGCTCCACTGTGTTCTGGGAATGGTTTGGAGCAGTGGAGTGAATTTGTAGTGGGAAGCCACAGATTAAGGCAACAAAAAGCAACTCTTCCTAAGGGAGCTTTACAGGAGGTGACCGCTGGTTCCCAAAACAGAGGGCCTGTCATCATCATGACCTCACCTCCTGTAAGCTACTCTGGTGGTGGTCCAGCTCGCTCTTTGTGTCCACATTCCACCTCTGATTAACCAAGCAGGCGCGGAAACACCAAAGCAGCATAACTAATGCATGAGAGCAGGGATCCAAAGTATAATCGTCCAAACAAAAGCAGATAAAGGGTACTTTTAATAGGCACCTGTAATTCCTCAGTGCAGGGGCAGGGATTCTGAATAGCCTGACAAAGAAAGAAAGAGAGAGAGAGAGAGACAGAGAGAGAGAGAGAGAGAGAGAGAGAGAGAGAGAGAGAAAGAGAGAGAGGGGGGGTCATTATGAAGCTTAGGTTAGCTGGTTTATTGAGCATTGAGCATTCAACAAGTTCACTTGATCACTTTTTTGTTTATGGAAAGGGCTCTTTCAACATTACTAAAAAGTCAGGTATCTAGCTAGCTACAACACATTAGTAAAGGACACCTTACTCTAACGTTAACGTTACAACTTGAAATAGATTAGACTCACGTTATAAACTCAATAAACTACAAATTCTGCAGATAGCTCGGATACTGTTATCGGTAGCTAACAAGGATTCAAAGATGTAGACTAACGTCATCTAGCCCAATAGCTAGTGCTAGCTTAGCTAGCTAACGTTAGCTTTGCTGTCCACTTACGTTAGGCGGTCCAGTTCGAAAAATGGGTCAGACTCTCCCCTTTGATTATTCACACGTTAAGCGATACGGTTCTAGTTGGCTAGATAAACAGCTCTATTGTTCTTATTTCCATAAATGCGTTTAATGTTATTAGCTAGCAAGCAATATATTCCCTAATTGGCTTTATCAAAAGGAGCCTTGTTCAAGGGACGACCAAAACTTTTTTCGCCAACTTCGATGAGAAAAAAATCCTATTGACATGGCTCAGTCTGCGAGATGTTGGTCCAGTAACCAATCAGAGGTGTGCATTCAAAGATAGTCACGCCCCTATAACCGTCTTTGAATCGGGTACGCTTGTTTTGTCTCACTTGGTAAAAGTCAGGCGATCAGACCGTGATCAGCAGGCACCCGGTCCACCGGCGGGCGCCAGCGAAACATAAACGATATTTGCTTGTGAATTTTGAAATTCCTAGTGATATCATCCACCTCAACAACACAACGAGCTTTCACTATCGGCTGTCAATGAAATGTCTGCTTTCCACTCTCCACTGTCAAGGAACATTAGCAAAGTAACAAACAAACCGGCAGCTAACACTAACGTTAGTTAAATGCAACGTAAACGTGATTGACCAGGCGTAGTCATACAGTTGGGCTGTGATTTCAAGAACAGTCTGCGTAACGTTAGGTGCACTTCTCAGCAATATCGTTTTAGCTAGGGTAAGTTACGCTAGACGACTGTTGCTAGCGGACGTTATGTTTTATCGTTAACGCAGAGGCCAATGTCCATTTACTTGCAATTCAGTTAATTCTTCCAATGCTATCTATCTGCTTTCCATGATATGCATTGGCATGGCTCGAAGAGAAATAACTAACTTAACTAGCATCTATGAGCTAGTGCTTAAGGGGTTACCCAAGCAACCAAACTCCGCCCCTGTGCTCCACCAAGAGCAGACGTTCAGCGATACAATGTACATTATTGATGGGGCTGCAGACATGAGCCTGCCCGGCGCTTGACACAAGCATGTAACCGAGAAAATGTAATTGGTTTGTTATGTCAAAGTTACTAAAGGATCCCCGCAAGACAGGCTGTATCTGTAGCTATATGTACGCATGTCAAGGTGGACTTCGCAGAGGCACTACAAGATAGGCTGCTGAAGTTGGGTATCCGGGTAAGTTGATTTATGCTACGAGTGACATGGTGTAGGGTTGTCTATCTGCATAAGGAGCCGCCAGTGTGTATGAGAAGTACAAAGGTACATTTGAGTGTGTTCATGAGAGGTCCAGAGAAGGGGACAACCACTGCCATTCATCTGCTATAAAATGTCTGCTGCTACACTGCTGAATTAAACTGTGGTAGAGGATATTTAATTTAAACATAAGTTTGTTGTTGTTAGCCAAATTGCAACTACAAGTCACTCTCCTGACTCTCTTAATACATCCATGCTCTCCTTGCATGGAAGGTTTTCCCCATCTTATTGCGCAAAAATCATACTCCTGTAATGCAGAAGAGCAAGTTCATCCACTCTCTCTCACTCTCTCTCTCTCTCACACACACACACACACACACTTCCTCTCTCTGTCTCTCTCTCCATACACACGCCCACACAATACAAAGAATGTCGAGTAACTAATGTGCTCAACACTTCTTGATCCACTGTTCTCTCATTGCCCATCCGTGTTGCTTAGAAATGGACGAAACACCATTGTCCCGTGACACCTTATTCCATGTCTTCCCCTGCAGACAAAGACCGACCGGATCAGGGGACGAGAGTCGAGGAAGGAGCGAGGGAACACTGGAATGAACAGAGAGAAAGTCTTGACGGAGAAGTCGGCAGCACCGGGTCAGCGTTGAGGGGAGAGCCATGGACGGGGACAATGAGGAGCCGGAGGAGGACTGCGAGGCCGACGGCGCCCACGCCAGGTCGTCCTCCCCTCAGCCTGCTGTCCTGTGGGAGAAGGTCTTCCAGCAGAGCATCTTTGTGGACCTGAGCGAGGACGAGAGCATCCACCTCAGCGACCTGGAGAGCTCCTTCGCCCTGTGTCTCTCCCAGCAAGAGTCTCCGGCCTCAGCCAGCATCCATCTCAGTGGTGAGACTCTTCTTCCTCTCTAGGCTGTGATGCCTCTTTTCTTACATCTGTCTGCTTTCCTGTACCTGTCATGTTTATGAAGTGCATGCAATTCCTGACTGCTTCTTATAGTTAGTCTTCTAGACCATGACTGGCTACACAAATATAACAGATATAACACAGATATGACTTATTCTACCACGGACAACTAATACTATATAACTGTACAACAATTTTGTGGTCTCTCAATGGACATCCCGCATGAATAAAGGTTCAATAAATGCATGCATCTGTTTTCTAGAGGACGCTGAGATGTCCGACTCGGGCGACTTCTCCTCGGAGAGCAGCGATGACGCCACCGGCCGGAGTGAGCGCGTGGTGGTGGGCCGGACGAAGAGCAGCGTGACGCGCGCCCCCGCTCGGAGAGCAGACGCCACGCAGGAGGAGGAGGAGCGACGTCCCTCCGTCGACGGGGACCAGGAGCCGGGGGACACCAGCGACGAGGAGCAGGAAGACCTCCCCTACGACGGGGACCTGCTGGACAGCCGCTATCTCAACCCCACAGCTCACCCGGAGGACCGTTCGGACACGGTGGGAGACCATTCTGAAACTCTCCAGTCCAGTCCCAATGCCCTAGATCTTTCTGGGCTGCCCGTAGTAGGGAGAGATAAGGATATTAACATGCCTGGCCTCTGTCCTACTGAGATCAGCGCTATAGAGATGGTGTGTGTGTCACCAGAGGAGGACCAGGGTAGAACTGGTAGTTCTATAGACCCCGCCAGGCCTACAGTGGGTCTACCCAAGTGCAGCAGTCCTGTGTGCGACGCCCCGTATGCAGACATCGCCCAGCTGCTCCTGCGTCACTTCTCCCAGGACGAGCTGCTTCAGTCGGGCAGGCTGATCGAGGCTGAGACCCTGCCGGAGGTGTCGCTCCTGGAGAGCATGGATGACACCGTGCTCAGCAGGGCCCCACAACGCAGCAGCACAGGGAGCCCCAGTGATATTAGTGGCAGAGCCCCACGGCGCAGCAGCCCTGCTGGGGTTACTGACATTAGACAGAGTTTGTGGGAGACCAGTGGAGAAAGGAGTCCCAGTGCTTCAGACGGACTGGAGAGGTCGAGCCGGGAGGCTGAGGAGTCTCACCACAGTGACGGCACCTCTACTGCTGACAGCCACGTGTCAAGCAGCGAGGGCGAAGACGCCGAGCAGAGCAGCAGAGGCCCGGACCTGTCAGGGGAGAGAGAGGAAGAGGAGTCGCAGGTGGAGGAGGAGGAGGAGGAGGGAGGAGAAGAGGACGAGATCCGGAGAGTTTCCCTGGTGAGGACCAGGTCCTTCAGCGAGCTGAAGTACGGCCAGGGCCAGGTCCACTACCGGCTCCCAGACTTCTCCAAGGTCGCCCCCAAGGTCAGGATCCCGAAGAGCACCGGCGGCTCGTTCGGCGCACCGCTGAGCCGCTCCCCCGCCGCCATCCTCCGAGTCCAGTCCTCGCCGGGCATGCTGGGAATGTCGCCGGCGACTCGTAAGGCGACGGCGGACGTGATCAGCAGGGTGCTGGAGGACGCGGCGCAGCCCTCGGACACCCCGTACTTTTTCAGAGCCCAGGAGAGGCCAGCTGACACCAATCCAGCACTGGTGCATCACCTGCAGGTGGGTCACCAGGGACAGTCTCTACTGAGCTGTTTATGACATATTTATTACATCTGGGTATTTATTCATGTGCCCTTTTCTTTCAGGCTGAATATGATAAACTGCTAACTAAATACGCTGAGGCAGAGAACATGATTGATCAGATGAGACTGGGAACAAAAGTATGTTTGTTTATAATCCCCCCCCCATTTTTGTGTGTTGTCTTGTTGCGAATGAGGCAGACAGTACTTTCTTTCTCTCCTTCCACAGCCCCAAGCCCCCTCTGAGCCGGAATTTGACTTAGACTGTTGTGGCCCACATGACCACCTGAGGCCCGGAAGCAATGGGAGCCATTTGGGATCCATGCCTGTTCCTACTGCCCCACCCCTAACAAGTAAGGCACCGCCTCTCTGCTTACTGCCCCACCCCTAACAAGTAAGACTCCACCTCTCTCTTTACCGTCCCACCCCTAACAAGTAAGACTCCACCTATCTCTTTACTGCCCCACCCCTAACAAGTAAGACTCCACCTCTCTCTTTACCGTCCCACCCCTAACAAGTAAGACTCAGACTCTGATGTCGGCATCTGATGTCATGATGTCCTCTCTCTGTATCCTTGACAACAAATTAGCTCCAGCACCTGTCGAGGTGAAGCTGGTTTTCATTGTGATGGGATTAAATAACATAAGGCTCTCGTTACCCTGACATCTTAGCTCTTTCATAAGATGGAGGGCTCTGCATGGTGAAGGAATAAGATGACATACTACACTGGATGTTGACGGTCATATCCTACCTCGGATTCAACATGCTGTCCTGAAATTATGTTTTCCTGCAAATGAAATGTTAAAATGTCCACCTAACTTGCATTATGTTGGGAAAACAAAACGAGAGTTAAAAACCAGGATCTGTGAACATAAGTGTTCTATTCGTAATCATGATGAGAAATCATCAGTGACGAGGAATTTCAACAGTCATAGTGAAAGTAGAGTGAATTACACTATTGAGAGGAGATGAGACAGTGAATAGACCACGGAGAGGTGGAAATATGTTTCAGAGGGAAACATATTGGATACAATCCCTACTAGGTACCCTCATTCCGAATGGTCTAAATGAGATTTTGTTTGTTTGTTTTTTATTTTGATGTAGGCTATACCATGTGCATTGTGCTTCATTATTTCTAATGCTTTCTTTTGCTTTTCTCTGTTATTCTTGTGAATTATAATTGTGAACGATTAGATATACCTGTTGATAAGGATGCCTAGAATGACCACTCCTGTATGAACTGATTTGACGTTGCCATTATACCTGCTGAGGAAGGACACGGCACGAATGTTCGGTGTGGCAAACTGACAAATTTGGAGTGCTTTCTATTCTCTTTTTCATATATCTACTACATTTATTAAGATCAAGCAGCCACCCGTCTAAAGACTGTTGAGTTGAGCGCGTTCTAGCTTATTTTTTCTGCTCATGAAGTCATTATTGTACTGCATTACATAAGCTCGCCATCAATTAGTTACAAAATTATGTTCCAACACTGCAGAGGGCCGAGATATAGAATCATATCCAGTTCACTAGTACTTACTGTAGTTGTGTTATCCTTGACTGGGACCGGTTATCCACAGTGAGTAGAGCTGTGCGCATCCAACCCGTCTTTAGGCCAAGTGCACAATAAATAAAACACACAACTCTTAGAGGAAAAGGATATCTGCACACTGGAATTAGAGCTCCAGATACTTTATTCGATGAGCAACGTTTCGACCCAAAAGCAGGCAAAGAAATTTGGTTATCCACAACAATTCCTTTGAACGCACGTACAGTACTGGCATGATGTGCTGGCGTTACGTGTGTCGAATTCAATCGATCGATCACCTGCTCGTTCAACCGCCGGTGTTGTTCCCAGGACAGGTCGCAGAGGAGCCGAGCAGCAGCGGTCAGCCTGACCTGCCACTGAGCCAGGCTGACCAGCAGAGCCAGAGTGACGGGGAGAAGATGACCAGTGATCTCAGAGACATCATCGGGCAGTTCATGCAGAAGGTGGAAAAAACGCAGTCTAAGACGTGAGACGCGATAACTGGTGAATAATAAAGTACCGTAAATGACCACATGTTTTTTGGCAGGTGGACGAATTCAAGATGTGCCTCAAGACCATGTCTATAAACCTTGAGGAACAGCAGATGGTAAGCAGGAAGCTGGACGACAACACTGGGTTAGGGAAGTGCTGTACAGGCCCACTACATTGAATCTACCTCAGTATTACCCCACTAAGCCTGTGTGTGTAACGTGTGTGTGTTTGTGTGTGCATGTTTATGTATGTGTCCGTACATATGCCTGTGCTTGCGTGCATGTTTCTGTCTGTGTGTACATGTATGTGTTTGTGTGTGTGTGTGTTTGTGTGTGTGTGTGTTTGTGTGTGCTCCAGGTGTTTAAGAGTATGATGGAGGCCCAGGACCAGCTGGAAAGGAAGTACATCAGCAGGAAGGAGGAGCACAGAGCTCTGGAGATGCAGAACTACCTGGGCGTGGCCAGGAACACCGGCACCTTCGACCATGATAGGTCAGAGGTCAAAACAACAACAACAACAACAACAAACATACCTGTGGAAGGCAACGTTGCTAATGCTGTCTCTGTATTTGGACAATAACTGTGTGTGTGTGTGTGTGTGTGTGTGTGTGTGTGTGTGTGTGTGTGTGTGTGTGTGTGTGTGTGTGTGCAGGCTAGTGGAGGGGGAGATATTCAGGGTAGGGATGCACCTGGAGGACATTAAGGAGCTGATAGACAGGAACATGTGTGAGCAGCTCTCCCCTCCCCCCTCGTCCTCCACCCCCTCCACTCAGTCTCCGAACGTGGGCTCCAGCGCCCCCTGTCTGACCACACCCTCCCCACCTCCAGCACCACCCGCACATGAGGTGACACACCCACTCGCCCTCGCTCGATATCCTCACTCACTCACTCACTCACTCACTCACTCACTCACTCACTCACTCGCTCACTCAATCTCACACTCCCTCCTTTGCTCATTCACTCTCACTCACCCACTTGTTAAAACACTTACTCACTCACTCATTCGTCATCTCACTCGCTCACTCCCTCACTTGCTGTCTCACTCGCTCATTTACTCACTTGCTATCTCACTTGTTCATTCACTCACTCATTGACTTATTCTCTAACTCACTCATTGTCTCTCTCACTTCTCTTTCTCTTACTTATTTAGGGACTGTGTTTAGGGAGCTCCTGTGTGTAAACAACATGAAATGTTGATGAGTTGACGCTGATGTATCTTCATGGTTCTCGCGTGAAGACAGATACTGTACTTAAGATATACCTTAAGTACATCTGGAGCAGCTCTCTCACTGACTCATATCCTCCATGCTTGCTCAAGTTTCGCAGTGAGGACATGCTAGCTGCTGTAGCGTGTTAGTGTGTGTGTGTGTGTGATCTCCTCTGACTAACCGAAGATTATCTGACAGGGCTTCATGTTACAGGAGCCAGGCCCTTGTTTTTCCATCAGGGGTTATGAGACGGAGAGGAGGGAGGAAGAGGAGTCCATTGAAGCCCATGGAGATGAGGAGCTCACCTCTGCAGACTCTATAGCGGACAGTACTGGACCGAGCAGCAGCAGTCTACGGTACATACCATAAGGGCCTTTAACATGAGGAAAAAAGTGACCTAATACTAGGGCTGGGTATCGATTCGAATTTCAAGAATCGATTCGATTCCGATTCACAAGGTTCAGAATCGATTATGACGATTCAATTCGATTCGATTCAATATCGATTCGGTTAGTTTTACTAAAACCTGTTTGTTTTTTTAAGCTGTAACCTTAATTACATGACTGCCAAGTTATGCAACACATCAATACTAGGGCTGGGTATCAATACTGATTTCCAAAAATTTATGAATGAATGAATCATTTAATGAATTAATGAACTATTCATTTCTTCATTCATTCATTAAATAAAAGATCGATTTTGGGATTCATGTTGGGATTAATCGATTCTTTTAAACCAGCCCTACCTAATTCCTCCTAGCCTTGTGAGACCATCCTGATCTCGCAAGCTCACATCAGTTTCTCTCTGCAGCTCAGTCTGGCATTCCCCCTATCTCGAACGATTATTCTCCGATTACGTTTTGGCCAGGCCAAATCAGAGATTGTTCTGACTGCTGTTCTGCCCCCCAGCAGAACATAGTCCCTGATTGGTTCCCATAGTTGATGCGTGAAAATAAAATACAAGGCCACTGGCAAAACAGTCTCCCTAATTAGACTCAATAATAACAATTAAAGTAGAATAGAGTATGCAAGAGTTTCAACATGTTGGAGGTGCCAAAAACAAGACTTAAGTCTAGAGGCGACAGGGCCTTTGCAGCACCAGTTTTTAAAATCCTCCCTAAAAACCTTTTCTCCCTGGCGTTTTAACCAGTCTGTGCTCAAGCCTCGTTTATGTGCAAAGTCTGTATTGTTTGCTGAAATGTCCTTGTTTTTGCTGAGAGAGGTTTTGACCCAGGATCCACCTTTGTACAGCACTTTGGTTGACTGCTGTCATTTTAAATACATTTGGATTTTGATTTGATTTGAAAAGACGTTGCCGTTCTTCCGACTGAATTTGGTAAAAGTTTTGTCACGCTGATTGGTTGAAGGTTAGTCTGTCAAAGCAATTACTCCCGTACACAGTAATCATTCGAGATAGGGGGAATGTGCCAGACTGAGCTGCAGAGAGAAACCCAATGTGAGCTCACACGGTCAGGATGGTCTCACAAGGCTAAATTCCTCCCCTCCTTGAAAAAACACTCATCTGATTTGACAGAATTGGTATCAGCTGTGTAGAGAAGCACATGCTTTCTACTATCTGGTCATGTTGGATTAGACAGGACATCGAGGCTAGAGATCGACCGATATGCATTTTTTAGGGCCGATACCGATACCGATAATTGGCAAATTGAGGTGGCCGATAGCCGATATTTAAGGCCGATATTTAATATCACCAATTCACTTTTTTTTTCTTTTACAAAATGACAAGGAGAGATGCAAATAAAATAAAATATTTTATTTTGGTCTTCACCTGGGCACACATTTAACAGCTCTCATATACTGTATTACAAATGAATTAAAAATAAATAGGCCACAATTCCTCTCATGTTCTCATTCAACAAAATCTAATAAAATAAAATACATTTCAACTGAATGTTTTACAGGCTACAGTAGCTGAACGTTGCCATTTAGAACAGGGCAGGCTACTGCTCTGCTGAGAGTGAGACGGAACGCTGCTACTAATCATGAAACGTAACCAAGCATGCCCAGTGTAGTAAGGTGTTATCAGCCTAATACTCCCAATCTAAGATAACTAGGTTGTAGTGTAAGAAGCATAGCCTCTCAGCCTGCTCACCGCGGAGCTTGTTTCTTCTTTTTTCATATATTGCCCCCACTTCACTAAATACACGCTCACTAGGAACGGAAGAAGGTGGGGGACAGAGATATCTCCTCGCAAGAGGGGCGAGCAGGGGCAACTCTGCCTCGCTGATCTTCCACCACTCGAGTGGATCACTTTTATGGTCAATCACTGGCTCTCGTAGGTACCGCTCTAGCTGCTCTTCCAGGCTGGCCCTGACACTAACCACTGCTGACCTGACGCCAAGCAAGGCATCATACATGTGATCAATGAGGTCACTCTTGATGACATAGTCTAAAAAAATATATAAGAAAAAAAGACAAAAACACACAGGTTAATATCCAATTAAACTACAGTCAAGTCACCACGTTTCAAGACATTTTTCCTGCCCGTTTAATTTAGTTTTTAGCCTATTGCAGACACCTAAAAGAAAATAAAGACAATAGACCATTTTACTGTTGGTAAACAATTAAGTGTGCGCATTTTGGCAAAAAAAGAATGAACTCATTACAGCGATATGTAGGCAATTTCGAAACGGGATAATGACGTTCCATAGAAAAAGGTCTATATGAAACTACAGCAAAACCACAACAATGTAGACTATTTCTCCAGTGGGAGCAGACTACAGAATTGTCCCTTTGACTGATTTTCAATGTTTTACTTTTCAACACAGCTGAATGTTTCATGACAGAATTGTAACATACTGCACACTTAGACAACAGTATATTAGAGTTGTCTGTTTAATTGAGCGATGCGTTTCGCTCGCTTCGTCATGCTCTCCTTTCGCATTGCTTCGATGAGCCTATAGAAGCAACATGCGAAACGCATCGCACAATTAAACAGGCCATCCTCAAATATAGACTACTGTTGTCTAAGTGTGCGGTATGTAACAATTTTCTTATGACTAGCTCTGGCTTTATACCTGCACCTTTGATATAGCCTACGCTGTGCACAGGCACCCTCTTTTTATCAGCTGAATGTATGTAGTTTACTATTTGTTTTCATTTGCATTCATGGGTGCTAATTAATAAACTATTTGACAACGGGAAGAGCAGAGTTGCATCCGACATCATATCGTTTTAGGCAACAAGTTGTGCGTAATAGCCTACAAGTGAATGAGCTCATCCAGCTCAATGGGATACGACCGCGTATCAGCAAGTGCCTCTCCGGAGAGGGAGATGGCAGAACAGCATGGGAGATTTCGCTGGTGCCAGTTATCGTTTTTGTTGTGGCGCAGAGTTACATTAATGTACATTAGGCCTACACCTTCATAAGAGTTCAATGATTTAACAGTTAATTCCGAACGTCCTTCTCCCCTCACTGCATCCGACATCATATCGTTTTAGGCAACAAGTTGTGCGTAATAGCCTACAAGTGAATAAGCTGATCCAGCTCAATGGGATACGACCGCGTATCAGCAAGTGCCGTAGGTGCCTCTCCGGAGAGGGAGATGGCAGAACAGCATGGGAGATTTCGCTGGTGCCATATCGTTTTTGTTGTGGCGCAGAGTTACATTAATGTACATTAGGCCTACACCTTCATAAGAGTTCAATTGATTTAACAGTTAATTCCGAACGTCCTTCCTCCCCTCACATCCATGCCTCTCAATGCGCTTCCGCTTTCCTATATGTCTAGAAGTGCATAGTTTTGCCTTGATTCAAATAGTCTTAAAATTCGATGTATATTACATCTTTATCAGACTGAATTAAATGTTTTTTTTAAGATCCTTCTCCCCTCTTTACAATGCACTTTCATTGTCCACAAGTGGAAAAAAAGTCTAGACGTTGAGCTAGCCCGCTGAACCTGTCAGTTTTACCGCTCCATAAAATCTCCCGAGCTGGTGTAATTCCTCCGGTGGGCTACTTACTGACTCATGTTAAGTTAGCTAGCAGACCATTTCCTAATAAGGTGTAAAATGGCTGAGTGACTTTGATTTGAACTACAAGGATGGGAGAGCCAATTGGTGACGTTAGCTAGCTATCAGTCAGACTCAAGCCAAGGGAAAGTTCTAGCAACTAGCATAGCCTAGCTTGTTAAGGCTAGCTAACGTTAGTTGCATTACTTCCACGTTATTGGAGGCTGCCTATTATGAAAATCAATTTAACATGACAAAACTATTAATTTTCGGTGATTGTGTGCCTTAACTTACCGTTGGAAATGATGCAGTCTCCGAGTAGACCCTCCGCGATGTGCACGGCACGCTTCTTGCTCACCAACATTATATGGCTCTTTCGTAGTGACGCAATATCGGCCTTATAAAGCCGATAGCCGATATGACGCCAAAACGTGAATATCGGCCGTAATTATCGGCCGAGCCGATTATTGGTCGATCTCTAATCGAGGCCTCTGTTTCTCTCTGCAGACCGGTCTCTTGGTACCACGCGCAGTTCCATTATGTGGCTATTACATGCCTTTGATAATCATCTTTGGCTGTTGATGGATGCTGTAAATGGATTGTGTGTGTTTGTGTGAGTGCGTGTGTGTGTGCTGGCTTGTGTGTTTGTGGGAGTGATTGTGTGTTCTGATCACCGGCACGCTCTGGACCTCCTGTGGGGGGATAGTGTTTCGGGTACACGACTGGTGTTGGGTTCCACGGGGAGGAGGAGGAGGAGGAGAGAGAGACACAACAGAGTGTGTTAGTCTCTCTGTCTTTTCCCTCCAAGGATCTCACACGCTTCCCTGGAGAGACTCAACATCACCACCACTGAGGAAGAGGAGGAGGAGGAGGAGAGGACCTCTGTGCTCTCTGAAGGGATAGGCTCTGACAGCAGCCTGACCAGGCACAGCTCTTCCTTCAGTCCTGACAGGTCAGTATCAGGAGCGTGTAGACTAGTCAACAAACAGCTGACCTCTTCTCTGTCTCTGTGAGTAGTGCATGGTTGATGGTTCATATAACTAATCCTACTGGTTATCTGTATGTAGTCTAAGTGAGAACCTTGTGGTTATTCTAGAACTACAGTAGCAGGAATCTCCTCAAAATCCTTCCATAGATCTTGCGACATTTTCGTTCCATAGAAATATGCATATAACAGGAAGCGAATGCTACTCTACTTATTATGGCTCAACGTTATTTATCTGTATTTACAGAGAGAAACATCTATGGGGTCTTTATCTGCAGTCTTAGATAATGATTGTTGATGATGATGATTGTTGATGATGATTGTTGTTGTTGATGTTGCTGTTGCCTCCTGTGTCTGGGGTGTGAGAGCTGTGATTAACCCTTTTAGTACAGTCAATACAGTGCCAACATTTCGAATATTAATTGGATTTTCCCTATATTACTAGAAAGCGCAGTTTCTCTGCTTTTAGGGAGAGTTGGAATGTTCGAATTTGTTAGTTTGGATGTTTGGATTTTTTAAAGATATATTTTTTTTTTTTACCAGTGACGCGGTCATATTCAAAGGGTTAAAGTAAGCCATGTACTTAACACATGAAAGCATTTCTTACATGTATAACACTTATTTCCTATGTGGTCCCCGATGGCAGGCTAACAGGACTGACCAGCGATGAGCTCAGCGCGAGTCTGGCCGTGGAGGGGTCCTGCTCCTCTGAAGCCCTGAGAACCCAGAGCCTGTCCGACCAGACCCTCAGCACAGCGCACGTCAGCAGCAACACACAGGACAACACACTGGTAGATAAGAAGCGAATGAAGCAGCTTCCCCTACTCTCCAATATAGAGCTTTGAGCATCTGGAAAGGTGCTGCAGATATACTGTAGGCTTGCAATGTATTAGTATTTTTGTGAAATGAACACCTTGAGTTATGGTAAGGGACTTTTGGTTTAGTTGATTAGTGAGGAAACATTCCCATAACTAACAAGGATGGAAATGATATATCCAGGTTAGTTCTGTGGTCCAGTCCACTGTTTATTCAGCGGCCCACCAAGGGTCCATGTGTGTAATGTGAGCCTCGTTACGCAACAGTGAAGGTAGACCACTGGACAATATGACTATACTGTATGTGCTGCTCCAGGTGTGTGTGTGTGTGTGTGTGTGTGTGTGTGTGTGTGTGTGTGGTCAGGCCAGTGACAGTGTGCTCTGGGTTGTAGAGGATAGTGAGTCCAGAGACTGACAGCGGCTTCGGAAGCTCTGACCTGAGTCGACCGGCCACAGGGCTGTCCCAAACAAAACTACACACAGACAGGCAAAGGTAAATGTACACACACACAAACACACACACACAGACACACACACACACACACACACACACACACACACACACACACATTTGAATTCTTTATTTAGTTCTGCATTTTCAAAATACATCGCAGGGGCCCAAATATAGTTCCATTGCTATCATCTTGATGAGTCGCGTCACATTTTATAGATACGAACAAGCATCTAGGATGTACACAATATGCTTACATGTACATACATACACACATACATGTATCTTGATGGTATAATATGCATTATAATGATGTACAGTAAACATACAGAAAATACCACTAACATCAGGGGAGTTATGGGTACAGAAAACATCTCCTCCAAATGCAGTGGCTACCAATAATGGAGATTGAGCAATATTTAGCAGTCTGCTTTCTTCACACACACACACACACACACACACACACACACACACACACACACACACCTCATCACATCGCTTTAAAGTCGCACTGAAATGAAAAAAGCATTCTGTCCCATTTTGGTTCACATAATTTGTCATAGTGTTCACCTATTCAACGATGTATGCCAAAAAAATTACAAAATTCTACTTTTGTTGTAATCTTATATCAAAGTATATAATTTCTTACTTCCTGGAAAACGGTAGGTCACGTGCAATGACGACAACAGGTACCTTAGATTTTAGGCCAATAATCTCACGACATCCACCCGTCAATCAACGCTATCCTTCTATCGAATCTGTCTAAAGTTCTTAAAACCCGTCCACTTGTCAATGTTCCAATCAAGTTCCTCTAAACATATGTCCCACCCTCATAGCTTGTTTGCGTCGGAAATACGTCAAACTACGGAAGTTAGATGATCTCAAACGTCCGTTTCAGTGCGACTTTAAGGGATTGTGAACACTTGTATATTGCCAAATTAAAGTTAATAACAAACATCAACAATTAGGTTCTGTGCTGATGTTTTTCTCTACTATCCCATACATACATAGTGTCCTGTCCCAGAGTGATGTCAGCTCTGGCCAGAGGAGTCTGAGTGGTTCGGACAGCGAGGGATCCTGCTCCAACATCCAGACGACCATCCAGCAGGCTGAGGAGAGGAGGGGCAGTCTGAAGACCTCCGTCCACCCTGTTGTCAGCCAGACTGAGGAGAGGAGGGGCAGTCTGAAGACCTCCGTCCACCCTGTTGTCAGCCAGACTGAGGAGAGGAGGGGCAGTCTGAAGACCTCCGTCCACCCTGTTGTCAGCCAGACTGAGGAGAGGAGGGGCAGTCTGAAGACCTCCGTCCACCCTGTTGTCAGCCAGACTGAGGAGAGGAGGGGCAGTCTGAAGACCTCATACCCACAGCAGCAGCTACAGACACACCCACAGCCAGCGGCACAGTCCCAGCTAGAGCAAACAGTTGAATCCCAGAGGTGCAGCTCTGCAGTGGGCCTGTGGGTGGAGAGCACCGGTCAGGAGGCTCCAGACAGGCTGCCGGGTGAGTCGCACGGAGGAGGACGAGGACGGTGTGGATGTTCGGTATGAATGTTCAGTCGTCGTCAGTTCTCTTCTGTAATGCAGGCCGTCTGAGCCAGGCTGACCGATGGAGACTGTTCTTCCCTCCCTCCACCCCTGACCCCTGACCCCCGACCCTTCCTACAGACGCAGAGACTGACTCCCTCTTTAACAGCCAGCAACATCACCACCACGACTGCCACAGCATCACCATGCAAACGCCACAGAGAGACAAACACCCTCACACCTGCTCCTGTAACAGGTGAGATTGGAGATGCAGGTAATGCTGCTCTCTCTCTCTGTCTTCCCTAAGATAGACCTCCTAACCTGTATTGATTTGTGCGTGTGTGTGTGTGCGTGCGTCCGTGTGTGTGTGTGTGTGTGTGTGTGTGTGTGTGCGTCCATGTGTGTGTCTAGTGAAGCTATCCTGGCCCTGCAGTCGGAGGTGTCCAGGCTGAAGAGAGACCTGGAGGAAGGCCTGGTCCAACTGCCTCAGCTGAACCGGTGGATGGACTATCTCACGTCCAGATACAGCCAGGACCGGAGGCCCAAGACCAGGCCCAGGACCCACCACAAACCCGCCAACAATAGGTACGTAGGCCTCTGGGGGGAGGTACAGTATGCACCTACTGCAACAACACTAGGGCGCCATTGGAAGGGTAGAGGGGGAGAAATGGATGGATTCGTTGGTGGAAGGATGGACGGGTGGATGCACTGAAAGATGGATGAACGGATGGATGGATTTGTTCTGGGGGGGTATTCCAGAAAGCAGGTTTAGTGAATCCCTGAGTTTGTTATCCCTGAAATGAGGGAAAGCCTGGGTTTTCCATTCCAGGAAGAGAGACACCTCAAACTCGAGAAAGGCAACTGGAAGCCGTTCCAGAAAGAGAGTTAACTGAAAGCGTGGGTTGCCATGGTAACTCACTCTATGAACCTAACCTGCGGGCGAGCAGGTTTTAGGTCTCAAACCCAGTAGAGATATGCAACATGGCTGCTGGCGTGGGGGGAAAAACACGGGAAAGAACAAAGAAGCCCAATATACTTGCAAATATTGTGTATGCCTTAGTTAGTTTGTTGTTCTCGTCTGTTAGTTATTGTCTTATGTATTACTGTGGTCGTTGAGTGTTAAATGTTACCTATTGTCACTGTATTGTATGGACCCCCTCGAAAACGAGATGACACATTTCAAGGGGTTATTCCAAATAAAAATTTCACACAAATAAGCATGCAAAAAATTGTTACATCCGTCAGTATCTTTGTAGTGGCTACAACATCCTTTGCTCCTATTCTGTAGATCACCCTTGGGCTGGGAAATTGGCTCCTACAATCTGTAGATACAAAGGATTATGCCATTGGATCGTTATGGCGCGCATTTCCCAAAAATCACTATTCTACCACATCTCGTTACAACTGAATTCGTTGTCCCTGGCTACTTGTAGGCTGTGCAATCGCAATACATTTGATTCCTGCTGAGTTTGCAGCAGCTGTACAATACAGTTGGTATTTTTATATTGTTCCAATGAACATGCCTTTCTAATCTGCTGCCAAGTATGCTACATTCCTTTGTCAGTTTTTGCCATTTGCTTGATGAGACCATGGTAACTGACTGAATACCTCTTTCTGGAACAGAAAAACCCAGTTTCCAGTGGGGTGAAGTAGGACAAGCTTTTTTTTTTCTCATCGGTTGCCATGGTGAATCATGGTATCTGCGCTCTACTGATGATGTCTTGTTATAGTTCTCATGCACGTGCTGAACTCAAGCTATACTGTACCTATTCAGGGTTGATTGTGCCAACTCAAATCAGCCGGCATCCACTTTTCTGGAACCGAAAACTCAGCGTTTCCAATCTCAGACTTAGACTCAGACTTTACTGAACCTGCTTTCTGGAACACCTCCCTGGCCTGTGCTGCTGAGTAGTGCTGCCTGTGTGTGTGTCAATGTGTGGAGGACTGCTGAGTAGTGCTGCCTGTGTGTGTGTCAGTGTGTGGAGGACTGCGGGGAGCAGGTCAGAGAGACAGAGTGGGATCAGCCCGAAGTCCAGCCTGGTGAAGATAGATGACTGGATCTCCTCAGACATGGACCCCAGCAAGAGCAAAGGTAAACTACAACAACAACAACAACATTATGCAGCTGATTAGAGTATTGTAACAAACATTCTTTATCAAGTGTTCAGTATATGCTGTACTGGGTTAGTGCTTATTTGTACTGTAGATAAGTAGTTAGTATGTAATTGCAATATTACTTACAAGTTGTTGTTCATTTAACTGCATGCACATTTGGTCATGTTCCGTTATAAAATGTATTGAAAACATTTTGTGTCAGTATTTCAGTTTGTTTCAAACTCATTAGATGGCTACAGTGTGCACTGTGCTGCGGTCGACTCCCCCAGGTACCAACAGTGCAGACTCAGACGGCTCAGTGTCCAGGCTGCAGTTCCACAGCAGTCCCACAGGGGGCAGGAGAAGGAACTCTAACCCTTATACCTGCAACGACAGCCCGGAAAAACCTCACAGCAAGAAGTACTCCAGCAGAGGTTGGAGCCTTGGTGTTTTACTGAGCCTGTTACTACAGGGACATAGAAAACACATGGGAAATCTGAGGTCTATTGAATAATTTTCCATTTGGGACCAAGATACCCTATGTACCCTGATTCAATATTAAGTCCAAGTTCCATTATGAAATCACCGGGGTAAATTCTTCCCCGTTAATCTGGCCCTCAAACCTGGAAGTTGTCTGACCTTGTAGTTGTGCTAATGTCTCTTCATCTCCTGCAGGTTCAGTGGAAAACTGTTCCGTGAGAACCCCAGACTTGGCACGCTCCAGTCCCACTCATAGTCCCAGTCCCGCTCATAGTCCCAGTCCCGCTCATAGTCCCAGTCCCGCTCATAGTCCTAGTCCCGCTCATAGTCCTAGTCCCGCTCATAGTCCCAGTCCCGCTCATAGTCCTAGTCCCGCTCATAGTCCTAGTCCCGCTCATAGTCACAGTCCAAGTCCCAGTTCCAGACTGGCCAAGCAGGGACTGTCATACACCAACACTAGCAGCATGACTCAGAGTAAGCAACTGATTACTTTTGTTTTAGCTCATGCACTGTGTCACAATCTACTCATTTGCTCATATATGGCTTGAATGTTTGTAGTATTGTATGTTCATGAGTCTCTTGACTGTGCCGTCCTCAGCAGCAGTAAGGGACATGGAGAGTGAGAGCCTGTATTCCAAGGGGAGGTTCTCCCCTCTGCAGAAGCCTCTGTTACAGGTCAACTACGGTTCTTCCTGCAGCCTGCCTGCTGGGTAAATCCGCTTTAAACACCAGTCAAATTGTTGGTCCCTTAAAACCTCCACAGCCAGATAACTTGTTTTGTCAACCCTCCATCCAACCAGATTGTCTACGTGGCTAGAAGCAGTCTGACTCTGTTTCTATATCTCTCTTTTTCTCTCTCTCTCTCTCACCATCCTCTCTCTTCCTTCCTCTCTCCCTCACTGTCTACCGCCCCAGTTTCAAAGTGAGGGAGCCTCCCCTGCAGTCTGTCTCTGGCCACCGGGGGCGCATTACCCAGTCAGACTCGGCTCTGCTGCCCAGCAACGTGTTCTTCCAGCGGACACTCCCCCTGGCCCTCTACCCCTCCAAGGCCGGGAGCAGGGCCAGCAGGCGCAAAGGGAGCAAGGTGACACATCCACCTTTTGAGCAATGGAAGAGACTTCGATTTACTCTATTTTTAACCGAATCAAGCGATCATACTGCTTAAAACTGTCACAGCTGTTGTATGGATGGACCTGGCTTTTGACAAGGATTACAACTTTGGTGTTGTGTTGTCTATAGATGTACAGGTACACCTATCTAGATCATATCACATCACATTACAAACATGTTAATAAATATAATAATAATAATAATGCATTTTAATTATATACTGTAGTGCTTTTAAAGATACTGAGAGACTCTTAAAATGGATGCAATAAAAAAGACAATAAAATAAGGGAGGAAAATAGTAATAATAACAAAGGTGGTGGTGGTCGAATTTCAAGAATCGATTCCGATTCACAAGCTTCAGAATCGATTATCACAATTCGATTTGATTCAATATCGATTCGGTTAGTGTTACTAAAACTTTTTTTTTTTTTTTTTTTGCTGTAACCTTAATTACATGACTGCCAAGTTATGCAACACATCAATACTAGGGCTGGGTATCGATACTGATTTCCAAAAATGAATGAATCATTGAATGAATTAATTAACTATTCATTCCTTCATTTATTCATTCATTCATTGAATAAAAGATCGATTTTGGGATTCATGAATCGATTCTGAATCGATTTTTTAAACCCAGCCCTACCGCCTGCTGACATCCAGCAGCCACAGGGTCCCTCGGAGCGCCCGGTTTTGCTGCAGAGGGGGATCGTACCGGGCCCCGCTGTTCCTCCCGTAGCCGACAAGTCTACCAAACGTCCGCAACCAATATGTAGCACCCATAACCTGGGTGATGCCTGGCTGCCGATAGGCGCTAAGCTATCTGGACATCAGCAACAGAGAGGACAATTGAGAAGGAATTTGGGCTTCTGATCTTTCAGTTCTGGGATCTGAGATCTTACCTGCTCCTCTACCTCCAGGACATCCTCTACTTCTCCTCCAGCGAAGAGGATCCCAAATCATGAAGAACCTCCCAACATCTGCAGAGATGGTTCTTTGCATCTTTTGAAAACTCTTCAAGGATACCATGTCAAAAACGATACAAAGTAAATCAGCCACTGTGGATCAAAAGCAACTAGACCATTATACGTAATGATTAATCAAAAACTGATCATTGTAATAACAATACCGTCACTTAAAAATATAAATTAGAGAGAGAAATTGAGGAGCTCAACTGCCCGGTTGCCATTACAGCGCCATGGCATCCAGCGGGTGAAATGCATGCTCCTGAAGCCATGTTGTTTTTTAGCAATGGTTTTGATTGATTGATCGTTTCGATTGATTGCATGTGTGATTGATCAAGCATGTGATTGGTTGACTGTCCCCAGGAGGAAGAGATCAACAGGACGTTGGATCAGGCCATTGAGGCGGCTCGCAACATGAAGCGGACCACAGACAGAATGGCCCGGAGCCTGTCAGCTGACTTGGCCAAGGCTCAGCTCCACAGGAAGTTACACGGCACGCGACCACTAGGGAGCAGGAAGCACATAGCCTCATAACACCTAGACTAGACTGGAGACTTAGATCTTAAACTGCTAATGAGATAAAGAAGAAAGTTTTTCTGTTGAATTCTTTTTGCTAGGCATTTCTATTTGAACGTTTACATATTTAATTCTCAAAATTTGATCTTTGAAGATGGGAGTTGTCAATTAAATTATTTATCAGTAACCATTTTTGTAAAGTTTTATTTTTTCTCTATGAAATGTTTATTTATTCTGATGTGAATAGATATAGTATCCCTGATCAGAGACAATGCACTATAAGATCAGATATTTATGCACATGATTACCTACTATAACAGTAAGTAACATTATTATTCTGACATGCATTATGAGTGACCCCTTCATTTATTTGAGGTCGTATATGTCCAGTGCTGACCATGTTCCTCGTTGTTTCCCAAAGATAAAATGGCACCTTCTGTTCTTTAGTCCTGGAATTCTTGTGCATTCCCTTCATTTGAATATGAGAGGTGTGAACGCAAGACTACTGACGACCACTACAGCCAGACAATACGTCGGCTAAAAAGAAAAGAATACACTGGTGAGCTCAGTAACACCAAAGACCTGGAAGACCACGGAAAACAACTGGTGGATGACAGAAGAATTATTTCCCTAGTGACGAAAGACCCTTTCACAACAGTTGGCCAGATGAAGAACACTCCCCAGGAGGAAGGTGTATCTGTTCCAGATGAAGAACCCTCCCCAGGAGGAGGAAGGTGATGAAGAACACTCCCCAGGAGGAGGAAGGTGATGAAGAACACTCCCCAGGAGGAAGGTGTATCTGTTTCAAAGTCAACAATCAAGAGAAGACTTCAGCAGAGTAAATACAGAGGGCTCACCACAAGATATAAACCATTGGTGAGCCTCAAAAACAGGAAGACCTACGGAAGAGCATTAGGGCCAACAGCGGAGTGTTTTTTTTTTTAAGCTTCTGAGTTTAAAGTCAGAAATTCTGACTTTTTTCTCAGAAGTTATTTCTGACTTTTTTCTCAGAAATTCCGAGTTTTTTTTTCTCAGAAATTCTGACTTTAATCTCGAAAATTCTGACTTTAATCTCAGAAGTTATTTCTGACTTTTTTCTCAGAAATTCTGACTTTTTTCTCAGAAATTCTGACTTTAAACTCAGAAGCTTAAATAAAAAAAAATTAAACTCAGTTGTTGGCCCTAATGCTCTTCCATAATGACCAGATTAGAGTTTAAGAAATATACAGCTGTGTTAAATGCTAGCTAATATTGTGCCTCATAATTACATCACATAGGGTAAAATGTTATGCTCAATATTGTTGTTATATCTCTTTATTATAGCTACAGTTGCTATTGTAATGTTTGAAATATATTCCAAAAACGAAAGAAAAAAAGAGAGATGGTGGTGTATCGTAGGCCTACATTTATCAGTTATTAGTGCGCCATCTAGTGTTGAGCCTATAGAATACCACGCAGGTTCTAAGGCATCTATGGCCACACGTGGAATATTTAAGCAATTGACCACTCGAGGCAGTGGGTGGGTTAAGGCCGTTTCAGACGAGGAGCGATATCCGCACATTGTAATTCATTTTCAATGATAGGCGAGCGGACAATTTGGGCCATCAACATACACATCATAAATAGATGTACCCTACTACATACCCTTTGAGGACCAAACCCACATGTTGTATTTACTGTTTTAATACTGTTCTGAGCCCGATCGTTCCCCAGCTCCTGTTTATTCACCGGTATACTCTACATTATAGAATAAACAATTGTACTTGGAGAACAACTCAGTTCCATGATTGAAATAGCAGTTTACTATGCATTTTGGCCATACATTGGGGTTCTGGAATGTTGAGAGAGAGGACCAGGCCTGTCGTAAATCTTCACACTCCAGTCCTTCCTTAAAGAGGGAGACTCCCCAGTCTCTCTGATGTCATCAACAGGATGGCAGGATCTGTTGACACAAGCACTCTAGAACAAAGGTGAGAGTAATCTCACCCTCTTTGTGGTCTCACTCAGAGGAGGGGAGGATCAGTGTAAACGGTCTTATCTTGGGTCAAATCCAGCTCTGGCTAATCACAGACTGTGCCTGTGTAATGTCTAGTGTAGGCTTATTCCTATTGTTTTTGTGTGTGGCTGTAAGCCAGCGCACCATAGATGGCATTTGTCGGGTTGTTACTCCCTTCCTCCCTCTTTCCCTCCATCCCATTGTTGACCTGCATTTCTATGTTGTCATCACAAGAGGCAGTGTTCCCAGCACACCAAAATAAATACAGTATGACATCATGCACTTTCAAGTTCCTCGGTAGTGTAGTGGATAAAGCGCCCGACTCCCATTCGGAAAATCCTGGGTTCGATTCCCGGTTCAGCACGATCCTGTTTGATTTTTAACTTTTAAAGCCACGACCTTTCTTCCTCTCCTCTCTGCCTTTTTTTCAGACGGACGGAAGAGATCCCATGAGAACAAAACTTTTATTTTTTCAAAGGAAATGTACAGTCTGTTTTGCAGATGAATTAACTGTGTCAAACTGACCAATTACAAGTCCCATTGATATACTAGCCTTGTGCTTACTGTTATGTTTCTCTGTGTATGCAACTCTATGTTTTGTTTTCTGCTCCTGTTCTCAGTCCCACTCCCAGATTCCTGAGTGGATCCAGTTATAATTAATATAATTCAAAGCATTTTAATAAATATGAGCATTGTGATTTGTCATTTATGTTTGTTACTGATGCTATAGAAGCTATGTAAAAATGTGGTTACCTGGTGGTGCTGTCAGTTATTGAATTTATGTGCAGTAATTGAACATTTGAAATACTCCTGTTTTGAAATTATACCTACAGTATAGGTGTCTCAGTAATTACCCATTATATACTAGGCTATAATTGGCATACCTATTATATATTAGGCATGTATTTACCAGGTAAATGTTTAGTAATTGGGGGACTATTAAAGGAAGGGTTACCCAAAAAATGTTCAGAGTAAGTTAATTTAGCAATAGAAATCCATAAGCCTAGGACCAATGGGCCTAGGATATAGACAATAAACTACCGGTGGAATGGTGGTGGAGCAATAGCGGGAGCATTTCAGATTACTAGCGGACCGCTGTCCCTGACGCCAATAATCCGCGATGTGCAAATGGCCAGGAACCCGCCAGCGGATTCAGCTGGAGGTCTGCCAGCTCGTCCATCGGGGACCTGCTGTAGGTCCGCTAGCCTTGTGTTATAATCCGCCGGAGGTCCGCCAACTCGTCCGTCGGGGACCCGCTGTAGGTCCGCTAGCCTTGAGTTATCTGGGTTTATCCCTTACCTTACAAGCCAGCCACACACATAAGCCAAGCTGGACCTGGCCTGTTGTTTTCCAAAGGCCTCTGGATCTGCCCATTACACTAGAACACAGCTTCAAATTTTGAGCACCAAAACATAGCTCTGGCCGTATCCTGAGGCTTCCAGGTTTGAGTTGCATTTTGGCTGCGGTGGTGTAATTGGGCGCAAATGAAGGTCTTTTTTCGGCAAAGACGCGAAAAACACAGTAGTGTAATCCAGGCCTAAGAAACCAGGTCCAATCCAACGTCCAAAACAGGTCTTTCTCTTTCTCCAACTCCCTTCTCCCTTCTCTTCATCCATCTATCCCTTCTTCAACAGGTGGTGGTGAACCTGAGATGAGAGAGAAAGAGGGAATGAGAAAGAGAAAGAATGAGTTTGGAAACACTTCATGTACTGTTCTGCATGTGTAGTTGTACAGTATGTCTAGCTGCCCTTCAGGTAAAGATGTTCAAAATGTAAACGATAATGATTTTCTGATTATAAAAATACATTTGATATCAATTTACCCAACAGCAGGAAGCACACACACACACACACACACACTATTGCTTACAAAGATGGGGTCCTTGTTGAGGCAGCCTTCAGTGAACTCTCTGAAGTTGTTGTATGAACTGTATGAACACACTGGTGTCTTTTTAACTGTGTTGATTGAGTGAAGTTCTTCCCACACTGGTCACAGTGGTATGGCTTCTCTCCTGTAAGAACACGCTGGTGTACCTTCAACTCTCCTGATGTAGTGAAGTTCTTCCCACACTGGTCACAGTGGTATGGCTTCTCTCCTGTATGTACACGCTGGTGTGTCCTTAGACTGCCCCCTCTAGTGAAGTTCTTCCCACACTGGTCACAGTGGTATGGTTTCTCTCCTGTATGAACACGCTGATGTCTCTTCAAGCTTCCTAATTCACTGAAGTTCTTCCTACACTGGTCACAGTGGTATGGTTTCTCTCTTGTATGTACACGCTGGTGTGTCTTTAAGGCTCCTGACATAGTGAAGTTCTTCCCACACTGGTCACAGTGGTATGGTTTCTCTCTTGTATGTACACGCTGGTGTGTCTTTAAGGCTCCTGATACACTGAAGTTCTTCCCACACTGGTCACAGTGGTATGGCTTCTCTCCTGTATGAACATGCTGGTGTGTCTTCAACACTCCTGACGTAGTGAAGTTCTTCCCACACTGGTCACAGTGGTATGGTTTCTCTCCTGTATGAAAATGCTGGTGTATCTTCAACCCTGCTATCCTATTGAAGTTCTTCCCACACTGGTCACAGTGGTATGGTTTTTCTCCTGTATGAACAAGCTGGTGTCTCTTGAAGCTTCCTAATTCACTGAAGTTCTTCCCACACTGGTCACAGTGGTATGGTTTCTCTCCTGTATGAACACGCTGGTGTGTCTTTAAGGCTCCTGATAAACTGAAGTTCTTCCCACACTGGTCACAGTGGTATGGTTTCTCTCCTGTATGAACACGCTGGTGTATCTTCAACGATCCTAAGTCAGTGAGGTTCTTTCCACACTGGGCACAGTAGTATGGTTTCTCTCCTGTATGAACACGTTGGTGTTTCTTTAAGCTTCCTGATAGACTGAAGTTCTTCCCACACTGGTCACAGTGGTATGGCTTCTCTCCTGTATGAACACGCTGGTGTGTCTTCAACACTCCTGACGTAGTGAAGCTCTTCCCACACTGGTCACAGTGGCATGGTTTCTCTCCTGTATGAAAACGCTGGTGTGTCTTTAACTGTCCTGACATAATGAAGTTCTTCCCACACTGGTCACAGTGGTATGGTTTCTCTCCTGTATTAACACACTGGTGTATCTTCAAATCTTTTAATGTAGTGAAGTTCTTCCCACACTGGTCACAGTGATATGGTTTCTCTCCTGTATGAAAACGCTGGTGTATCTTCAATGATCCTGATGTAGTGAAGTTCTTCCCACACTGGTCACAGTGGTATGGTTTCTCTCCTGTATGAACACGCTGGTGTTTCTTTAAGGTTCCTGATAGACTGAAGTTCTTCCCACATTGGTCACAGTGATATGGCTTCTCTCCTGTATGAACACGCTGGTGTGTCTTCAAGCTTCCTGATAAAATGAAGTTCTTCCCACACTGGTCACAGTGGTATGGTTTCTCTCCTGTATGAACATGCTGGTGTGTCTTTAACTGTCCTGACATAATGAAGTTCTTCCCACACTGGTCACAGTGGTACGGTTTCTCTCCTTTATGAACACGCTGGTGTTTCTTTAAGATTCCTGATAGACTGAAGTTCTTCCCACACTGGTCACAGTGGTACGGCTTCTCTCCTGTATGACCATGCTGGTGTGTCTTCAACACTCCTGACGTAGTGAAGCTCTTCTCACACTGGTCACAGTGGTATGGTTTCTCTCCTGTATGAACACGCTGGTGTATCTTCAACTGTCCTGACACAGTGAAGTTCTTCCCACACTGGTCACAGTGGTATGGTTTCTCTCCTGTATGAAAACGCTGGTGTATCTTCAACGATCCTGACGTAGTGAAGTTCTTCCCACACTGGTCACAGTGGTATGGTTTCTCTCCTGTATGAACACGCTGGTGTCTCTTTAACTGTCCTGACATAATGAAGTTCTTCCCACACTGGTCACAGTGGTATGGCTTCTCTCCTGTATGAACACGCTGATGTGTCTTCAACACTCCTGACGTAGTGAAGCTCTTCTCACACTGGTCACAATGGTAAGTCTTCTCTCCTGTATGAACACGCTGGTGTGTGTTTAAGTTTCCTGATTTAATGAAGTTCTTCCCACACTGGTATGGCTTCTCTCCTGTATGAACACACTGTTTTTTTTTAGGTTTCCTAACTGACTGAGGTTCTTCCCACACTGGTTACAGTGGTACGATCTTGGCTTGTCCGCATCACTCTATCTCCGGGCAGAAGCTGGAGTGAGAGGGGTGTTGGAGGTCGTGATCAAGAGGAGGACGAGGAGAGAGTCTCAGGTCTAATCTCTGTTCCTCAGCAGAGAGACGTATAGGTTGTCATGGCTCCTCTTGATGTGCTTGTGGAGGTACATCTGGGAGGTGTAGGAGAGTAGGCACTCGGAGCAGGAGAACTGGGGCAATTCTGACAACACTCCTGGGAGAGAGAAAGAGAGACAGAACATGATTGGATGGATTCTCACATCTAGAATCTAGTTCAAGTTCAAATGCTGTATAGAGTGATTGTATGTAGCTAGAGAGGGGAACACAACATCACAACTTCAGATTGAGGGGAGAGAGAAAGATATGTAAAATATGTTCCTCTGGCTGAGCTCAAGTGAGATAGAGTGACAGAGGAGAGAGAAGTAAAACAAAGTAGAATTGTTTAATTTCTTCTTTGCTGGTGAAAGTCCCAGGAGTGCATATGCTATGTGATATGCAATATAGGATGGGTCTGAATAATGTGAGTATTCCACTATTTGTTCAGTAGGTTGTAGGGATATAGCCGATATTCATTGTAAATAGTTCAATCGGTTGTTCCTATTTGGCCGATCAAAAGATCTGTTCAGATGACATAAAATAACTGTGCATCAAAAGCAGCTGCAACTGAGATCTATGTGAAATTATCTCACGCTGAAAAAGAGCAGGCAAGGAGAGCGCATACGTTTGCAGAGGCAAATTGCATAGTAGACGGTCACCTCTCTTATTGTTCAAATGAGCATCATTGCCTCCTGCTACTGTGTAGATTGCAA
The DNA here is from genome assembly GCF_949987555.1 of Borostomias antarcticus. NCBI lineage: Eukaryota > Metazoa > Chordata > Actinopteri > Stomiiformes > Stomiidae > Borostomias > Borostomias antarcticus. The sequence goes on from NC_140257.1 coordinate 13,218,266, forward strand.
GTGACAGTGACAGTCCTGTACTGCAGTTTTCTAGTTGAGTATTTTATTCATGATTGCATCATGTGTGTAGCCAGGCTTGTATGGGACTTTACATTTTTACCAACAATGGCATAGTAGTGTCCTGCTCTCATACTACCTTGATTAGCTACACCATTCAACTTCTACTGGTCATCTTGCAATTTCAGGTGAAAGCAGTCATGAATGAAACAAGAATCTTTCTGCAAATTAGTGTCAAATCTGACTAGCTGAATGACCAAAACATTAGGAGTATGGGTCAGGACCGATTGAGTTGAGATAGTCCAGTTTCTGCTTGTGTTGTTTGTACTATGTGTCCAGGTTGTGCACCTCCTGGGGTCCTTATCCTGTCTATTAGCCAGCTCAAACTATATTAGTCTCATTATGACTTCTATTGAGATGGACCTGGAAGACAAACAGGGCTGGGACCTCTAAATCTTCCGGGAGCATGTTACATACAGGCCGCTCTCCCTCACTGCCATGCATAATTTGTGTGACAGTCCTAACCTTAATAGCAAAGAGCTGTGCCAGGTTGTTATTATATGGTCCACCTAGATACTCCACTTCCCTCTTTGGAACATCAGATGACCCAAGACCTCAGCAATGTCCTGCTAGGAACCATCAGCCAATGTGGGCATCAGACACCAGATATCTCAGCTTAGTGGCATTTTCTTTGTGTTTCCCACTCAAAACAAGTCCCTTAACTTCAGTGACTAGAGGTGGAACCTGAGTTAGAAAAATGGACCAGAAAGAGTCTCAAAATCCTGACCGGTGTCTCCGATAGCCAACCAGCTATCTGATCAATCGTGACCAAGTCCGTCTATAGAGACCGCAGCGTGCAACATGTTTTTTTTTATTGTTGCTCAGAATCAAATGTGTTGAGGTCATGATTCATCCATAGCTGGTTGGCTTGGCTCCAGGCATAAAACTCTTTATATAAGGATTTTATGGAACGAGTGTAGATGAAATTCCCTTCCTGAATCGAAGCTCAAAACATATTGAGCGGTCAATGTTGCGCTCTATTCTTCAACGTAAAAAATAACAACAAAAGACTCCCAAAATTCTAGCTGGTGTCTCCAGATTTGGAGAAGGGAATTCCAAGGACAGGGATTGTTAAGGCTAGCCTTAAAGTCAGGGGGGCGCTCAAAGTTTACCCAAACATTAGACATGGTGGCCCGTAATATCTATGATATGCCTACTGTATATGGTGCAATGAAATTACCTGGAGTTGGTGGTATACACTTCCTTTCTCTTTCTGTGTGCAGTGACCGCAGTGCCTGTAAGAACACACACACAAAAACAATCTAGTGTTGATAATGATGTTGTATCACAGAAAAACAATTAATACTGAATTACATCTTGGATATTATTTATATATATATATATTATTATTATAACATATGGGCTACTGTAACAAAAAAAGGTGATTTAGCCTACCAATAACACTTGTCAATTTATCTCCATGTCTATATATCGGTCTATCTCTGTCTAGTGAACGTGTGTGTATGTATGTATGTATGTATGTATGTATGTATGTATGTATGTATGTATGTATGTATGTATCTATTTCTCTCCCTCTGTGTCATTAAATGTAGTCGGTAAAAAGCATGTGTTAGTTGAGTCAATCCTTTTTTCACCCCACTGATCAGAACAGTAAGGTCCAGCGTTTTGTACCAGTTGCAGCTGGTCCACAGATGATTTGTTTGCAACAGGTGAAGAGTGAATTGCAATAATCAAGTCTTGATGATATGAAAGCATGTACAGACATTTCTAGCTCTGCATGGGAGACAATGGACCTGAGTTTTGCAATGTTCCTTAGGTGAAAGAAGCAGGTGCGGGTTAGAGTTCGTCCAGTGCATAGACTGGTCAAAATACACACCAAGATTTCTAAGGTGGGGGTGGAGGTTGTCTTTCAAGGAGCCATGTGGCTAACAACCCTAGCGGTGATGCTGTTTGCAGCAACAACCAGGACTTCAGTCTTTGTCGCATTTAGTTGGAGGAAGTTACTGGACATCCAATCCTCAATGGAAGACAGACATTTGTGGAGAATGGTCAATTTCTCTAATTTGTCAGGTTTAAAAGAAAAATAGATCTGTATATCGTCTGCGTAACAATGCAACTGATCAGGAGGCCCATGGGAAGCATGTAAAGGGCGAAGAGAATCAGGGCCAAAACCGAGCCCTGCGGCCCGCCACAGGAGAGGGGGGAGGACCACACTTGATCCTAATTGTGATCTGGTAAAACCCCACCCCAGGCCTCTAGGGGCAGTAGTTCTACTAAATTGCACTGTGCTGTGAGGATGAGGAAGACTGCACTGTGAGGAATTCATAACATAGCTGCAGTGTATTTCAAAAACATAATTTTCGTGTGGAACAGAAGTTCAAGGAGGCCAAAACCGTCGAATCAACAATTTATTGAGCAAGCCTAACACATGGGCCGAATCTCTAGGCAATACTGAATTATCAGTGTCGTGACTTCAGCTTTTAACTGGCTTCAGGCCAGGACTCACATGACAAACAAATTTGCATACAAGGACTGTTCATTAACACCAGATATGGTCAACTAGTCTTCTGAATGGTCTTTGCCCCCCTTCTTCAGACACGGGGCACCCTCCTGTGTTCTCCTAGGATCATGTTACAAGACTGTAGGCTACTTTTAGAGGTGACCATTTGCTATAGACAAGGATCATGCTGACTCAGGGACAAAGGCCACCTGTTATAACTCACATGTTAAACTCCTTAGATAAACACATTTCCAACTAAAGTGAAGTTTATTCATTGTTCTAATAAAATGATTACTACATGAGAGTAGTACATATGTGATTGATGTAATACAGGGTAAAAAAATATACTACATAGCCTGTGCCCAATTTTTTACTGTTGCTGTACTTTTAGCATGAGTCTGTCTCTTACTGTAACTATATAGCCTATATAAAAATGAGTGATTTTAATGTTTGTTATTTCATACCCGAGACAAGGAAAACGAAAAATGACTTGATTCTCGTTTTCCGACTTTACATTTTAAAATGAAAATCAAATAATCTTTCATTTTTTGTGCATAATATTCTGTTTTTGAAACGGAAATCGATAGGCCAGAAGACCCACGGACCCAAAACATAGTGGGCGGTCAATAATATAGAAAATAACATACCGAAATTAACTTACCGAATTGAAGACGTAGGCTAGCCTACTGAAAGGCTGGTGAGCAGGTGACGGGAACGTTTGTTTACTCAAAAAGAATAAAGAGCTTGTTTCTTGTTTTGTTCAAATTGATTTAAAAAAAAAAAAGAAGATATTTGCAAAGGGCAATCTTTATAGGCGTAAGAACTCCCCACCGCCCTTCTTGCAGCTGTGCTCTAGGCGTGACTCCTCTCTTCTGACTCGTAGTCAACAGTCTATATTTGTACCCTGACCTATTTAGGCAAGGCAAGTTTATTTATATAGCACATTTCAGCCACATGGCAATTCAAGGTGCTTTACATGAGACATTAAAAGCAAAGGGGCTTTAAAAGGGGCTCATGGTATGCGTGTATTTGTTTGTAGCAGGTTGCTGACTGACAGCAGCTAACGTTAGTGTTGCCTTTTGAGAGAAACGCATGCATCATCGCCGCATTCTGAATCATGTAAGCTACTTATGTATTTACTGTGAATGTACATTTTGTAGTAGGATGTTGTCATTGCTGTTTCTCTGATAGTAGCCTAGCCTATCTTGTTTGTAGCAGGTTGCTGACTGACAGCAGCTGGTGGTTGCCTTAGAGAAACGCATGCATCGCACTCTTGTGGTACGTGCCTGGATCATGTACTAAATGTTTTTACTGTGAATGTATATTGTTGTAGTAGGATGTCATTCCTGTTTCTCTGATACTATGTGTCTTGTGTTTTATAGGATGGGTCTGTCACTGTTTCCTCTAGTGATTAATTCTGTACACAGCTACTAAAGCAGACAGCACTTTACTCTTCCTGCTGCTACTGAGAGAGAATACTTTTCTATAAATCCCTTTTATCTATGGTCAATACTTTTGTATAAAATATAATATTCTCTCAGTGCCGCTTTAATGAGGAGAACATAAACATATTGGGTATCACATATGCCAAAGCAAATAGTATAGCCTATGCAATCATCGTTTTCAACTTAAATTGCGGGGTTTTCTACACAAGTAATAAAACACCAGGATCACTTTACACAGCGCATACCTCGTGTAGTCAATTCTACTATGGCAACACCACAAAGACAAAACAAATACACGCACACCTGCTGCAGTACACCACAACCCCAAAGGGGGCTCCACAACAACTAACACTGCTAGGGCTGCTCAATTACAGCGAAACTCACATAACCAATAGTATCTTTCCAACTCTGTTACATAGGCTATATGCCTGTCTGTTTAATATATGATCTGTAATATGTGCCCCTTCTCTCCCCTCTCTAAACCAATTTTGCTCTAACCCAGTGGTCTATCACTCAGTCAGAATCTTGTCGGAATTTACAAGTCATTCCAGGATGAACACAGCATCGGTGCTCTCCACCATCCTCCCTCTCTCTGATTGTACCTTTGGGGTTTGGTCCTCAAAGGGTATGTAGTAGGGTACATCTATTTATGATTTGTATGTTGATGGCTAGTTTGGATAGTTTAAACAACTTTCTCAACTAGCCTATTCAATTGACCAAGATCTCGCCTTTTTTTTTTTAGATATCTCCAGATTAGATATTTTACCCAGAAAAGTATGACTTCCTTCCCAGACCTTCTGATAAACACAGTTGATCATATTCAGTCACTATCCTCATATCTCAAAGATCTAATTTCTATGACAATACACACACTCACAGCCAGTTGTTAGGAGACACTAGGAGGATGACCTTGGAGAGGAAATAACTGAAGATCAATGGTGAAATAGTTTTTCCTTTTGGCGAACCACCGCTGCCTGGGCGCAGTGATTGCACGCAGCACCTCAAAAGCTGTGCGCATGCGTGCTGGAGCAAGTGGGGAAGCTATTTCGTTCTTCTAAAGACGTTTCTAAAGACCATATTACAGAGGCATGTGAAAAACCGTAACAAGCCCACGCTCTATGTAAGCACAACTAGCGATTCATGAAGACAGATTGATGAAAACAACTGGCAGAAAATAGATTTTTTTAGAAGCTGCATTCTCAGTGCCCCGTCTGCCGCCATTACATGGATATACTTGGCTCGCGCTGGATTTTAAATTCCTTCTACAGGACTCCGAATTCCACCAGTTATCTCGGTGAGTCAAACGTCTTATAATATGCCGTAAATAAGGTCCAGGTTGTCAAAAACGAGCATTCTCCTTTAAGTTGCAAAAGTCTCAACTGCTCACCTCTCGCTCTTTCCGAGAGGGTGGATCCTAGAACAGCTGTGGATAACTTATTTCAGCAGACTCACAGGTACCTAGCAGGCTGTTTCCTTGCAATTCCACAGAGACAAAGTTACTTGCTTTAATGGCACAATGAGAACAAAACTTTTATTTTTTCAAAGGAAATGTACAGTCTGTTTTGCAGATGAATTAACTGTGTCAAACTGAACAATTAAGTGACCAATTACAAATCCCATTGATATACTAGCCTTGTGCTTACTGTTATGTTTCTCTGTGTATGCAACTCTGTTTTGTTTTCTGCTCCTGTTCTCAGTCCCACTCCCAGATTCCTGAGTGGATCCAGTTATAATTAATATAATTCAAAGCATTTTAATAAATATGAGCATTGTGATTTGTCATTTGTGTTTGTTACTGATGCTATAGAAGCTATGAAAAAATTTGGTTACCTGGTGGTGCTATGTCAGTTATTGAATTTATGTGCAGTAATTGAACATTTGAAATACTCCTGTTTTGAAATTATACCTACAGTATAGGTGTCTCAGTAATTACCCATTATATACTAGGCTATACTTGGCATATCCATTATATATTAGGCATGTATTTACCAGGTAAATGTTTAGTAATTGGGGGACTATTAAAGGAAGGGTTACCCAAAAAATGTTCAGAGTAAGTGTCCCAATGGGCCTAGGATATAGACAATAAACTACCGGTGGAATGGTGGTGGAGCAATATCGGGAGCATTTCGGATTACTAGTGGACCGCTGTCCCTGACGCTAATAATCCGCCAGAGGTCCCCTTGCCATTCGATGTGCAAATGGCCAGGAACCCGCCAGCGGATTCAGCTGGAGGTCTGCCAGCTCGTCCATCTGGGACCTGCTGTAGGTCCGCTAGCCTTGTGTTATATTCCGCTGGAGGTCCGCCAGCTCGTCCATCGGGGACCTGCTGTAGGTCCGCTAGCCTTGTGTTATATTCTGCCGGAGGTCCGCCAACTCGTCCATCGGGGACCTGCTGTAGGTCCGCTAGCCTTGAGTTATCTGGGTTTATCCCTTACCTTACAAGCCAGCCACACACATAAGCCAAGCTGGACCTGGCCTGTTTTTTTCCAAAGGCCTCTGGATCTGCCCATTACACTAGAACACAGCTTCGAATTTTGAGCACCAAAACATAGCTCTGGCCGTATCCTGAGGCTTCCCGGTTTGAGCTGCATTTTGGCTGCGGTGGTGTAATTGGGCGCAAACGAAGGTCTTTTTTCGGCAAAGACGCCGAAAAACACAGTAGTGTAATCCAGGCCTAAGAAACCAGGTCCAATCCAACGTCCACGACAGGTCTTTCTCTTTCTCCAACTCCCTTCTCCCTTCTCTTCATCTATCTATCCCTTCTTCAACAGGTAGTGGTGAACCTGAGATGAGAGAGAAAGAGGGAATGAGAAAGAGAAAGAATGAGTTTGGAAACACTTCATGTACTGTTCTGCATGTGTAGTTGTACAGTATGTCTAGCTGCCCTTCAGGTAAAGATGTTCAAAATGCAAACGATAATGATTTTCTGATTATAAAAATACATTTGATATCAATTTACCCAACAGCAGGAAGCACACACACACACACACACACACACACACACACACACTATTGCTTACAAAGATGGGGTCCTTGTTGAGGCAGCCTTCAGTGAACTCTCTGAAGTTGTTGGATGAACTGTATGAACACACTGGTGTCTTTTTAACTGTGTTAATTGAGTGAACTTCTTCCCACACTGGTCACAGTGGTATGGCTTCTCTCCTGTATGAACACGCTGGTGTGTTTTAAATCTCCTGACCTAGTGAAGTTCTTTCCACACTGGTCACATTGGTACGGCTTCTCTCCTGTATGAACACGCTGGTGTATTTTGAAGCTTTCTGACGTAGTGAAGTTCTTTCCACACTGGTCACAGTGGAATGGCTTCTCTCCTGTATGAATACGCTGGTGTCTCTTTAAGTGTGTTGGACATTTGAAGTTCTTTCCACACTGGTCACAGTGGTACGGCTTCTCTCCTGTATGAACACGCTGGTGTGTCTTATAGTTGATAGCCTGAGTGAAGTTCTTCCCACACTGGTCACAGTGGTATGGCTTCTCTCCTGTATGAGCACGCTGGTGTGTCTTCAACATTCTTGAGCTAGTGAAGTTCTTCCCACACTGGTCACAGTGGTATGGCTTCTCTCCTGTATGAACACGCTGGTGTGTCTTTAAATCTCCTGACGTAGTGAAGGTCTTTCCACACTGGTCACATTGGTACGGCTTCTCTCCTGTATGAACACGCTGGTGTATTTTGAAGCTTCCTGACGTAGCGAAGTTCTTTCCACACTGGTCACAGTGGAATGGCTTCTCTCCTGTACGAACATGCTGGTGATACGGTCTTTGTTTGTCTGTGTGTCTCTGTCTCTGGACCGGAGCTGGGGTGAGGGGGGTGTTGGAGGTGGTGATAGGGAGTGATCGAGAGGAGAAGAGAGTCTCTGGTCCGATCTCTCCATTCCTCAGCAGAGACACGTAGAGGTTGTCATGGTTCCTCTTGATGTGTTTGTGGAGGTAGATCTGGGAGGTGTAGGAGAATGGGCACTCAGAGCAGGAGAACCCCTGAGTCTGGGACAACACTGACATCACTCCTGGGTCGAGTTAAAGAGAGAGAGAGAGACAGAGGCAGAGAACTTTAAAAAGGATTCTCACGCCTGTAGTACAAAGTAGAGTAGGGATGCACCGATATGAAAATTGTGGCCGATACGATAACTGATGGTAATATTGCTGTTATGGCAGACCCCCTATATTTACCGATGTCTGTATAAAAACATGTTTCTATGACAATCAAATTTTAATTTAGACATACTGAAAAACAAACACAGAGGTACATCTACAAATCTTCAAATTTCACATTATGGTTCATAGGACTATGTTGGCTTTTTTGAATACTTTGAGTAATTTAGATTTTATGTGATATTTAAGCTGTAAATATGTGCAAAATATGCATTCGTCATACATGTGAATTGTGTTTTTGGCATAACTCAATGAAATAACAATATTTTGACAAGTCCCAACATAAAGTCTGATCAATGTGTTTGCCATCAAAACAAAACAAAAAAAGCAGTCTAATTATTATAGATTTTGTGGGGGGGGGATTCTTGTGATATGCAAATTAGTACATTTTTAATGATTATTTTCCTCATCTGCATATTTAAATCTGTCAATAAAGCTTGTAATACAAACAATATTTGTATACATGTTTGCTTTCACTATGTTAAGTTCCATTATTATAGGAGTGAAGGAAAAAAATAGCCCTTTAGGGTGGGGTGTCTGGCCTTTACGACTCTACGAAATTAGCTAGTTGAGTAGAGAATGTGAGCCGCGAGTGTAGCCTACAGACGTAACAGAGAATAACCAGTCTGCATGCTGTGCGCATGCGTGCTGGAGCAAGTGGGGAAGCTATTTCATTTCTAAAGACGTTTCTAAAGATCATATTACAGAGGCATGTGAAAAACCACAACAAGCCCTCGCTCTATGTAAGCACAACTATCGATTCATAAAGACAGATTGATGAAAACAACCGTTTCGCGGCAGAAAATAGATTTTTTTAGAAGCTGCATTCTCAGTGCCCCGTTCACCATTACATATACTGGCTCGCGCTGGATTTTAAATTTCTTCTACAGGCCTCCAAATTACACCAAAGTTATCTCGGTGAGTCAAACATCTTATAATATGCCGTAAATAAGGTCCAGGTTGTCAAAAACGAGCATTCTCCTTTAAGGATCCGCGGGAACCCTGCACTCAGTAGGTCAGCTATCGATGCTGTCTGTCAGTAATCAAGTAACATTACCTAACTAACTGGTAAGCTGCCTGTGGTCTATGGAGCTAGCTAGAATAATAATAGTACATTAGCTGTCATTGTATGCAGATAGTAGAACAGTAGAAGATAGCTACTTGGATAACTACTTGGACAGCGGTTACTATGACTAGCAGACCTCTTGTTCTTTCAGCACAAGGAAAGTTGGATGAAAGAGAGATGGAGGAGAAGACAGAGGGAAGGCGAGTCGAGGGCAGCTACCTGTAGCGGTGCTCTGTTTGTCCCAGAAGTAGTCGAAGGAGATGCTCTTGTATCTGTACTCCTGTCCGTACCAGACCAGCAGCTCCTCCCCGACGGCCAGCAGCCGACAGCAGCGAAACATGATCCCGCCACGGTACTGAAACGCTACCAGGTTCTGCTCTTCCTCAGTACGGGCACAGTTCACATACCTGGGGGACAGTCGAGGGTTGTTTCATAAAAACAAACAGGTGAGGGAGAGACGGGAGGAAGGGGGGATGAAGGAAGAGAGGGAGGGAGAAAACAAAGTGGGTGAGATGTAGGGACTGACTGTATGGAGGGAGTGCAAGATTCAAGACTGGAGAGATGGTTTATTTGAAGTGAGAGAGAGGAGGGATGTAGATAGAGACCAATTTACTCGGTTCCTCACCTCATCCAGTTAGAATGCGTCTCTCTTTTTGCATCGATGTACTCATCATCACAGTCTCTGCTCTTGATCTGAGAACACAAGAGACGTCTAATGTCAAAGGGGTAAAAACTGTCAAATGTAATTTCTTCATCAAACATTAGTTCATGAGGATCATCAAAACACCTGTTCACACACCCCACCGCCCTCATACCCACCACCCAGGAGTACGCACGCACGCACGCACGCACGCACGCACACACACACACACACACGCACACACACACACACACACCACCTCCCTCATACCCACCATCCAGGAGTATCCGCTCTTGATGGCCTCCTCCTTCTCCATCACCTCCCCCTCGTAGGGGCCATAGTAGGTTCCCTTGGCAACCGCCTCCCCACAGTTGAAGACTCCCAGCCCCGCCTCGGGTATCAGTGATGTCCTGACCTCCAGGCCGTGTGGGAGGGTCAGTCTGGCCCGGTCAGACACCCCCAGGACCACCGGGGTGTCCGGTATGAAGAGGGGGGGGCCGTGGAGCTCACACTCCTCCAGGAAGAAGGACTCACACTCCTCACAGTCTGGAGAGGACAGGAGAGGGAGAGGAGATTGATTAGAGCGTATTAGAGAGAGGTTCCAAATTGGCAAAACTAAACTGACTTACGAGGGAGTGAGAGACTGATGAGATAGAGAGAGGAGAGAGACTGAGGAGAGAGATAAACAGAGAGGAGAGAGACTGAGGAGAAAGAGAGGAGAGAGAAACAGAGGAGAGAGAAAGAGAGGAGAGAGATAAACAGAGGAGAGAGAGACTGAGGAGAGATAAACAGAGAGGAGAGAGAGACTGAGGAGAGAGAGAAACGGAGGAGAGAGAGACAGAGTAGAGATACTGAGGAGAGATAACAGAGAGGAGAGAGACTGTGTTACATCCCTCAAGCTTGGCTTGTATAGTCTAGGGGAGTTGAGGAACCATAACATAAAGGGAACACACACTTAACATATTGTAAAGGAAGGACATAACAGAAATATAGCAAAAATGTATAGGTTTAATGGCCATAACTAAAAAGAGCCAAGTGATGCACGGACAGCAAAATAGACACCTGAGGGAATAAGGCAACAAAGGACGGTGCCAAACATTAAAAAAAAAACATAAACTAACGTGAACCCATAACTAGTGCAATAATTACTAAACTAAACTAAACTGAACTAATACAACGGGTAGCACTCACCCCTAGAGCCTGGTGTGTATAACAAAAACCATAACCTACGTGTGAAATGTATACCCCAGGGTGTCTAAGCCCTGCTCGACTTTACCCCCCGGCTTACTGAAAAATAGATCCAACAAAAGAGAAAGTGATTAACTTAACACCAACCATAACTAAGGTCAAAACAAACAAACAAGGGGCTGACAACTGATACAAACAAGCAACACAAAGAACGGGTCAGCCGCCAATGAGAAGTGAGGGGAAGGTTTTTATAGAAGCGCACTGGCTCCCCATTGGACAGTAACAGATGAATGAACAGATGTAATGATGACGATGATTGGCCAATCAGTTACGGTTACGGGAACCTAAAAGATGAATGACAAGAGAGGAGAGAGAGAAGAGGAAAAAAACAACAACTATGGAAACACACGCACACACACGCCGGCAAGTGTGCGAGCGTGCGGGAACGTAACAGACTGAGGAGAGAAACAGAGAGGAGAAAGAGAGCAGGAAGAAAGAGAGAGAAAAGAGAGAGGGAGGATATACAGAGAGAGCAGCTCTCTTACAGAGGTATTGGTCATCTTTTGGCTCCTTCTGCTCAGTGTAGTTGACTCTGGCTCTTCTGACTTCTTCTCGTTCTTCCGACACTTCTGACCTCTGCTTCACCTCTAACATGTCTGACACACATACATATACACACACACGTCACGTGGGGTTAACATGCCACAAACACAGGGTTATCATGTCACTCGGTGAAACTGACAAGAGTACACACTCACACAAGCCCCACTAGCACTAACAGTATAACGCTGCAACTTGGGGAGATACGTAGAAAAAAACACAGAAAAACACACCTTTGAGACGACAGGGGTCCCATGAGAGGACAGGGGTCCCAGGCTGACACTGTCAGTATAACATTACGCTACAGTAGTGACTACTACAGTACTGTTTCACAATAACCTACTACTACTACATTATTACTACTCTACTAGCACTACTACTACTCTGTATGCGTACGTTGAGAGGATCTCTCCAGACGAGGGGTCCAAGAGTGCTTCACTGAATCAAACCTTCTGTTTTTTATACCAGTGTAAGTTGAAAGCCCTGACCTACTACCTTGCTAGTTAGCTCGCCAACATAGCTAGAATCTGATCACACCTGGCTGGTTGTAGCAATAGCCAACGCTATATCTAAGCTAATTACGCCACACTTGTTTTTCCAGAATGTCGCGACTGAAACGTCTACAAGACTCTGCTGCTAAGTGCGTGCTACAAAATTGATTTTGTCAAACAGTGGGTTTGCTAGTGGCTACTGTTATTGAAATGATTCAAACCAGATTGCGTGACTTAACAACATTATAGAGGCATTCATGATACAAAAAAGTGAATACAGTAGACTATTTTCTAAAATTAAAGTTTCTTATTGTACATAGAGAACAGTTATTGTACTGCATAATTCGATTTGAGCGGTAAAAGGAATAGTTCATATTTGTGTTCGATATCATGTCCCAAGATCCTTGTCAAATAGTAGACCTAACCAAATATAAATAAAAACTTTAAAGTCAAGTTATTTATTCATAGGCTCCAAATCTTATTTTCTTTCACTCAATGGCCACTTTGTGTCCTGTCATATGGCCTTTGTGCCCTAAAAAATGTAATGCACAAACAGCCAATCATTTAACAGACAGACCCCAAGCATGCACACTCCTTGGCACAGAAACAGCCTGTCATATTCTTTGATAATAATATCATTGTCACTAAACCCCTAATTATCTTTTCTCCAATTTCTCCAAACACCACTTCAAGAACCAAAATAGTCAAAATAACAGGCTGAATATACAATCAGGGTTACAAACTCATCATTACCAGACTGTGTTTTTCACTACCGTTGTTTTCGCGTTTGGAAATACTTGGGAGTAAGTAAGTAAGTAAGTAAGTAAGTGAATGCAGCTGACGGCTAACTATGGCTTATTCACCTCCATGTATTTCCAAACGCGAAAACAACGGCAGTGAAAAACAGAGTCTGGTAATGATGAGTTTGTAACACTGATAGAGTATTCAGTCTGTTATTTTGACTAGTTTGGTTCTTGAAGTAGTGTGTTTATAGTGAACTTTTTTAACATTGAAGTCAACGGGCACTTCCGCATCCGCACCCCCAATTACGTCAGACTGACCTGAAGTGAATAAGGCGAATTGAACCGCGAACATCTTGGAAAAAAACGCGTCACTGATACCTTTGACATGCGCAGTCAAAGGTATCAGTCAAAGGTATCAATGACGCGTTCTTGTAGTCCACGAACAGATTGCGTTCATGGCTCTCCCCGCTCCGAGTTAGCGATGAAAAGCGGCTTGCTTATTAATCTACTTTCGTCAAATATATAAAAAAAATAGGTTTTCCAACGGATATATTTGACGAAAGTAGATTAATCAGCAAGCTGCTTTTCATCGCTAACTCAGAGCGGGGAGAGCAATCTGTTCGCGGACTACAAGAACGTGTCACTGATACCTTTGACTGCGCATGTCAAAGGTATCAGTGACGTGTTTTTGTTTTTTTTCCAAAGATGGCGCGGTTCAATAGGGCTTCACTTTAGATTTCGAATCCTGGGGGCCTGGTTGTGCGACTAGTCTATCTAGATAACTCACTAGCTAATGTTACAGCATTTTAAGTTACAGAAGCTAGCTTTTAAGTTACAGTAGCTAGCTGTGTTTTGCTTTGTTCCCAGTCCCAGCACCACACCTTGTAGGCTAACGTTCTCTGTTATCCTCAGACGAGCCCTTCAGCAAAATTTCCAGTCATCTCGATCGTTTGTGCACCAATACTTTCCAATATAAACGTTTAGATTAGTGCACCTCGTGTCTGACTGTATTCAACTAACTTGGCTTTGTATTCAAAATAAAACCTATATCTACCTTTGCACCTATATCTACCTTTGAGCCACAACTAGCTTTAACGAAAACATTTGCCTTGGGAGAGATGGCCATGTAGACTAACCTGGGCCTACTCTGTCCTTTGTTTACTTTTTACCCATGCCATGATTAAGCGGGGATGGGGAGAAAACAAATACAGGGAGAATCTCGAACCTGCTTTTGATTTCGAAGTTTGAAGTCGAAAGCTCATTCGATTTTGAATCGAATCTTGACACCCAAATCCTACTTCCCAAGTGTTAGCATTTTAAGACCTTTTATAGATTGATTTAAGACATTTGAATACCAATTAAGGCCTTATTTTAAGATTCATTCAGACTTTTTAAGGATCCGCGGGAACCTTAGCCGCAAACAGAACGAAGGGACTGTAATGTAGCATAATGTCGTTAGCCAGTAAACAGAAACGTGGTCTAAACTTAAAATCAGTGGACAAAACTTAACAGTCCCGATCACAATGTATGCCAAAACAAATAGCATACTGCAATGCATCAACGTTTTCAACTTAAATTACGGGGTTTTCCAACACAGAAATAATAAAATAAACGGTGCACAAACATACCTCATGCAGTCAGGCAACACCAAGAGCGCAAAACACAAGTCTGCTACGGCAACACCACGAGAACAAAACACACGCAGACTTGGAGTAGACCTACACCACAACTCCAAAGGGGGGTCAACAACAACTAACAGCGCTAGGGCTCCTCAACTTATACCTCCATGGTGCTCAATTACAGCCAACTCACATAACCAATAGTAGCCTATATTTCTAACTCTGTAACATAGGCTATATGCCTGTCCGTTTAATCTATTATCTGAAATATGTGCCCCCCCCCCTAAAACAGTGTTGTCTATCACTCAGTAGGAATCTTGTTGCAATTTAGATTTTAGAAGTCTTTTCAAGATGAACACACACTCCCCCATCCCCCCTCTCTCTCTGACTGTATCTTTGGGGTTTTGTCCTCAAATAGTACGTAGGATAGGATAGGGTACACCTATTTATGATCTACACAGCATTCTCAGTGAGCCTTTTCAATTTACCAAAATCTCATTTTTGTTAGTTTTTAGACCTTCCAGTTTAGACATTTTACCCAGAAAAGTATGACTTCCTTCCAAGACCTTCTGACAAACACAGTTGATCATATTCTGCCACTAGTCCCATGTCGTAAAGGTCTCATTTCTATGAAAATCATGAATCACATGAATCACAGTACGTAATACTTTTTGTCCTGGACCAACACCAAGGCTAGTTCTTGTGCATTCCATTCATTTGAATATGAGATGTGTGAACACACTATTGACGACCACTTCAGCCAGACAATACGTAGGCTAAGTGGTACCTAAGTGTGAATCTGTCTGCTCTCCTCCTTCAGTGCTATTGAAAAGCCGTACGCCTCCTCATTCTAACTATAAGTGCCAACGGTCTAAATCAGCAGCAATTGAAACTGACTTCTTAGGTAGGCTACTTGGATCTGGATGAGAAAATAAGGGAGCAGAGTTCAAGGACTATGCAAACAACCTCCCAGTCCAGTCCACCTCGTCCCGCTGTTGGCTGTAGCCCTGGTTCTCTACCCAGAGTCAGAACTGAATATTTGATTGATCTTTAACAGAACCCTGGGTGAGAACATTAAAAAGCTACTAAAGACGGCAGTTTTGGATAAAGTGTATCAGTGTTGTTGCTGCTTTGAAAGAATATTCCAACTGTTGCATATGTATCATTTTGTTGCAAAAATTATGAGTGGATAAGTAGCCTTAATCAGAACTGTGCACTAAGATAAGATACAGTATATAGTATGTTCATGTATACATACTGTACTGTATCTACATCTGTATCGTTTATCACTAAGATAAGATATATTATCCATGAACATAATCTACATCTGTATTATCCTCTACCTCTTTGTTCGCTCACCAGGCAGTCAGTGTGTTGAGCTGAACACAAGAGGGGGCACCAGCGCTGTACACAGTGGCCTCCACCATTGACCTCCATGTGTGTGAGGAGACCTCCGCTCAACTGCCTTAACATTGTCACTGTTTTATCTGTGTGACTCACCAGTCACCACCCAAACACTTTAGCTCCAGGACGTCCTCATCTATCAACTTATTCATCCAGCATCCTCCTCTATCACCAACCCAACGGTCCGACCACTCCACACAGAGGTTAATACAGGGGGAAGCAGATTAGGTTCATTATAACTGGGTCAGATTTTGAAATATTACATTACAGAGAAAACCCCCATCGGACTGTTTTGAAGACGGGTATCAACTTTAGTCCTCTTAGCTAATTTGCTCACATGATACCACCCAGGTCCCGGACACGGTCGGGCCTGAAGGCGTCACAAACAAAACTACCGCCTGTGGAATTTCTGTTGGAGGTCTTCTTCGTGGCCTTGTCTGTGTCCCGGCCGACTGCTGCCTGCCGGGTCCAGATTTTGTAATGGGTATTTAGTTTCTCTGTTGTTCTGTGTTGGTATCGGAAAACAAGAAGGATTCGAGCAACATTCCTGGACTGTCCCGTCTGATTGTTCGGAGGAACAGGTGATATCTTTAACATTTACACACATACATGCACACACGCGCGCACACACACACATCTCTCACACACACACACACACACACACACACACACACACACACACACACACACACACACACAAAGTATCACCACAGTAAATCACACACACTTTTGACAGTCACATGCGCATACCTCTAGACAACTTTAGATATGTAGTCTCTAGATAACTGAATAACTAAATATTTAGACTCATACTCTATAGACATGCCCCAGGCCAGCTGAGTGCTTGAGCTACAGTACCCCACAAGACCGTTTTCTTCAAAGCGACTCCACTGATACTGGGCATGGGTGGGTCCTCCCCCTCTCTCCAAGAGGTGTGAAACTACTCCTGAGCTTGGCCTACGGCTCTAAACATGTCGATTACCTCAACTGGCCGTACTCCAGTGTGTGTGTGTGTGTGTGCGTGTGTGTGTGTTGAATCCTGATCTTTCTATTTCTCAGGAAACCATCAGCAATTACCTCAAAAAGGACAGGAAAGTAGTTCAAACGGAAGTATTAGTGTTGTACCCCCACAGCCAAAAATGTGATCCCTGTACGCATACACACACACACAGGCTACAGGCTAACCCCAGAAAAGACCACATATTTCCCAGGTAACAGGTGCTTTTTCCAGGTAACAGGTGCACGCACAGATGTAGGAGGATTAGAGTGGAAAATCACTTGTGGCCAGTGGGTGGTCCTTGTTAAGTCAAGTCAAAGGAGAGGAAGGAAAGGAGGATAGGAAACGATATCCCTGGGGGCAGTAGGGAGCCCAGTGACCAAAACGTCGCTAGTTAGAGTGCCGTGCCCGGCCACTTGATGAGGCGGGAGCTTGACCAGTGAGTGGAGTGGCTGTTCAACTGCTCCCATTCAGACTGCTGACATCCTGACCTCCACAAGGGTCAGTACGCTGCTTGCACTGGCCGACCCTCCACTCGATGATGGCTGAGATTGAAGAGCGGACGACAAATTACAGCTGTCGCAGTGACAAGTGACATGACTTACAAACCATTTTTTACGTCTGCACTAATGCGCTGGAAAATTACAATACAATGAGCTCAAATGGTTTTAAAGATGTACAGCATGGTCTCGCTGTAGAGGCCGGAACCTTTCCTGATATTGTGAATGGTGCTGTAGTTTACGTAATGTCTTAAGAGAGTGAAGCATTAGATAGTTGTTTATGGAACTTTGTCATGTCCCTGTCCATCCTGAATATCAGTTTCAGGGATTGTCTCAGGTGTGTGGAAATTTTAATTTATCATGTTTCACTTTGTGCCCTCCCGCTCACAAAGGCGGTCTGTCCAGGTCTGGTCCTCTGGGACAGATTCCTCCAGGAACGCACAACAGAGAGCGGACACAGGAACACTCTGGGGAGTGGGTGGGTTCTGTCCCAACTGGACCCTTCATTCACACGTATAGAGAAGCATCTTTTGTTAACTTTCCCAAAACTACAACTATGCTGCATGATTCTATGGAACGGCTCAGTGTACATAGGGTTCACTGCAGATGACTCAGCCAAGACTAAGAAGCATCTTTTGTTAACTCTTCCCAAACATTGTACGCCACATGGGGTTTCTTCCGCAACAATATGGTAAACTATATAACATAAACCTTCTATGGTTCTTCTCACATGGCTCAACCATGACTATGTACGTGATGGTGAACTTGCTGTTAATGGAGTTTCATCATTCCATTGTTCACTGTTGGATTACAAAGATAATCGTCTTTTGTTAAACTCTTGTCTAAACTCTGTACATGATACTAGGGAACATTATCCTCATTGACTTCACCATACAGTTGAAACTCCATAGCCTTGTACAAGGATCCTGATCTCACAAGCTCACATTCTGTTTCATTACATGGCTGCGCATGTGAGCAACGAAACATAATGTGAGCTCGCCAGATCCTTGTATGAGGCACATGGGAACATGGTTATATAAAACTGTTATACATAAACTAAATTATATGTATATCCTAAACCTGTCCTCGTGACCCCCAACCCCCCCCCCCCCCCCATTGCTCTCTGTAAAGCGCATTGTGTAGCCTCTGTGTTTTAATTGCGCTATACAAATAAAGTTTGGTTTGATTTGAGTCCTCAAGTGAAAAAATGCTTAATGCCACCTCTGTATACATAACTGTATATAAACCTCTATGGTTCTCCTTACATAGCTCAGCCATGACTGTAAATGACTCATTGTGTTAAGCGATGCTGGTCTGTGGGGTTGCACAATTCCATTGTGTGATAAGGTAATGCATACGCTATCCTCATCATTGGATTACATAAGTAAAGAGAAGCATCTTTTGTTAACAAGAGTAAACATCTTTCATTGCACTGTGGAACACATCCCAACAGTATTAACCTATTATATGGTAAAGTATACCACATGCAAGCTATATCATCAAAGTCGTGCCGTTAAGTCAAATAGAAGTGTACATATGGGTCTGGTGGAAGAATAGGTATAAATATTTATAATATATATTTTTTATTATATGTAACCTATATTTACACATATATTTACAGAATGTGGATATGTATATTCTACGAGTATAAACATAAAGTATTGTTTTGAGTGTAGCAAGTTTAATCCAGAGTTCAACCATATTGTATCATATCAGTCATATCATATCATATCATGAACCTAACAGTTCTGTATTGCACTCAAATAAAGAGTGCAATATAGAACCATTGGTAACAGTAGAACCTCCATCTGATTCCAGATGAAGCCCTTCTGTAAGGTTCCAGCAGGACAGAGATGAGGCCAGTAGGGTAGAGGGAGTGGAGGTGGTTACGGAGAGTAGCCATGTGGGCAGGAGGAGGAATCGTGGGGGACGAGTGGACAGAGAGAGAGTAGGACATTAAATAGTGGTCGGAGAGATGGAGGGGAGTGACAGAGGTTGGGGATGGAGCAGTGTCTAGTGAAGATAAGATCCAAAGCTGGTTGTCAGCCTTGTGGGTGGGAGGAGAAGAGGAGAAATGAAAGTCAAAGGAGAGAAAAGAAAGAAGAGGTTCCAATTATGTTAAAGTCACCGAGAAGGATGAGTGCAGAGCCATCGTCAGGGTAGTGTGACACCAATGTGTCAACCAGGAACTCACTAAGGGGGCCAGGTGAGCGACACACATCAGCAACTGTGAGCTTGATTGGATAAGTGACAGTGACAGCATGACATTTGAAAGAGGGTGTGGAAAACTGGAATAGAGAAGAGAGAATATTTCTAATTTGGGAAAATAAGCAGGCTAATACCACCACCATGCCTCGCAGCTCTGGGGGTGTGGGAGAAGGAGTACACATCTGACAGAGCTGCGGGTGTGGTAGTGTTTTCTGGTGTGATTCACATCTTGTGAGAGCAAGAAAGTTGAGGGAGAGCAAGGATGCGTAGCCTGAGATAACCTCAGCTTTGGGCACCGCCGACTGGCAATTCCGAAGTCCCCCTGTCACCACTTGCTCACTATGAGTTGAGGGAGTAGGAGAGATGAGATTAGAGAGGTTGCGGAGCCTGGGGGTGACCCAATGTCTGCATGACCACCAGAGAGGGAAGGACTAGAATAGGATACAAACACATAGCGGTAACATAACTATACAGGTAACTAATCAAATATAGAAGACATAGTACTTTCCTGACAATCTTTCTTGACTAAGCCGCTTTTGAATAAGTTGCCCAAATAAGTTGCCTGGTGCCTTTGATTGCACACCACCAGAGAGCTGCCTCTGTCAAAACCAGCAGTGGATTTAAGGGCTGTTGCCCATGATTGCTAATTGTCTGCCAGGAAGAAAGGCCCCCACCCTGGCTGTCAGTCAACAGGGGAATTGGGCTAGTAACCATGAGAACAGAAATAGATGTAACACGGTTGAGGACCTCATTGGGGGAGATGAGAGAAAAGTGGGATAAGGTGGGCTGTGGAGAAGAGGGTTTTGTAGGCTACTAATTGTAAATTGTAGGTCTTAAGCCTACTGACTTGTCGATGTACGAGTCAGCAAATGAAGCAATGACGTGTCACATGTTACAAATGAAATATGTCTTCATACAGTACATTCATGAAGTCTGATGCATTGTCATCTTCATCCCTAGATGCTTGGTGCATTTACTCTTACAAAGACGGATTGAGGGGAAAGGGAGAAAGGGAGAGATGCTGCCCCCGGGTGTGGTGGTTTCGTGTAGATCTGATATCATAGTGACTGATATAGGAACAAAACATCTGGCATTCATGAAAACTACCTTCAAGATTTTATCAACAAACAAAAAAATAGGTCAGAAGAAATAATATCAAGCATTAGGCTATACTAGCCTATCATTGCTTTAGGGATACCCATCAAGGTGCATTTCATCAATCTTTTTAATACAAGTAGACTTCTATTTATATGCAATGAATGAATATTCAATTAAATAACGAATTTGTTTTTATACATTCTGTATTAATCGAACCATGTGTTTTATCCATATATCGGCCTAATACGGACGAATGACAACTAAGCCTACAACATTTATGGATTTTCACCCTAAAGCGTGTCCGGCCTATCAGTATGCTACTTCTCAGTCACTTCATCCACAGACACAGTAGCCATGTCCACTTCTTATCCACCACCCACTGATGTGGAAACGGAACAATTTCAAAATATTTGCTGTTGGTATTTTATTTAACAGGCGGTTCAGTTGTGACTGAAGAAGTGGGTATAGCACGTCTTCAGTCACAACTGAACCGCCTGTTAAATTTACAGTAATACCGTCCAACAGGTAGCCTAGCCCCGCCATGTCCAGTTCAAGTTCATGTCTCCAGCAAAACCTAATACATCCATGAGCAAGACAGATAAATCTCGTGTCCTGATAGGCCCGCTGGCGCGCTACCTGGGGGAGGGGACACGCGCCGGAGCTCTTTGGTATTCGCTGAAACAATCAAATAGCTGTAGTTTAACCCCGCCTTCCCCTAAAGACATTAGGTACTGTAGTCAGACATACCATCATAATTTCTTGCCTCAAGGCAGCGGTTCCTACGATCTTTGAAGAATGGGCGAAACACATTTCAAAGTGCTAAAGCTTGTGCTTTTATTCAGTTTATCGGAGGTAAGATATTTTAATTATATAGCCCACAACTACTGTGTTGCTGCTTATTAATATGCCTACATTTATGGTCAAACTGTTTTCTAACAACAGTAGCCTAACATTCTTGCGACTACAGAGAAAGTTTAGAGGATGACTTGGAGAATAAGAACACTGGCTCTTTTGAATAACACAGCTTTCAACAGCTGCATGCGGCATGGCTAACCTCTGCTCAATAGACAAATTCATTCAGACCAGAGAGAAATACCTGGCCTGGAATCTGTGTTGAGTGAAGGAAAAATTTGAAGCCTGCTGCCTTCCATGCGCAGAGAACACGATAGGCTGCTGGACAGGGATGTCATTTATTGCCTTGGGATATACAGTAATGGAATGGAAATAACCCACTTCTGCCGTTGGAATTAACCCTTAATATAGCTAGCAGTTATTTCCAGTATTCGTTAAATGGCTTTGTTTTGCAAAATAACGCTGTTTGTGTTTTATTCTAGATATGTGCAGCACAAAACGGTAATTATTAACTACCCAACTTAGTCGCTTAAATTATCAGACTGAAATTAAATTACAGCCTACAATTCAGATGATTGTTAATCGATTTCAAATATATAAAAATATGTTTTTCCATCCATGCAGAAATAACTTTGTCGGTGTTCACGGCGACATCGAAGACTATGACGGTGCGATGGAGCGCCTACACCGGCGCCAGCTCCTACAAGGTCACGGCGAGGCCCAAGAATCTCCCCGAGAACCCCGTGTTCGCTCACTTCGGCGGTAGCACGGTGATGGGCTCGGTCAATTCTCTCTCCCCCAACACCATGTACTACATGCAGGTGCAGGCCATGGACAGCGCCTTCAACGTGCTGAGCAGCGCTGAGATAGAGGGGCCCACCGGTATGTGTGTGAATAGTATAGGCAGATGATTATGAAGAACAATCAAGGAAATACTTTATTGGAAAGCTTAATACGACACTGGATGTGGTGGAGATGCTGCTTCATGGTGTGTGTGTGTGTGTGTGTGACCCCTACTGTTACCAGCTTCTGAGTCCCCCACCATCGAGCAGGCCTACTCCAAGCAGAGCGACAGCATCACCATGGTGTTCACCGAGGTCTCCGGGGCGACCGGCTATGTCCTGCGCGCGTCGTCGGAAGCGACTGGCTTTTCCTCGGAAACCATAGTGAGCAGTTCCCCGGCGACGGTGCTTGACCTCGAGCCTTACACCGACTACAGCCTCAGCGTCCTGTCCATCAACGCAGGGGGGAAGAGCCAGCCCTCACAGCCTGTCCAAATAAGAACAGGTAGAGAGAGATGAGAGACACACCTGTAGATACACCTGTACAGAATCCTTCTTAGATTCACCTGTAGGGACACCTGTGGATGCACCTGTCGGTAGAGTACTGCTGTCATCCCTGGGTTGAGGTCCAGCTCACTGCAGACGAAGAGTTACAGTAGTAATTGTAGTAGTAGCAGTAGTAGTGGAGTTACAGTGAAAGAATAGTAGAGAAAGATATAGAACAGTAAATACACCTGTACCCAGGATCAGTACCGGTAGATACCAATTAGTGATCTTTTATAATCCTCGATGGTTTCAGATTCAGATATCCTTTATTCACCATTATGTTACAGTAACATATAGGAATTTGCATTGGCATTTAAAGTGCATACAGTAATTCCGATGGTGATATTGCGATATAATGGTGATTAATTATTAGGAGTGAGATTACAGACAACAAACATTTTCACTCAGCTGGGTGCTTTAAAGTAAAAAAAAGTTGTTTACTTAAGATAATCAGCGCAGTGGGGCTGAAAGGATGTCTCTACCTGGAGTCTGGGATAAAGGTCTGCTAGCCCAGTCCGCTGGTCATGGCGGGGTGTGGTTTCACTGGTCCATTGTGATGCCGGGAGCCCTGGGCGCCACGGACACTGGGGCCGGTAACAGTAGCCAGTCCTTTGCACTTTACACTCAAAATATGAAAGAAGACACCCTGAGAACTAGATTGTCTCCTCTCCCCAAGGACGACTGGACGTAACACAATATTGGGGACTCTCTTCGATTTCACACGTCCTTGTCGAATTTGTTGTTGTATTTTTGTGTGTGTGTGTGTGGGGGGGGGGGTCGTCAGGGTTCGTTTACTATCTTATCGTCTTTTGATCTTCGCCTGGATTTGTGGGAGTGGCCTATCTGTCGATCTGTCCATCTCTCTGTCAGTCACGTGATCCGTCTGTCCGTCCTCCTGTGACGTATCCACCTTCCCGCTCTCTACACCCATCCATTAATTCCTCCATCCTTCCACCCACCCATCCGTCCATCCATCCCTCCATCAATGAGCTTATCAATCTGTCTCTCCTCTGCCCCTGTCTGCAGTGGTGGTGGCCCCGGCGTTGAACGCCACATCCCCGAGCAACGACACCATCCTGGTCACGTGGTCTCCCGTCGAGCACGCCGTACTCTACACCCTCTGCATCATCCGCGAGGGCTCGGACTCGCGCCTCAAGCTCAACACCAGCGAGTCCGCCGTCACGTTCGACGACCTCGATGCCGGGACCACGTACTGCATCAAGGCCACCGCCTGGGACGCCGAAGGTCGCACCGGGGACGACATCACCATCTGCCAGATCACACGTAAGCGCGGCAACGCCGGGGTGTTCACGGCGACGGCCTGCTCGTCATGGCGTAGCATGTGACCTGGACAGGGTGGAGGAGGGGGCTGGGGGAGGCGTCTGCTGATTGATGGTAGCGCTATTGCCAATTAGTGACTGGCCAGAGCTTATCCACCTAGTGGTCAGTTGTGGACACTACAACCCTGACTCGGCCCCAAGTTTGTGCGTTTTTTTTCTCCCCTCTGTCTCAATTCAATTCAGTTTTTAATGCTTTATTGGAATGACATGAAATGACTTCAGATATTGCCAAAGCATATACACCCCTCACACTCCACTCTCTCCTCCCTCCCTCTCTCCCTCCCCCCTCCCTCTTCCTCGCTCCTAACTCCAGGTCCCCCAAGTCCGGACTCGGTGCAGGTGCATCTGACCCAGAGCAGGTCCTCCCTGGGCATGGTCGTGCTCTGGCAGGCGACGCAGGGCGCCAACGCCTACCTGGTCCGCTCCAGCACGGGCCAGAACTGCACGGCGTCGGCGGACAGCAGCTGCGTCATCGCCCCGCTGTCCTGCGGCCGGGACCTAACCGTCACCGTCACGGCCCGGAACGAGGCGGGGCCCAGCGACCCGTCGGACCCGGAGGGGTTCGTCACATGTAAGCGCCGTTTACCCACGCAGACACACACACACACACACACTCACACAGAGCAAAGCAAAGCCTCATAGTATACCATTGAATGTAATCCCCCCTCCCTCCAGTCCCCTGCCCTCCGGAGCATATCCGGGTGGAGGAGCCCGTGGTGGGCAGCTGCCAGGTGGCGTGGAGTGCGGTGTCCGGCGCCAACTACTACATGGCGTTTGTCAAGCGTGATGACGGGTCGGAGGAGCAGTGCAACACCACCGACGCGGCCTGCCGCTTCCGCTGCCTGTGTGGCTACACCTACCTCACCACCGTGTTCGCCTACAACGACGCTGGGTCCAGCCCCCCGGGAGACATGCTCAACTACACCACCAGTATGGATGGAGCACACACACACACACACACACATACACACACACACACACGCACACTCACACATATGCTGACACACACACACATATACTGACACACACACACACATACTGACACACACACACACAGGCACACACACATATACTAGCACACACACATATACTAACTCACACACACATATACTAACACACACATACTGTACACACACACACACACACATATACTGATACACACACACACACGGAAACACACACACACACACACCCACATGTACTAACACACACACACACACACACACACAGAAACACCCACACCCACATATACTAACACACACACACACACACTCCATGACCCACACCTACCCCTAAACACTCATACATGTTTGTTCCTCTCTTCTACAGTCCCCTGTTGTCCAGAAGACATTTCGATAAATCTGGTTTCCACGGAGACCCTTGAGATCATGTGGCTGCCGGTGCGGGGGGCGGAGCTGTACGAGACGACGGCGGACCAGACGGATGATGTCATCCACTGCAACGACACGTCGCCTGTGTGCGCGCTGTCAGACCTGCGCTGTAACTCCCTCTACAGCGTGGTGGTCACACCCTGCAGCGAACTACGGGGCTGCAACCGTACCTGCAAGCCACACACACATGAAACAGGTAGCTCACACACACACACACACACACACTTGGTTTTGTATACTTGTGAGGCGCTAAAATTAACCCTAAACCCTAACCCTCACCCTAACCCTAACCTTAAACCTAACCCTTAACATAACCTTTTACCCCTAAACCTAACCGTAACCCTAACCATAATTGTAACCCAAGCCCTAAAACCTAACCTTTGACCCTAAAATTGAGGTCAAAGGCTGTGAAGACCTTCCAAAGTCACACAAGTCACAAGTCAAAATCGTCTAGTGTAACTATACTTGTGGGGACATTTGGTCCCCACAAGTATAGCTAAACAAGTACACACACAACAGGAGACCGTTGTGATACACAGGTAACAGATCAGATAGCATCGTTAACACACATACACAGTGTGTACCAGCACAGTCCAAATATCCCAATAAAAAAGGTGCTTTGCCAATACCTGGTTCTCATAAGTACAGCAAAACAAGCACACACACACACTAGAAACAGGTACAACATACTTACAGTACTCTTACCCTCCATAGCATCCTGCATCAGTCCTGTGACCCTGTGTCCCGTCCCCCCCCCCCCCCCCACAGCCCCCTGCCCTCCCGACATCCTGACTGTGACCCAGGTCAACTCCACCTCCGTCAGCGTCTTCCTCACGGCCCCCAACGGCGCCGGCACCTCCTACACCGTCCGGGCGGTGGGCCGCACCGACGCGCACTCCTGCCACACGGACGCGTCCTCCTGCCTGCTGTCGCAGCTGCCCTGCGGGGCCACGTACGACGTCTCCGCCGTGGCCGCCACCTCCGCGGGGAGGAGCCTGCCCAGCTACAGCGTGCCCCTGGAGACTGGTACGGGGAGCACGCACACACACAGTCTCACACACACACACCGCTTACCGCGTCCACAATGTTCAACACAATAGAGTTTGTCCGCTTCCTCCGCTGGCCTGACCCTCCATCCTCCTCTCCTCCTCCAGCCCCCTGCTGCCCCTCCTCCCTCGACGTGGACCAGGTGACCCAGGCCATGACCAACGTCACCTGGTCCCCGGCCACGGGGGCGCGCTCCTACGTCACCTCGCTCACGTCGTCGCGGGGCCACGCCAGGTGCCACACGCTGGACACGCACTGCCTGCTGGGGTGCATCACGTGCGGGACCAACTACAGCGTGAGCGTGGAGGCCATTAGCAGGACGGGGCACAAGTCGGAGTGCTCCTACCGGGGCTTCTCGTCCAGTGAGTGGACACATGGAGGCGCAACCAAACACACACACACACACGCAGACACACACACGCAAATGCACATACCAGGGCTAATACTAAACGCACAAGGCATATGTGAAAGCACTGTTATCATGGCTTTTATTCGTTATTCGTAACCTTATCATCCTTCCACTCCCCCCCTCCCCCCACCGACCCTAGGCGCCTGCTGCCCCAGCAGCGTCAAGCTCTACCGGCTGACCAACTACTCCCTCCGGGTGTCTTGGCGGCCGTCGGGCCAGCTCCCCCAGACCCGGCAGAACCACACGGTGGACCTGTACGCCGTGACGGGCGCCAATTACACCTGCTCCCCGCCCCCGGGCGCCAGCTCCTGCGACCTGCCGGAGGTGATGTGCGGCGACGTGTACACGGTGGTGGTGTCGCCCCTGGGGAGGGGCGGGGCCAAGGTCAGCTTCTGCCCCCGCAGGATGTACTCCGGTAAGGAAGGAGGGATTGTGTGTGTGCGTGTGTGTACGTATGTGTGTGTGTATGTGTGTGTTCGGGGAAGTTTTGGGGGCTTGTTGGTGATTGTTTTTAACTTTGGAAAGGAGGTTTGTGGAAAGTGTGTACTGTGTATTGGGTGTGTTCGTCACAACTGCATTATTCCATTAGTTTGTTCCGTTGCCACTTATATTTGACTGTTCACTTTGTTGTCCTTTCAGTGTCCTGCTCAGGCAGTAATGTTGGGATGGGTACGTGTCCCCTCACACTTCATATTACACTCATACAGCCAGGTGTGACAAACACTCTAAGCGTATAATATTCTCTTTATTTCTCCTTTTTCTTCAGTGATCTACCGAGGGAAGAGGAGTGGGGAGTAGATCCGGTAAGAGCACTGAGCCGCTTCTTTGTTACACTGACTGCACACAACAGAACTCTTACATAAACTCCTGAGAACCACCATTGTTCCACTCCTTCACACGTAGTGGTGGCACAGTAAATATGAACGAATCTGCTTACACTGGCCCATGTACTGTATTGTGTGACCGCACAACTTCAAGGGTGTCTGGTAACGTCTTTATAAGTATCCATAAACAGGCTCAGTTTATAGAGGCCCAGACAACAATGCGGGCGGAGGTGAGAGAATGGCGATGAATGCGCCGGTTGAACAACAGGTACAGATGGAACGTGTGTGATGGAGGGAGGGATGGAGGGAGTACCGAGAGAGAGGTGTCACTGAAACATGACACACATGTGAGGAGGATTTAAGGCTGGGGATGGGTGGACTTGATTGTGCAGCTGTGTGTCGGAGGTGTAAGAAGAGACAAGACTTTCACTGTTCAAAACGGTACACAAGACCATCAGTAGCACTGCAGCACTCTTCTGCGTAATTAATACTATATGAAGGTACAGCAGATCTGGGGCAAGATACTGTTTGTTCCTGAGACTCGACATGTCTCAAGCGAATGCTCAGAGTATTTTTAATTATTTCAAGTACTATTTGACCCAGGTCTTAATAAATAAACCAAGAAGACTGGCCACTACTCACCACTAGGTCTCAGACTGCAAAAAGAAAACAAAATAAAGATTTACAAGTTAGAACATTGCAATAGATGTTTCCAGCATTTATTGACAGTGAAAAAGTTTCTACTCCCAAATGGAATTCACTTACAGTCAGCAGATACAGAGAAAAACAGGACCTCATTTAGACTCTGTCATCTCACCTGTGTCCTTGTGGTTGTTGTTGTTGTGTCTCACAGGAAACCAGACAATGATGGACAGGAAGTCTGCTTGCATCACTGTGAAGATAACCTCAGCTGAAATATCTCTTTTATCTAAGAGTTTCTCCTCTTTGTTTCTCTGCAAGTTAGTGATTTTGCTCTTTGTAAACGAAGTGTTTACTAACAACCAATCGTCTCAACTTACTGTATGTAGACTCATTATGGTGTATTGTATGAATCAGAAGGAGACTTTTTCAGTAAACATATCCATTTGTATTGTACTGAAGTGAAATCAAAGCTTGTGAATGATAAATTCAGTTTTAAGAAACACTTGAAGCAATCAGTGTTTGTATCCATATGAGTTTGATGTTTTGTTTAATGTTATTTTCATGTAATTTACAGATACAACCACCGCCACTGTAGCCAAGCTGAATTACACTTCACTAAATGATACCAAGCTTGAAATCAACAAAATAATGTTGAATATGAACCTAGGATATCCTCAAACAGGAAGCCTCCATAGGTGTTACGTGTATTTCTGGGTATCTGTAACAAGGGGTGGTTTTGAACATGTAAGTAGGCTACTGTGGAATTGATGCAGACATAGCTAATGCGTCTGCCTGGAGTCATGCATTCCCCCTATAGAAGATATCAGATCAGATTGCCTAGGAAGCGTGATCTTTGGCCTGACTGACTTGTTGTCAACAATAAAACACCCTTTTGCATTACCAATAGTGTGTGTCATCAATCATCATGTACGGATATCATTAGATAAGCACTGACAGTTGAGTTAATAATCTTCCGCAGTTCAGTGTAAGGTTCATGATTTTAAAAGCTTTACTGTTACTGGGTTGCATTTTCTTCAGTTCATAGAGTTCAATTTATTTGAAATCAATTCAACCATGCACGTAATTAAATATTATATTAAACCACATGATAACAGTTCAGTAGCAACTAAGTGAATATTGAACATGATGATGGACGTCCATGGTAGCTATAGCCACAGATTTGGGAGAGGGGCATGGAAAACTGAACCAAATACATACGTTTCCTTGCATTGAAAATAAATATACTGTACTGTATTAACTACAGTACCTTGCACCTACCGTAAAGTAGCAAATACAAGTGCACAGTTCTCCCCCACCACTGACGTATCACTCCTTTGTATCAATGAAGCAGTGGAAGCAAGTCTACAAACCTGGGACTCGTGTGAAGGTTTATTCTGCTAATACATGATATTAAACTTACAGTCATTTTTGTTAATAGTGGGCAAATTATCGTGATTCATATTCATCATTTGTTGATTTCAGTATCATTCGGAGAAGTAAAATATAATTCACTGGTGGTGGTTAGTAGCTGTAAGTTAACCTACATGAAAAATGACAGTCAACAATCTTATAAAGACAAAAGCAAAATCATACTGATATAGAGGATACAAACACTGATTGCTTCAAATGTTTCTTTAAACTTCATCATTCATAAACTTCGTTTTAATCATTCATAAGCTTTGATTTCACATTAGTAGGCTACAATTGTAACAACTGTGTAACAAACTAATGGAACCAACAAACTGAACAAACTAACCAGCTAACTAACTACTAGCTAACCACCACTGGCTAACCACTTGAACGAACTAATCAACTAACTTGCTAACTCAGTAACTTAGTAAGTAACAAAGTTAGTAACTAGAATAACTCACTAACAAAAACGACTGATCCTGTCACGGTGCTCAACAGAGTACTTCAGTCGGTCCTTCATACAGCAGCCTACCAGCCGTTATCAGACTGCTTAATGCATCCCCTAACCTCAGGTAGTGCTCAGGCTCTGTGGACATGACATGACCTTTTTTACAATGTTTGCACACTCTTGCCACTGCTAAAGAACTACTGTTCAATATGTGTTTATTTGCACTCTGGTATATTTAGCTTTTTTGTATATTTGGTATACTAAATTTGTAGCTACACTCTAAAAACTGATGGGTTATTTTTTGGAAACAAGTGTTTTAGTCAGAAAGGTACACAGACTTACACAATTTGTTATACAATGTGTACAACAACTTGCCTCCTTGAGGACATTAAACGTTGTATAAGTCTAAGACAATAGAAAACACTTCAGACCTGGAACGACTGGACCCAATATGTGAAGCAGTAGCAGCTGCCTCAGCCCCCAACGCAAGCTATGTGACACCCATACCTGAACATACCTGACACCTACAGGAGGTAGGTATTGCTGTAAGGAGATGCAAGGCATAGAAGCACAGGGCCAGAGACAATGCCCCCCCTGCAATACCTCATATAGCTCAGAGACGAACACAAACAGCCACGAGGGAGGAGAGAGGGCAGAGGTGTGGTAAATCCATTGTTAACTTGCTGCTTTGTCACCACCTTTACAAAATGCTGCATGCAACAGGCTATCACATTCACTTACATAACGTGCATATACCGGAATAGAGTATGCCAATCATTTGCTCACGGCATGTGCATTACATAACATCTTTGTGGTCATGATTCGGCCATTGATAATCAAAGGTGGCTTTTCACACTCAACAAAAGCATCAGATTAATAAGATTAAGGTTGAGTTTTTGAACCAGAATCTTTGTAGTTTAGAGTATTTGACACTTTGCAAGAATCTAATTCCTAAAATAGAAGGAAGCTAAAAGCCATCCTCATCATGTTGGGGAGGAAGGAATGGGAAAATCAACTCTCTACTAGTACCTCACGGCAAAGAATGTACCTAGCTACAGTAATAAAACAATGACATGCCTAGCTGATTGTGTATTTCCCAGAATCAGCATGTCACCCATCCAGGACCACGTGACTGAATCATCACCATACTTCCTCTTCTCGCCATGTCCACTCTTATTCAAGTCATTTCTGTAATTCTATACCTCGGACAATGAAAGCAAAAGGGTCTTACAACATGCCAAATCAGATTTCAAGGAAGTCCCCAAGCAAAATCCCAAAGATATTCTTTTATAGACATTCTGAGAACAATAACTTCCATCAACACATATTAGACTACTGTGTCATGGCTTTAACTTTAGGGAAAAGCCATTCATTATGCAGATTGTTGGTATTGCTGAATAGATGGGGTGTAGTTAATGACAGCATGGCTCTTTTAGAAAGAGAATACGGTGTGAAGTGGACACCCATCACCCTACCAGGTCACACAAACACACACACACACACACACCTGCTTCTCGTGATGACACAGTAAGCCCACAGGCATGGGGACTCCAACTGTCCTGATTTCGGATGTTCTGATTGGTTCCCAGACAGCCTATCTACCCCAGCACTGCTCAAAAGATTCCAGATGAGCCTCTGTCTCCAGCTCCCATGCGTGGATGTAACTTATTGAATCACTAAGAAACATCATGGAAAAGCTAGGAACTCTATGTTTATCTTTCATCCTACTGTCTTTGACACAGGTAACTATGCCTCAATTTTTAAATAATTTTGTACTTTTCTAACTTTGATTTGCAGACTAATTCATCAAAACCAGACTTGATTTGTGATAGTTTAACACTTTTGTGCTTATATTGTTTTTTTCAGATACAGTATACTTGTGCAGGTGAGTGTTTTTTCAGATACAGTATACTTGGGCAGGTGAAGCTTTGGGCTCTTGTGGAAACATCGTAGAGGTTGGATGTTGTCACTGGTGTTTTGAATGGTTCACGTGTTGTATTTCATAGAGGGATTATTGTCAGTGCTATACAGGTACTGTATGTCACGTTAATGCAATACTACACTGATGTACAGGTTTAGTACAGGTTAATTCATCTGTTTCATGGAAACGCAAGTTTTATTTTTATAAAGTTTTTTTTTAAATTAAGGCCACAGCACTGTGATTTAAGCAAACTTTGAATTATTCATAGCAACACCTATGATCTGAATAAGGTTATAGTCAACCTACAGTATTGGTAATCAAGCTAATGTTCCTTGATCTGAAAATAGGCCCAACAGAATAATTTGAGTTCTTCTGAATAGCATATATTGTATACCATTTAACTTAGGGACCACACCACTAAGCAGATCTGTATTATTAATTCTAATTCTATTTTTTTCTTTTCTTTATTTCCAGAATGTACAGGTAAAATAACGTCAGTAACGTCTCCCACTGCATCGTCACTCACTGTACAATGGACTACTACTGGATCAATGTTTACTAGTTTTATCCTGGACCTGAGAGTCGTGAACAATACGAGTGTGGCGCCAGTTATGGTCACGCTGACTAAGTCAACCAGGAATAAAATGGTCCAGGGATTGCAGCAGGGGAGTACCTATGAAATTACTTTGAAAGTATTTTATTTTGTGGACATGATATGCAAGGATAATACAACTGCAATAACAGGTATTTGTGCTCGCTTTTCACATTATGACATTATTTTTATATACATACATTTTTATTTTTTGCATATTCTGAAATGTTACTACAACTACAGTACCTAAAATATCCTACCTTTTTCTTGTTCTCAAGTCCCTGCCACATCGCAAATCACTCTTTCCAAGGCTATTTCGAGTACCACTTTAATATTTGAGTGGGAAAAGGCTGCTGGAGCCGATGAGTATATTTTGTTCGTGGAGCTGCTGTTGGAGCCCAAAACAAAAGTCAACGGCACCTTCAGCTCCCTGGGTGGACAGATAGACGGCCTCCAACCTTCTACCCTCTACAACTGCTTTGTCTTCTCCTCGAACCGGGCGGGTCTGGGGGCCAGCAGCAACATCAAGACTATCACAACGTGTGAGTAAAATAGACAAGGTTTGTAGGCCCCAAAAGCTAAATGGGATATATTGTAAGCAGTCTGTGTCAGAAATAATGAGGTTTGTCGCAAGTTGCATGTCATAATATCAGAGGGTGTACAGGGATAACTGAGCTATCCTCTTCCCTCCTCCTCTGTTCTCCTCTCCCCTCCTCTCCACCCTCTCCTCCTCTGCTCTCCTCTCTCTTCTCCTCTCCCCTCCCCTCCTCCCTCCTCCTCTCCTCTTCTCTCCCCTCCTCTCCACTCTCTCCTCCTCTCCTCTCCTCTCCCCTCCTCTCCTCTCTCCTCTCTCTCTCTCCTCTTCTCTCTACAGTGGTTCAGCCTCCCGGAGGGGTTGCGATCGAGTCCACGGGGAAGAGCACCGCCCGTCTGACCTGGTTGACCGTCCCCTCGGTCCTGAGGTACCAAGTCAGAGTTACGGACGAGGATGATCCAAGCGTGGCTTCCACCATCAAGAACACCCCCTCCACCTCCATGGACATCAGTGGCCTGCAGCCCTGCTCCACCTACACTGTGGGGGTGTCATCGCTCAACTCCTTCTTGGTGCCCGGAGAGGCTTCCAACGTCACATACAACACATCTAGTGAGTATTCTAGGGCTGGTCAGGAGAGGAGAGAGATGGAGGGAGGGGGATGGATGGCTAGATACATAGATAGATAGTAGATAGATACAGTAGATATACAGTAGATAGATATTTAAATTAAATCTTTTCCTATCTATTGATCGATCTATATGGGAAGACAGACAGACAGTCCTGCTGACGGACAGGCAGACAGACTAATCTGTGTGTGTGTGTGTGTCTCAGCCATCGAAAAGGTGACGTCAATCACCGTGGTCTACACGTGCTCCGGTCGCATGGTAAACGTCACCTGGGGGGAGGTGTTGGGCGCCAACTCCTACCGGGCCAGCGTTCTGGGCAGCAACGGGACGTCCCTGTCCTGCAACTCCACCTCTACCTCGTGCCAGATCACCATGCTGGACTGCGGGGAGCGGTACCATGTCCAGGTGGAAGCCATCTCAGACGACTGCATCAGCACCTCCAACATCTCCAAGTACTTCGAAACAGGTGAGGGAGAGTCTTCCCCCCCCTCTCTCTCGCTTTGTCCAGTCTTCTCTCCACCTGCCTCCCTCTCTCTCTTTCCCTCTCTCTGTTTATCTAGTATTGTCTTTCCTGTCCTCTCTCTCTGTCCTTTTGTCTCTGCTTCTCTCCCACACATATATATACGTATGGACCCTCATACACACACACACACACACACACACACACACATCGCCACAGCCCCCTCCCAGACATACCTAAGCCGTCCGCCGACAACTGATCCCTCTGCGTGGGTCCTTAGGGACCTCCTCCAGGTTCCTCCCAGAGTGTCCTATAGTCCCGTCTCCTCTGGGACACCGGCACAACAACGCCCTCACACGCCCTCCCCTCTGCAGCCAGAGACCAGGCCGGCGCTCCAGGGCTCACTATGCTCCATAAGCCCCATTCAACACTGGGAGTCTGACGAAGGGTCAGCTGTAGTATGAGCCGGGCCCAGTGAAAAAGTTAAGAGGACGGGCAGTCCGAGTCAGAGCCTGCTACCTGAGGCTGGGTGGGGCACACCTCTACCCTACGTCTCTACCTTACGATAGAACGATAGAACGATAGACAGACAGACAGACAGACAGACAGACAGACAGACAGACAGACAGACAGACAGACAGACAGACAGACAGACAGACAGACAGACAGACAGATAGATAGATAGATAGATACTTTATCGGCTATCTTTACTTTATTGTCTATACTATACTATAGTATACTATTCCTCTCTACCTACCCCTTGCCTCTGTACCTAACCCCACCTCACCACCTAACCCTCTCTCTAACTAACCCCATCCCTCTACCTAACCCTATCTCTCCCCCAGGCCCCTGTCCTCCTGTCAATCTGAAGCTGATGAATCCGTGCGGAAGCAACGTCATCATCTTCACCTGGGATGCCACCAACAATACCGCGAGTTACGTGGCCACCTCGGTGGCACAGGACGGGACGCCGCGCGAATGCCGTACCGGCGGCACCAAGTGTTTCTTCACCTCCAACATCGTCTGCGGAAACGAGTACACGTTCACTGTCTACTCCGTCTCTGAATGTAACAGTGGGCCCAGCGAATCTGTAATGATCCAGACCAGTGAGTAGTATGTCAGCGTGTGTTCATGTGTATGTGACGAGTGCGTGCGCGTGTGAACGAGTTTGTCCCCGTGTATTCAAAACCATAAATTCTCTACACCCCTCCCCCGCCACCCAGGCCCATGCCTCCCCGCCAGCATTAGGACGTTGGCGCAGTGTAGTTCCGAGAACCTGACCGCCAATTGGGACGTAGCAGCGGGCGCCCTGTCCTACCTGGTGGAGGCGCAAGGTAACAACGGAGACAACTACAACTGCACCACCAACAAGACCAGCTGTGCCCTAGCCTCCGTGGCCTGCGGAGAGGTCCTGAGCATCTACCTCACCGCCTCCAATAAGAGATGCCCCACCAGGAGGATCCTGGGGGAGCCGGCAGAGACGGGTGAGTCGGCCGTGCCGCAGCTGTGCTCTGGGGCTGTACAGTTAGACGGATGATCATACTGTACCCAAAGACATATTACCGAACAGGCCTACC
Organism: Borostomias antarcticus; assembly: GCF_949987555.1. Taxonomy (NCBI): domain Eukaryota; kingdom Metazoa; phylum Chordata; class Actinopteri; order Stomiiformes; family Stomiidae; genus Borostomias; species Borostomias antarcticus. The sequence goes on from NC_140257.1 coordinate 13,254,352, forward strand.
GGGCCCAGGCCCAAGACCTCAGGGGGCCCTTTGCATTTGTTGTTGAAATTTAGGGTGAGATTCCTTACACAAATATTAAAAAAAATACATTAACATTTTGAACAGTTTATAGGGGCCCACGTCTTTTACAAAAAGAGAGAAGCTTGGGGCCCATTTTTTCATGATCCGTCTATGACTGTACCTACGGTGTATTCTCCGAAAAACAAAGTGTTGACGTAGACCATTTTACAGGGGGAACAACCTTTGGTTGTTCCCCCTGTAGGGGAACTGCTCTCTTAAAGCCCCTTTTTGGTAACGGGTAGACGTTTTTCATCAATAAAAGATTCTACCAGGAACCCAAAATAAAGTTCTTAAAGGGTTTTTCAAAGGGTTCTCCTGGGGTCAATTGAACGAGCCCTTTAGAACCCTTTAAACTCTAGAGTGTAACGTGCTCAGAGGAGCCTGACTGGTGATGAGCCTCACCAATGGTGATAGATGTTAAGGGTTAGGGTTATAGATGTTTAGGGTTAGGGTTATAGATGTTTAGGGTTGGGGTTATAGATGTTAAGGGTTAGAGTTAGGGTTATAGATGTTAGGGTTAGAGTTAAGGTTATAGATGTTAGGGTTAGAGTTAGGGTTATAGATGTTAGGGTTGGAGTTAGGGTTATAGATGTAAGGGTTAGAGTTATGACTATAGATGTTAGGGTTAGAGTTAGGGCTATAGGGTTAGGGTTATAGATGTCAAGGTTGTTTTATAGTCTAAAATGCCATGAACCAGGGGTAATCTAACAGTAGGTGGGACTTCAGACTGCCCTGTCTGTCTGTCCATCCATATCTATCTCCTGCCTCTCTCTTTCTGTCTCTCACCTCCCTTCTTCCCTCCCTCCTCCCACCTCCAGTCCCCTGCGTCCCGATCAACGTGACTGCGTCCACGGACTGTAGGCCGGACTCTGCCACCATCAAGTGGGTGAACAGCCGGGGTGCGGCGTTCTACATCGCCGTGGCGACAAATGCGGCCGGCACCACGCGCAGCTGCATGGCAGTTAGCACCATGTGCGTGATCAAAGGCCTGGGCTGCTCTCAGACCTACAACGCCACGGTGGTCGGCACCAACTCCAAATGCAACAGCTCCCTGAGCGAGCAGGTCTCCATACAAACAGGTGAGGTTGTGGCTACGCAAACACACACGCATATATATACAACCACACACACACACACACACACACACACACACAGACGCTCACTTACACATACAGTACAGGTAAAGTCCATTTCACTGTTCTACCACCTTTATCTACACTGATGTAAAAGTTGATTAAATCTTATCCTATTTCTTCTCCTTCCCTCTCTTCTTCTCTCCTCTCTCCTTTTCCTCTCCCCTCTCCTCCTCTCCTGTCCTCTCTCCTCCCTCTCTCCAGCCCCCTGCCCCCCGGTCAGTGTCGAGGGTCTCCGGGACTGTGAAAACAACAAGGCAGTGATCAAGTGGCAGAGCGAGCGGCCTACGGGCTCCTACGTGGTGACCATCGAGGACCAGGACGGAGGCCTGCTGGGCTGCAACAGCACCGACGTCAAAAACTGCACCATCCAGGCGCCGCGCTGCGGGCAGACGTACAGCATCAACATCACCTACGACGACGGACGCTGCAACGTCACCTCCGCCCCCGTCAACATGGAATCAGGTACGGTACCGCGTGGCTGGCCTTAGGGCGCGTGGGGTTATGAAGCGATGAAAAACTATACATTTTGTATCGTCGCTGGCATTTTACAACTACAATCAGTAGTTCACCAAATCAACCCCTTCCCTTCCTCTCTCTCCCTCTCTCTCTATCCCTCCTTCTCTCCTCCTCTCTCTCCCTCCCACCTACAGTCCCGTGCGCTCTCAAGGACCTCACAGCCTCGGTGGCCTGCGACACGGGTCTGCTGACGGCGGACTGGACCGCCGCGCCGACGGAGCAGAACTACACCACCGTGATCACCTCGGGAGCCGGCGAGCGCGTGCTCTGCAACTCCACGCGGCCGCAGTGCGTCCAGGAAGGCCTGGCGTGCGGGCGGGCCTACCAGGTGACGGTGTTCACCGTCCAGGGCAGCTGCTTCGGCCTCCCCGGCGCCGAGGTCAGCGTGCAGCAGGGTGAGTTCGGCGGCGCTGTCGGACCTACAGTAAACGTAGGCCTGCGGTTGTCTTGCGCCCGTAGAATCAGTGCGTAGAAACATACAGATGCTGACCTCATCCCTCTACCCCCCTCCTCCAGTCCCATGCGCCCCCTCCGACGTCACTGCCACGCGTTCCTGTGGCGACGACCAGGGGACAGACATCAAGGTCACCTGGTCGGCCAGTCTGGGCGCCGATCGCTACACCGCCTTCACCGTGGGTTTTAACTGCTCGACCGTTGGGACCTCCTGCAGCCTCAACGGCCTCCTGTGTGGGCGGGTCTACACGGTTGCCGTGGTGGCGGCCGACGCCAACTGTACCAGCCAACAGAGCATGACCGTCACTCTGAGCACAGGTGCACACTGGGATACCTAGACACACACACAAGCACTTGTGCGAGCAAGCAACTGTGCTCAGCAATGCCATAACTTCAGTAAATCGCCATGAGTGAAGTTCACATCACACATCGGTTTAGGAAAGTGGACCATTCTAATTTCCTTTATTATGACAGTAAAGTTACCCTGCAGTGTCCTATGATGGTGCGTTATGTATTCTCATCCTGCTCTCTCCCCGTGTCTCTGCTCTGACCAGTCCCCTGCCCTCCTGTCAACCTGGCCAGTGTGCTGGACTGCTCCACTGGCTCCGCCCTCCTGTCCTGGTCTCACAGCCCCAACGCCGTGTCCTACAATGCGACCGCCGTGGGGCCTGGTGTCGCTTCGCTCCCCTGCAACTCCAACACCACGTCCTGCCAGCTGAACGGCCTGGTCTGCGGCCAAGTGTACAACCTCTCCGTGACTGCCTCTGACGGAACCTGTGTCAGCAACTACAGCGCCCCTCTCAGCCAGGAGTCAGGTACTGCAACTGGCTTTTTTTTTTTTTTGGGCGTGCCTGATTTTTCCAGTGCTGTTCTCCAGTTGTACCTCTGTCTTTACTTCCTCTGTCCCTTGTGGTCAGCGTGCAAAAGAGATCTGGCCTGAATGAACAAGGCTTTTTACCCGAACAGGCAGTTGATCCTCAATAGAGGATAGCCTACAATTGACATGCACTTTGCCTGAACTGATATTTATGATGGCTGCTACAGACGATTTTGGATTGCTGTTTATGTTTGTGCTTTTATGTGTCTCTCCCATATGTGTTTTCAATATGTTCGGTACAACAAATTGCTTCTTTGAAGACATTAAAGTTGTCTAAGCCCACTGCTGTGCCCCCCCCTCTGCTCCAGCGCCCTGTGCACCGGTCAACGTGCAAACCAATCTCAACTGCATCACCAAGAAGCTGACGGTCAGCTGGGACCTTGCGGCCGAGCTTCTGAACTACACCGTCTACGCCAGAGCTAGGGAGCATCCTGTGGTGAAATGTTACGGCACGGCCGTAGCCAGCTCCTGCGATCTGAGTGGTCTGCAGTGTGGCCAGGAGTACAACGTCACCGTCATGGCCGCCCGCGGCAGCTGCAACGGCTCGATCAGCGCCCCGCGGACTGTACGGTCAGGTAAGAAGGCTTCATATGGACGCTAGTGAGAGGAGATGACTTATAGTCTGCCTACACAGATATTATACCCACATCACAAGCTCAGTAACACAGTAACACAACATAGTAATGTTAGCCCCGCTTGGCTTGAAACAGCCAGCCAGCCCACATAAAGTTGTTTGGAGTCAGTTTCATGAACTTGTTCATCAAGAAAAACGACGACAGGAACAAGTCTTTATTCAACGCTCCTATTTTGTCCTTGGGTAGTGCCCTGTGTTCCTGAGAACCTTGTGGGGACCGTCGAGTGTAACTCGGACCGCCTCCAGATCTCTTGGAGCGCTGCGCCCGGCGCCACCAGGTATCTCAGCCAGATAATGGGTCCTGATGGGTACTATCGCGGGAAAGACACTACCGCACTCAACGGCTCCTATTCCGGCCTGCGGTGCGGCAGCAAGTATGACATCACTGTGAGGTCACAGGATGACCAGTGCAACAGCTCCGTCAGCCAGGCTTCCGTTACAACAGGTAGTGTGAAAGAATCATCAATAAAGAGATTTATTTGATCCTAGCAGTGTTTGTGTATATATATATAGAGAGAGAGATCTCATAGAAACTCTGTTTCCCATCAGCCCCCTGTGACCCAGTCAACGTGATCAGTGTGCTCGAGTGTGACACCAACATGGCGTCTGTGTCCTGGAATGCCAGCACTGGGGCTGTGGCCTACACCGTCCTGGCAGACTGGCAGAGGGGGTGGTGCGTCTCCAACAGCTCCTCTTGGTGTCGGCGGAGCTGCAGCTCCATCAACACTTCCTGTCAGCTGAGCCAGCTGCGCTGCGGGTCGAAGTACAACCTGACGGTTCTGGCCCAGGGCCAGGGGTCCTGCAACAGCACCGGAAAAACCAGCTCCGTCCTTACGACAGGTACAGAGAAAGAGGGGGAAGCGGTGTGTGTGTGTGAGAGAGAGAGAGAGAGAGGGGGGGGGGGGGTCCTCTCCGTCAGTATAGCATCAGCACCCTTTCTAGAAACAACATTCAACGTCTCGTCCTAACCCACTCTCCATGTCTTTCTCCATCTCTCCATCCCTTTCTCCGTCTCTTCATCTCTCCATCCCTTTCTGTCTCTCCATCCCTTTCTTCATCTCTTCATCCCTTTCTGTCTCTCCATCCCTTTCTCCATCTCTCCATCCCTTTCTCCGTCTCTCGATCTCTCCATCCCTTTCTCCATCTCTCCATCTCTTTCTCTCTCCATCCTTCCTTCAGCCCCCTGCCCTCCCACTGACCTGAGCAGCAAGCTGCTCTGCGGCTCAGACTCCGCCTCCCTGTCCTGGGCAGTCACCGTGGCCGCCACGGGCTACGAGGCCAGCGCCAGCTCCTCCTCAGGCGGACCCCCGGCCGCGTGCAACTCGACCGCCGGCGCTGCCGCCACCTGCGTGTTGACGGACCTGCGCTGCGGGGAAACATACACGGCGACCGTCACCGCCAAGGATGACCAGTGCTCCAGCTCACCCAGCGCCGACTACATCTTCCACACAGGTACACGCGCGTGCGTGTGTGTGTGCGAGTGTGTTTGTATGTGTGTGTGTTTATGTGTTACTAACAGAGAGAATGAGAAATATTATAAATACAAGATATCCTACATTTTACTTCCACAACCTCTTGATTTCTGACTCAATCCCAATCCAAGTATCCATGTCACCATGTACTGGAACACAGCAGAACGAAGCAGTATTTCTGTCCTGCATGTATTCAGACCCGAAGTTATCTCCGTGCCGTAAAGTGGATAGATTAAATAAGAAAAGAAAAGAATGACTGAATGACAGTAACTCCCCCTCCACCCCCCAGCCCTGTGCCCGCCCACTAATCTGCGTGGCGAGGTGAACTGTAGCGCCAGCTTGCTGTCACTCTTGTGGGATGCCAGTCCGGTGCCCGGTGCCAGCTACATCCTGCACTCCCAGAAGCTAGGGGGCGACAACGCCACCACGGAATACCCCACCCCAAACACCAACCTCTCCATCAACCTCCCGTGTGGCGAGAAATACGCCTTCAGCATCGCCGCCAGCGACGCCACCTGCAACAGCAGCCTGAGCCTCCCCGTTGAGTTGGATACAGGTAGGTGGAGGCGGCGCGTTGGCCATGGAGGCAGTGAAAACCCAGACACACTCGTCGAAAAATCAATGAAAAACTGAATAAGCAAAATGTTGGGAGATCATTCCTTTAGATTTCGTTTTTTTTTATCATCAACTGTTCATTGGCGTCGTTCATTTCTTACAGAACATTAGAAGTATCAAATAGACAATAATCAGACAGAAGCTCGATGTCCCTCAGTCATGGGTGTATTAAACCACTGTGCTCACCCCCCAGCCCCGTGCCCCCCCAGCGGCCTGGTAGCCCGTGTGGACTGCGGCGCCAACCGAGCCCATCTCTCCTGGGCGGAGAGTGGCGGAGCCACCTACTACGTCGCCGAGGTGACGGGAGAGCACGGCCACGGCGACTCCTGCGTGACCAACGGCACGTCTTGCTCTGTGAGGCTGCTCTGCGGACGCATGTACAACGCCACGGTGGTGGCCGCGACGGCAAGCTGCAACAGCAGCCTGCACGCCGCTGTTGAGTTTGACTCGGGTAAGTCGCATTCAGACACACACATGCAGGCATGCACACTCCAACAGTCACTGCCACTCACTCACACACACTAATACACACACACACTCACTCTCTTCCCTCTCCCTAAGCTCAAACAGCATCTTCCATATTTCTTCACACTCATAAAAATAAGAATATTGGAAAATAAGAGAAGGGCCGGCAGCTGAGGCTACCCGGCCCCTAATAAGTATCCACAACAGAACTCTCCAGAAACAGGTTCAAAACAGGATAATCAACCCGACAGGGCACTAACTAGCTGAAGTGTCCTGTCAAGTCCCTCCTCCTCCTCCTGTTCCTCTCCCTCTGTCTGTACCACAACTTCCCATACTTCTTCAAAGTCCATTTTATTGGCTCTCAATATTTGGACCATGAAAACATTCATGGTAAATTCTAGTAGCGTACCGTTTTTTCAGACCATTTCCAGATATTGAGGGATACAATCTTCAGACATACAATACTCTCTGTAGAGTATTAACCATGTGTTCTTCTTTCTACTCCGCCTGTGTGTGTTTGTGTGTGTGTGCGCGCCCACAGAGCCCTGTGTGCCAGCCAATGTTGAGGCCAGTGTGAACTGTGAGAGTGAAGATGTGTCTGTGTCCTGGGATCCTAGCGACGGATCTAACTACACGGTGGTGGTGCAGGTAACCATTAACTGCTCTCCGACAGCAACCCCATGTTACAGTAGGACCAATGATGACCAATGATCACAGTTACAGTAGGACCAATGATGACAGTTACAGTAAGACCAATGATGACCAATGATGACCATTGATGACCAGTGATCACAGTTACAGTAGGACCAATGATGACCAATGATCACAGTTACAGTAGGACCAATGATGAGTTACAGTAAAATAAATGATGACCAATGATGACCGTTGATGACCAGTGATCACAGTTACAGTAGGACCAATGATGACCAATGATCACAGTTACAGTAGGACCAATGATGACCGATGACGGCAGTTCAAGTTACATAGATTGCCATGAATAATGTCATTAAAATCCCATATGAGTGTCTCTCTATTATAATTGTTTAAATCAAAACAGCCGAAAGGACCTTTAAACATGCACACTTTGGAACACTATACATGTAGGCTATGTACGTAACCTTGACATCCAGGGAGTCCTAACAGCTGTCCTCTGTATTCCGTGGTCTCCCAGGGTAACGCGGGCTTCCCATCCTCCTGCAACACCAGTGGACAGGTGTGTGTGTTCAACAACCTGCTCTGTGGTCATGAATACAGCATCACCGTCAGCGCCAATGAGGGCAGCTGTCGTAGTGACCACAGCAGCCCCATCACCGTGAAGACAGGTATGTAGGAAAGAGAGACATCTTGAAGCCGGGCACAGATAACACAGCCAGGATGAGAAACATGTTGCAGAACATTGTCAGCAAACCAAAAACAACATTCTATGTCGCTGATTTAACTTTGCTGTCCTCAGTGCCTTGTGAGCCTCAGAACGTCTCTGCAGTGCTGGATTGCAACAACAACACGGCCGTGGTCTCCTGGGAGACGAGTGAGAGGGCGCTGTTACACCATGTGACTGCGGTCGGCACTGACGGACACAACATCAGCTGCAGCAGCTCCTCTGACTCCTGCACGCTACCCAGCATGCACTGCGGCCAGCGCTACAACCTGAATGTCACCGTCCTGGACGGTTTCTGCAACAACAGCCAAGCACACCTCACCTTGCAGACAGGTGGGTGTTGTGATGATGCCATGCTATAAGCCGAAGTGTTTTGAAATGTAGCTGATTTTCCCATTTTATACCCTCCATAGTTTGAACAATAGCTCCTAGCTCTATGTTTAGCAGTAGTTCTCCCCAAAAAAAAGGCGTTCCAAGCTGTAGCCTCTAGTGATGGAGACATGTACATGTTCTTTTGCTCCCATCATCCCTCTGACTCTCGACCACCTCCACATATCTGCAGGTGAGGATGGGGATGAGAGTAGTATTAGGATGAGAGATGTTGTGTTGTTGACAAGAGTGGATATGCTAGCTAGACACATCAATGCATGACAGACTTCATTTACTAACCCTGTCCCTTTTACCTCTCTCTCCACAGCGCCCTGTGTGCCAGTCAACGTGCAGGCCAAATTGGACTGTGAGAGTGGAAATGTGTCTGTGTCCTGGAATGCTAGCTACGGAGCCACCGGCTACAGCGTGTGGTATTGGGTAAGAAGAGTCACGGCAACAGCCAGTTTAACCCTTCACACTCAGAGAGAATTTAATTGTCAGGGCAGGGAAAGGGGGCTGCCACAACATCAATGGTCCAGGTACCATTAACTGGTCTCCGACAGCAACCAAATGTTAGAACCAATGAAGCACGTGTCATCAGAGTTAGATACTGGAAAGTTTTCTTGATTTCCATGAATAGTCACGTCATTAATTAAAGTATTAATTTTAAGTAATACTTTGGAATTGTATACATGTATGTACATAATCTTGACCTCCAGGGAGTTCTAATGGCTGTCCTCTGTGTTCAGCGGTATCACCAGGGTATCATCATACACATCAGCGCCTGCAACACTACTGAAACGATGTGTGTGATCAGAGCTCTGCCATGTGGTCATGAATACAACATCACTGTCAGCGCCACCGACGACAACTGCACTAGTGAACACAGCAGCAGCGTCTCCGTGAAGACAGGTATGTAGGAAAGAGAGACACCTTTAAACCGGGCACAGATAACACCATGGGCGTCGGAAGGCAAATGAAAGTGGGCGGGACACCAAAAGGGGGGGTCTGGGGGCCCTCCCCCATCAAATTTTGAAGCGAAGAGATGCCAATTCCTGAATTCTAGAGCATTTTTACAGGTGGTTCGATACTTTTATCTGGCTATAACGAGGAGAAATATCAAATAATGTTGTATATATACATGATGGCTGGCTGGCTGGCTACGTGCACACACACACAAGATCAGCCGGGACGAGAAATACATACAGAATTTGACTGTTCTCCCCCCTCCCGAATATTTTTTACAATATTCGTACGAATTTACTATTCGGGAAAAAGCTACTATTTGTGCTCATCCGAATACCGTATTCGTATTCGGGCACACCCCAACTAGCTAGACACATCAATGCATGACAGAATTCATTTACTAACCCTGTCCCTTTTACCTCTCTCTCCACAGCGCCCTGTGTGCCAGTCAACGTGCAGGCCAAATTGGACTGTGGGAGTGGAAATGTGTCTGTGTCCTGGAATGCTAGCCAAGGAGCCACCGGCTACAGCGTGTGGTATTGGGTAAGAAGAGTCACGGCAACAGCCAGTTTAACCCTTCACACTCAGAGAGAATTTAATTGTCAGGGCAGGGAAAGGGGGCTGCCACAACATCAATGGTCCAGGTACCATTAACTGGTCTCCGACAGCAACCAAAAGTTAGAACCAATGAAGCACGTGTCATCACAGTTAGATACCGGAAAGTTGTCTTGATTTCCATGAATAGTCACGTCATTAGTTAAAGTATGATAACAGTGCTACTCTATAATAATGTTCAATCAAAACAGCCAAAAGGACCTTTAAACATGCACACTTTGGAATTGTATACATGTATGTACGTAATCCTGACCTCCAGGGAGTTCTAATGGCTGTCCTCTGTGTTCAGTGGTCTTACCAGGGTATCATCATACACATCAGCGCCTGCAACACTACTGAAACGATGTGTGTGATCAAAGCTCTGCCATGTGGTCAAGAATACAACATCCTTGTCAGCGCCACCGACGACAGCTGCACTAGTGAACACAGCAGCAGCATCTCCGTGAAGACAGGTATGTAGGAAAGAGAGACACCTTTAAACCGGGCACAGATAACACCATGGGCGTCGGAAGGCAAATAAAAGTGGGCGGGACACCAAAAGGGGGGGTCTGGGGGCCCTCCCCCATCAAATTTTGAAGCGAAGAGATGCCAATTCCTGTATTCTAGAGCATTTTTACAGGTGGTTCGATACTTTTATCTGTCTATAACAAGAGGAGAAATATCAAATAATGTTGTATATATACATGATGGCTGGCTGGCTGGCTACGTGCACACACACACAAGATCAGCCGGGACGAGAAATACATACAGTATTTGACTGTTCTCCCCCCTCCCGAATATTTTTTACAATATTCGTACGAATTTACTATTCGGGAAAAAGCTACTATTTGTGCTCATCCGAATACCGTATTCGTATTCGGGCACACCCCTACTAGCTAGACACATCAATGCATGACAGAATTCATTTACTAACCCTGTCCCTTTTACCTCTCTCTCCACAGCGCCCTGTGTGCCAGTCAACGTGCAGGCCAAATTGGACTGTGGGAGTGGAAATGTGTCTGTGTCCTGGAATGCTAGCCAAGGAGCCACCGGCTACAGCGTGTGGTATTGGGTAAGAAGAGTCACGGCAACAGCCAGTTTAACCCTTCACACTCAGAGAGAATTTAATTGTCAGGGCAGGGAAAGGGGGCTGCCACAACATCAATGGTCCAGGTACCATTAACTGGTCTCCGACAGCAACCAAAAGTTAGAACCAATGAAGCACGTGTCATCACAGTTAGATACTGGAAAGTTGTCTTGATTTCCATGAATAGTCACGTCTAATTAAATCAATCAAAACAGCCAAAAGGACCTTTAAACATGCACACTTTGGAATTGTATACATGTATGTACGTAATCCTGACCTCCAGGGAGTTCTAATGGCTGTCCTCTGTGTTCAGTGGTCTCACCAGGGTATCATCATACACATCAGCGCCTGCAACACTACTGAAACGATGTGTGTGATCAGAGCTCTGCCATGTGGTCATGAATACAACATCACTGTCGGCGCCACCGACGACAGCTGCACTAGTGAACACAGCAGCAGCATCACCGTGAAGACAGGTATGTAGGAAAGAGAGACACCTTTAAACCGGGCACAGATAACACCATGGGCGTCGGAAGGCAAATAAAAGTGGGCGGGACAACAAAAGGGGGGGTCTGGGGGCCCTCCCCCATCAAATTTTGAAGCGAAGAGATGCCAATTCCTGTATTCTAGAGCATTTTTACAGGTGGTTCGATACTTTTATCTGGCTATAACAAGAGGAGAAATATCAAATAATGTTGTATATATACATGATGGCTGGCTGGCTGGCTACGTGCACACACACACAGTTTGCAGGTTAGTTATTCTCCAAGTAATGTGAACATTAGAGCCAGGCATTAGCATTTGTCACAGTTTACTCTGCTCGGGTCTAGATTCAGATGAAAACGCCCGTGCAGTATTGCAGGTGGAGCAAACCAAGTGCCGGCTACTACCGGGGGGGGGGGGGGGGGGGGTCCAAGTGATATAGTGACCAAAAAAATGGTACATGCTGGTTTCAAAAAAAAAAGAAAAGTGTCCTCACACACTGAGTCATTAAATATTTCAGTACATAGAATGTATGTACTGAATTTGAGTAGATAAGTGCAGAAAACAATGGTAAAAGTGGGTGGGTCCAATATTATTGGACCTAAAAAGTGAGTGGGACTTGTCCCACTCACTTATAATGGTTCCGACGCCCATGGATAACACAGCCGGGACGAGAAATACATACAGTATTTGACTGTTCTCCCCCCTCCCCAATATTTTTTACAATATTCGTACGAATTTACTATTCGGGAAAAAGCTACTATTTGTGCTCATCCGAATACCGTATTCGTATTCGGGCACACCCCTACTAGCTAGACACATCAATGCATGACAGAATTCATTTACTAACCCTGTCCCTTTTACCTCTCTCTCCACAGCGCCCTGTGTGCCAGTCAACGTGCAGGCCAAATTGGACTGTGAGAGTGGAGATGTGTCTGTGTCCTGGAATGCTAGCCAAGGAGCCACCGGCTACAGCGTGTGGTATTGGGTAAGAAGAGTCATGGCAACAGCCAGTTTAACCCTTCACACTCAGAGAGAATTTAATTGTCAGGGCAGGGAAAGGGGGCTGCCACAACATCAATGGTCCAGGTACCATTAACTGGTCTCCGACAGCAACCAAAAGTTAGAACCAATGAAGCACGTGTCATCACAGTTAGATACCGGAAAGTTGTCTTGATTTCCATGAATAGTCACGTCATTAGTTAAAGTATGATAACAGTGCTACTCTTTAATAATGTTCAATCAAAACAGCCAAAAGGACCTTTAAACATGCACACTTTGGAATTGTATACATGTATGTACGTAATCTTGACCTCCAGGGAGTTCTAATGGCTGTCCTCTGTGTTCAGCGGTATCACCAGGGTATCATCATACACATCAGCGCCTGCAACACTACTGAAACGGTGTGTGTGATCAAAGCTCTGCCATGTGGTCATGAATACAACATCACTGTCAGCGCCACCGACGACAACTGCACTAGTGAACACAGCAGCAGCATCTCCGTGAAGACAGGTATGTAGGAAAGAGAGACACCTTTAAACCGGGCACAGATAACACCATGGGCGTCGGAAGACAAATGAAAGTGGGCGGGACACCAAAAGGGGGGGTCTGGGGGCCCTCCCCCATCAAATTTTGAAGCGAAGAGATGCCAATTCCTGTATTCTAGAGCATTTTTACAGGTGGTTCGATACTTTTATCTGGCTATAACAAGAGGAGAAATATCAAATAATGTTGTATATATACATGATGGCTGGCTGGCTACGTGCACACACACACACAGTTTGCAGGTTAGTAATTCTCCAAGTAATGTGAACATTAGAGCCAGGCATTAGCATTTGTCACAGTTTACACACACACAGTGTGCTGTCCTCACACACTGATTTATTAAATATTTCAGTACATAAAATGTATGTACTGAATTTGAGTAGATAAGTGCAGAAAACAATAGTAAAAGTGGGTGGGTCCAATATTATTGGACCTAAAAAGTGAGTGGGACTTGTCCCACTCACTTATAATGGTTCCGACGCCCATGGATAACACAGCCGGGACGAGAAATACATACATACCCCGTGCAGGGACTGGACACGCGTTGTGATGGAACACCCAGTGCTCCTGTCACATTCACTACTGGTATGATGTAAATATCTACAGTAATCACATCCAGGCATCCCTGCCATATTCACAATTCACAAATCTTTCTTATATCCGTATGGATCTTCCAGACAGTTTCTAAATGCCCTCACCCCCCCCCCCCTTTCCCTCCATCTCTATCTCTCTCTCTCTCTCTCTGCCCCTCCCCAGTCCCCTGTGTGCCCCAGCATGTCGAGACATATGCAGAGTGTGAGTCCCACATGGGCTGTGTCAGCTGGGCTCCCAGCGAAGGTGCCGACACCTACAACGCCTGGGCGGTGGGGACTGGCGCAGAAACTCACGTGTGTGTGAACAACATCAGCTTCTGCACCTTTAACGACCTGCGCTGTGGGGTGAACTATTACGTGCGCGTGACCTCACAGGACAACACGTGCACCAGTGCCCATAGCAACGCCACCGTCATCCATATGAGTATGTTGTCAGATGCATGTTTTGTTTTTTAGGAGTTAGCAGTGTCTCCTATATCCTGGTGACCATTTCAGAAAAGTCATTTTTCTACTTAGATGGGATGCAAGCGGGTTGTTCAAAAGTGACGAATCAAGTATTAAGTCAATAAAATAGTAATAAACAAAACTAGAAATGGTGCTTGGAAAGTACAAGCCGATGCCCATGAATGTGTACGCGCACGTGCGTGCAAGCAGGACATGTTTGGTATTGCTGCATTCATTAGGTTGAGAGCTTTATGCCAGTCCAAACCCTGTGTCTCGGTGACCTTCCCAATGTCAAGATATGGCCGGTTGGGCTCGTGGACCCGCCCTGTGATTTGGATCTGCTCCAGAATTGAATGGGTTCTAAGTTGGCCCATGCTACACCCCTCCACCGAGTTTCATGAAAATCGGTCTGGTAGTTTTTGCGTAATCCTGCTAATAAACCAATCAACCAGTATGTAAACCAATAAACCAACACACGCCACCGAAAACATTACCTCTCACCCTGTGCTGCCCTGGGGCGGAGGTAATCAGTAAATGTCAGAATCTTCAGTAAGAATTTTTACCCCCCCACCCCCCCCCGCTCCACACACACACACTCTCATCTGTCTCTCTCTCTCTCTCTCTCTCTCTCTCTCTCTCTCTCAGAGCCCTGCCCTCCTACAGCAGTCAACGCATCCTTGGACTGCCAATCCAAAACGGCCACGGTAACCTGGCAGAACAGCAACGGTTCAGACTCCTACATAGCCACCTTCAAGACCGACGGCGGCCTATCAGAGACCTGCGCTGCCATAGAAAGCCCTTGCAGCGTCCACTGGGAGCCTTGTGGGCAAAACATCTCTGTGTCCGTCATCGCCTCAAACCAGTTTTGTAACTCCACCCCCAGCCCACCCACCCACCTGCAGTCAGGTGAGAATAAGACTCAGTCAGCATGGCTGAAAACAAACGTGGGTCAGCCTTTTACATGTCGGGAAGCTTATGAAAGAAAGAGCATACGACAATAGTTATACTATATTGTATTATTGTATTGTAGAGTTACTTATTTCTGTCCTCTCGCCCCAAACTCCCCTGTGTCCCCAAGAATGTTTCCGTGGTTGTGGAGACTGTGCCCTCAGTGAGGCTGTAGTGTCCTGGTCTGCCCACCAGGGGGCGATGTCACCTCTCCCTCATCCCCCTCCTGCTCCTTTCCCTGTGTCACTCGTTCCTCCTCTTCTCCTTCATCCCCCCTCCTCCTCTCTCCGTCTCTCACTCCTCCAGCTCCTCCTACTCCTCTCCCTCCCATAATACCTCTGACATCCTGTAGATGTTCTATAGCCCTCAACATCCCTCTGACACATTTCCTCTGCCCCCCCCCCCTCCTCCAGTGCCCTGCCAGCCCCAGGGAGTTAACGGTAGCCTGGACTGCGTGACCAACTCTGCCTGGGTGTCGTGGAACCCTCAACCTGGCGTGAGCAGCTACACAGTGATGGCGGTGGGGGATGGAGGCTATAACTCCTCCTGCTCCACCTCCAACTCCACCTGTGAGGTGCCCGACCTGGCCTGCAGCGTGGTCTACAGGTTCAATGTCACCGCTAGCAACGGTCACTGTGACAGCCCGCCCAGCGCCTCCTTCGACCTGGCGACAGGTAACTAGACTAACGTTGCCGCAGCAACGAGTTGGCATTGAACGAGGAGTTAAATGCCAACGAGAAAGACAAAAGATGAACTGTGTGTATTTATTTACCTCAATCTGTTTGTAAGGATATAAAAATCTCTTCTTTGCTATCAAAGTAAATTGACCTAACTTAAGACATCACTCTTTTGGACACGGCTCTCCTCTCCCCATCTCCTCTCATCCTCTCCCCCTAACCTCCTCTCCACTCCCCGCCCCCTCTCCTCATCTTTCCTCTCCTCTCCTCCTCTCCACTCCCCGCCCCCTCTCCTCATCTTTCCTCTCCTCTCCTCCTCTCCCTCTCTCTCCCCCTCTCTTCTCCTCTCCTGTTCTTCCTCTCTCCGCTCCCTTCCCTCTCCTCCTCTCCCCCTCTCTCCCTCTCCTCCTCTCCTCCTCTCCCCCTCTCCTCTCCCCTCTTCTCCTCTCCTCCTCTGCCTCTCTCCGCTCCCTTCCCTCTCCCCCTCTCCTCCTCTCCTCCTCTGCCTCTCTCCTCTCCCCCTCTCCTCTCCCCTCTTCTCCTCTCCTCCTCTGCCTCTCTCCGCTCCCTTCCCTCTCCTCCTCCTCTCCCCCTCTCCTCTCCTCCCCCTCTCCTCTCCTCCCACCCCCAGCACCCTGCTCCCTCTCCAGCATCACAGCCACTGCCCAGTGTCACAACAACTCCATCCTGGTGGTCTGGGTGCTCATGGAGGACGGCGGGGGAAACACAGTGTACACCGCCATGGCTGAGGGCAGCGACCGTAGCAACCTGTCCTGTAGTAGCGACAACACCAGCTGCGTCCTCACGGGGGCGAGATGCGGCCTGCGCTACACCGTCATCGTGTCGGCGTCCTCGGACTCGTGCAGCGGGCTGAGGAGCCCCCCCTACAGGATCAGCATGGGTGAGGCAGAATAGACCAGGTCAATGTCCACGATGAGACCAAAAGACCATGAAAACCTAGAAATGTTCTTCTAACCTCCCTCTCTCCACTCTCCCTCTCCTGCTCCCTTCTCCTCTCCTCCCTTCATCCTCCTCTCTTCCTCTCTCCTTACTCCTCTTCTCATCTATCCTCCTTTCTTCCCCCTCCCTCCTCCCCCCTCTCTTCTCCTCTCTCCTCCTTCTCTCCTCCCATCCCTCCCTTCAGAACCCTGCCCACCACAGAATGTGGTCATTACTTCTGACTGTGAGCCCCACAGTGCGCTTGTGTCATGGACGGCGTCTCCGGTGGCGGAGATGTACCTGGTAACGGCCACTGGGACAGACGTGCGTACGTGTAACTCGTCGGTCAGCAACTGCAGCCTGGAGGAGCTGAGCTGTGGTCAGCAGTACAACGTCTCCGTCAGTGCCTGCAATATAAACTGCACTAGCGTGGCCAACCAGAACGCTACCTTCAGCACAGGTAGGACACACACACACACACACACACACACACACACACACTCATTTATTACTAGGATGTTTGGTATTTGATTTTGAAACCTCTCCCTCGTCTTCTCTCTCTCTCTCTCTCACCTCCTCCCTCTCTCTCTCTCTCCTTCACCCTCACCTCCTCCCTCTCTCTCTCCCTCACCCTCACCTCCGCCCTCTCTCTCTCTCTCTCTCTCTATCCCTCTCCCTCCTCCCTCTCTCCCTCTCCCTCACCTCCGCCCTCTCTCTCTCCCTCACCCTCTCTCACCCTCACCCTCTCCCTCTCCTCCTCTCTGCTCTCCTCCCCCCAGCACCCTGCCCGCCAGCAGGTCTCTCGGTGACGGTCCAGTGTGCCAACCAGTCGGCGGAGCTTTCCTGGACGTCCTCAGCAGGTGTGGCGCGGTACTATGGCCTCGCCCTGGCGGAGAACGGCACGGCACTGGGCTGTGAGAGCGCGGGCTCCTCCTGCAGCATCGCGGGGCTGGAGTGTGGAGCACAGTACAACGTCTCAGTGAAGGTCTCAGACGGGACCTGCAATAGCTCCTACAGCGAGCCTCGACTGGCCAGTGCAGGTAAGACTGCCTCCCCCTTATTCACACATATAAAAACACAGAGAACTGAAACGCTACAATAGGACTAATGTAATACAAATAACGAGAGCCAATACAGCATCATGTAGGCTAACCCAGAATCTCCAGTATCTTCAACACTACAAGCAATGTTTGCTCTTGAATGTAGCTGTCTGTAACACAATACAAGTCAAATGCCAGATCATGGAATATATGAATAGCCTATAATAATGAATTGCTTTCTGAATAATAGTTCTGACTGTGTCTCTCCTTCTCCCTCTCTCCAGTCCCGTGTCCCCCATCTTCTGTGAAAGTGACCTTCCGGACCATGCGCAACAAGATCCAGGTGCTGCATGTGTATTGGTCCAGGGTCCACTGTCCCCATGTCGAGTACATGCTGAAACTGACGGGCCACCTGCCGCACGGCGACGACTCCCGCTTCGAGCTGCTCTCCGATTGGACCCAGTCCACCATCTTCGAGATCCCCCTCCCCTGCGGCTCGGTGTACGAAGCCACAGTGACGGCGAGGAACCCTGCAGGGACCAGTGAGCCCTCTCAGGCACTCTCAGGAACTACAGGTAAGGCACAGGACTGAAACGTATTACGGCCATGCTGAAATGTACCTTCTCGTAAAAACACCTCCCATAAAGATGGTTATTGAATGTGTCTCTGGGCCATAGATGTGTTGACAACCCTTTAAATATGTAAACAATACGTAAGTGGACCTGTTTCTACGCTGACTGCTGATCATACATGTATGATCGGCTGTTCTGTTCACACAAGTTCTATTATTGTTACAGGCTTTCAGACCGAGCACATCTGTATGAAGAAGTCCTGTTGTGTAGTAATAACATTATCGTAACTCAGCCTAACCATACTTCACCCTTGTCTCCCCCCCCCTCCCCAACCCCCTCCCCCCCCCAAGCCCCTTGCCCTCCGCTGAATGTCACTTACACCGGCCCCCTCCCCACGGCGACCCTCTCGTGGAGCCTCTCGCTCTACGCCGACCTGTACACTGTGTTCGACATTGGCGGCGTGGTGCGCATGGAAGTGAACTCCACGATGGAACTGTCATATCCGGTCCCGAACCGCAACCCTAGCGACCTGCAGGTCGTCGCTAGCAACAGCGCCGGAACAAGCGACCCCCCCGCCAACGGTGAGTAGAGTAGGGCCGTGTTGCGCCAGTAGAGTAGGGCCGTGTTGCGCCAGTAGAGTAGGGCCGTGTTGCGCCAGTATATTTCAGTTTAGTTTTATGGCGCGTTCCAGGCAACCCGTAACTCGTGTTTTTCCGACCTCCTACACGTGAAAATGCTCTGGAATGGCAGTCTAACCCGTAACTTCCCACCCGGCAACTGGGAGTACATCGATCTGTACGAGTTCACGGGTGGGAAGTTACGGGTTAGACTGCCATTCCAGAGCATTTTCACGTGTAGGAGGTCGGAAAAACACGAGTTACGGGTTGCCTGGAACGCGCCATAAGCTACCGTACGATAGGCTAGCTACCGACTTGGACGTACTTACCAATGACTTATGCCTACTTACTTGAGTATGTTCGCACAAGCTACTAGGCACGTTTACTTGCACGTCTACCTGCACGTTTAGTGTGTGCTTAGTGTGTGCGTTTTACTGTTACACTCCGGCATATTTGATTTCTTGTTATTTTTGGATTTCACTTTAGAGATTGTATTTTTGGTATATCTCATTGACTTTGTCCTTGCGTGATTATTTATTTGTCCTTGTGTAGACTACTGCTGCTGTAACGATATAACTTTATTGATATCTTGTCTACAGTGACTCGTATACTTCCTTGAGGAAGAAGCTGCAGCTAGCCGGATGCAAACCAACCCCTCCCCCGCGCGGAGACTCCGCTTCTCAAATGTGATTGTTCTTTGCCAAAACGTCTGGTGTTGTCAGTATGGTTCATAATATTATGTCAGTAGCTTAATTTAGATATGCAGACACCAAAGTGATTGTTTTCAGTTTGCCATATGCTATAGAAGCATGGCTATAGATTCTGAGGCTGTATCAGGGAGCAGTGTACAGCCACTGAAGACAGCTGAATACTAGGGTTACTAATACTAGGGCTAGGGGTAGATCCACTTATGTGATGCTAGGGTCAGGAGGAGTAATGGACAACATTCCTTCATCTGTGTATCGATTAGCTTTTGTTTTAGTTGTGATAAGCTAACTACAAAGTAGGATACCATTCTGAACTTTTTAAGGGAGTAAAAGAAAAGCTTGAAATGTTTTTTATATATATCTTTGCAATGTTTTCTACACTTTTTCACTAACATTTTATACATTTTCTCTACTTTTGTAAATGAAAAAATAGCTTTATCTTTACATAATATAACCATCCAAAGTGTTTTCAACTACAGTGAATGTATAATGTACTATGTGCCATTTATTGATTTTTATTTAACAAGGCAAAACAAGTCTGTAAAAGGAATCTGAAATAAAACAAATTAAAAAAAATAAATCAACAAGGCTGTCTGTCGTCACATTGTTTCCTCATCTTCTAAATCCAGCATCCACCCTGGGTCACCAGTCACTTCATGTGAGAACCATGATGGTGCATACTGAATTACAGATTAATCATCCACCCTGGGTCACCAGTCACTTCACCATGTGAGAACCATGATGGTGCATACTGAATTACAGATTAATCATCCACCCAGGTTCACCAGTCACTTCACCATGTGAGAACCATGATGGTGCATACTGAATTACAGATTAATCATCCACCCAGGTTCACCAGTCACTTCACCATGTGAGAACCATGATGGTGCATATTGAATTACAGATTAATCATCCACCCTGGGTCACCAGTCACTTCATGTGAGAACCATGATGGTGCATACTGAATTACAGATTAATCATCCACCCTGGGTCACCAGTCACTTCACCATGTGAGAACCATGATGGTGCATACTGAATTACAGATTAATCATCCACCCAGGTTCACCAGTCACTTCACCATGTGAGAACCATGATGGTGCATACTGAATTACAGATTAATCATCCACCCTGGGTCACCAGTCACTTCACCATGTGAGAACCATGATGGTGCATACTGAATTACAGATTAATCATCCACCCTGGGTCACCAGTCACTTCATGTGAGAACCATGATGGTGCATACTGAATTACAGATTAATCATCCACCCTGGGTCACCAGTCACTTCACCATGTGAGAACCATGATGGTGCATACTGAATTACAGATTAATCACAATTCTAAATTGGTGACAGTTTGCCTGGTATAATCCCCTCAGACCTGGGCTGTGTCATCTTTGCCCTGCAGCTGTGTGCTTTGATGCTAAATTTCATTCTTCCATCGGCATGATCTGGTGGTTCACCATGAGCCTGTCTGCTATAGAGAATCACTACAAGGGAAGAACAATCAAACCAAGGATTCCTTCCGTAAAAGTATTTATTAGAAAACAAAATGCAACAGAGCAATAATCCAAACACAGCACAATGTCAACAGGGCCCAGTGTGTGGTATAAAGTCACCTTGGCTGGCTGCTTAACAGTTTTAAAACATTCTCAGAACCAGTATGTACAAAGCCATTTGGAACTTCCCAGAGAGAAAAAACAAAACAAAACATGAAATTAAAATGCCTTTCTTCTCAATTCATTTGTCTCGGGTGAGGACTAACTAACGGTTTACGGAGAGATATGAGAAAGGGAGGGATGGGAAAGCCAAGAGAGATCTACATAAAGCAACACTACGTTGGCCAAAGACGACAAGTCGAGGTGTTTGTTGTCGCTAATTACTTTTTTTTTCTTCTCTTTTTAAAACATGTGACACACTAGACAACCGGGTAAAAAACAAAGAAAGAAAAAACTAGAGGGGGAGAGAGAGAGAGAGAGAGAGAGAGGGGGAGGGAGGAGAAGAGTGGGGGGGTTGCGGCAGCGGGCTAGGGGGACTCGCCCCGGCTGCTGTGTGTCGTCCTCTCCCCGCCCCTCTCCGCGCTCTGGCTGCTCCGGTGGTCCCCGTGCTTGGCGTGCTCGCGCCCGTTGTCGGCCTCGTGCTGCCGGTGGCCGCCGCGCTCCTTGCTGCCGCTGCGCTTGTGCGCGCGCTGCTCTCCCTCCTGCTCCTTGCTGCGGCTGCCGGCCTTCCTCCTCTTGCCCTTCTCCTCCCCGCGCTCCGCCTTGTGCCTCCTCTCCCTGCTCCTGCTCCGGCTGGAGCGCTTGGCCTTCCTGTCCTCCCTGTGCCTCCCTCTGTCCTCCCTCTCCTCCCGGTGTCTCCTCTCCTCCGTCTCCCCCCTGCTCCTCTTGTCCTTGGACCTCTCCCTGTCGCTCCCCCTGTCCTTGTGGTGGTCGCGCTCCTTCCTCCTGCTCTTGTCGTTCTCCCCTCCGTCCCTCTCCTTCTCCCTGTCCTTCCGCTCGGCCCGCCGCTCCCTGTTCCTGTCCCCCCCCCTGTCCCGGTCCTTCTCCCCCCTGTCCCGGTCCTTCTCGCCCCTGTCCCTGTCCTTCTCCCCCCTGTCCCTGTCCTTCTCCCCCCTGTCCCTGTCGCGCTCCTTCTTCTGCCGGTCCCTCTCCCGCTCCAGCTCGTGGTCAAAGGTCGGGCCGTGGCGGTCACGCTCGCGGTGGTGGCTCCGGCTCCGGGAGCGCTTCGGGGACCTGCGGGGGCTGGGGGTTCGTCTGGGGCTCCTGAGAGAGAGAGAGAGAGAGAGAGAGAGAGAGAGAGAGAGAGAGAGAGAGAGAGGGAGGGAGGGAGAGAGAGAGGGAGAGAGGTGGAGTTAGAGAGAGAGGGAGGGGGAGAGGGGGGGGAGGGAGAGAGGTGGAGTTAGAGAGAGAGGGAGGGGGAGAGGGGGGGGAGAGAGAGGGAGAGGGAGAGAGAGAGAGAGAGGGGGAGTTAGAGAGAGGGAGAGAGAGGGGGAGTTAGAGAGAGGGAGAGAGAGAGGAGCACAGAAACATCACAAAACACGCAGTGATCAATTCAAAGCCGTGACGTGGACCTGTTCTGCAATAGTGCAGGCTATATGTGTGAATATATTTACTGTATGTACACACACACACACACACACACACACACACACACACAGGAGAAGCCTAGACCATAGATGCATGACTTCAGAGCGTGATCAGCATCATCCACCCCGCAGTCGCTCACCTGGAACGCCGCCGTTCCAACGGCCTACCCGGCTCTTCCCCGCCGGCCTGCTCCTCCTCCTCTTCCTCCTCCTCCTCCCCCTCCTGGTTGGCCTCCTTCTGGGGGACCTTCCGGGGCCGCGCCTTCATCTGCTGGTCGATCATCTTCTGCACGGGGACGGGGATGCGGGGGAACAGGGTGGAGAACCACTCCAGCTTGGTGAGGAAAGAGCGCAGCATCTCCCCGATGGTCATCACGCAGCCCCCGCCTGCCTTCACGTCCAGTTCCTGAGAGGAGGGCAGGGGGTGGGGGGGGCAGAGGGAGGGGCATTCAAAACTTTTAATTAGTCCACGCGGTCAGACGGGTGGTCGTAACTCAAAAAGGCATTGAATTAATGTTCGGCACAACTTCCTAGTGTGTTGTTTTCAGTGCTCGCCTCCATGACTCAAGTAGAGATTTGTGATGACCAAGTACTGAACCTTCACCTCTGTTTTCATCAAGCTTAATCTCGCAATTATCCACTAGTCAAATGTGCTTGGTTTAAAACTGTGTTCAGTAGCTGCTAGCAGTAGTATGTATGAAAATGGGGGGGGGGGGGGGGGGATTGTCTCAAATTTGTCTAATCTGAACTGGCTGGCTGGCTGGCCTCCAGAGTCTGTGCAAACACTGTGAGCTCCCCTATAACAAAAACAACCCTGGGGGTCCAGGCAGAACAGCCTGCTATTCCGGGTTACACCATATTCAACATGGGGATAGTTCTGTACAGGTGGGGGGAGATGTACCTCCCCAGAGTAAGCACAGAGTGGAGGAGGTGGCTAGGTAGGTAGGTAGGTAGGTAGGTGCACTCCAGATGAATAGAAACCAGGTCTACAGGGTAGAGAACAGCTGCTTTGCACTCACACACGCAACCCAACAGTGCTGAGATACATTATCCAATTCCCTGCTGCGCAACGGGCATCTAAAGAGGAGAACAGGGGAATTAGGCAGTTGGGTAGGATGTCAATAACGATAGAGTTCAAATATAATTCATCAGAACATCAGTAGGCCTGGTTGCACAATCGAATGCTTGAATAGACTGAAGACGGTCTATAACAGGGTCCCTCCCCCTGAACCTTGTGTGTGTGTGTGTGTGTGTGTGTATGTGTGAGAAAGAGAGAAAAGGAAAAATGTGAGAAAATACTTAGATGGAGGGGAAACTGTTCTAAATTTCAGTAAAATCCTGTACAAATCATTTTGTCTAAATTTAGGTTTGTGCAACAAGTCCTGACTACATCTGGGTAAAGACAGAGGGCATGCCTTGAGCTATTACGGTTTACTCTACGTCATGTATACTTACCCTGCCAGACCCAGCAGCTCAGCAGTGCGTGAGTAACCTAGCTACTCAACTTTAAGATGGTGTGTGTGTGGGGGGACAATTAAGCCAAATGAAGGCAAAGGTGAAAAATCAGCTAGGAGCATCACATTGGGGATAAAACATAGCATTTATTTGAGAGCTGTCATGCGACTACTACTGTGACTGTGGAGAAGGAAAGATGAAAGTATTACCCGTATGGACATACCTCCTCATCATCCAGGAAGCCATCATACCAGTCCACCAGGTCGGGAGGGGGCTGAGTGTATCTGGGGACACACACACACACACACACAGACATACATACACCAATACATAATTTTGCAGACTCCTCAGGAGTGAAAGCATAATTCCCCCTAAATGGTTTTAAATAACACAAAAGTATCCTTTTGGA
Organism: Borostomias antarcticus; assembly: GCF_949987555.1. Lineage (NCBI taxonomy): Eukaryota > Metazoa > Chordata > Actinopteri > Stomiiformes > Stomiidae > Borostomias > Borostomias antarcticus. Next base: position 13,278,484 of record NC_140257.1, read on the forward strand.
AAGAGTAGCGTGTGATTCAATTACACCCACACTAAAACATGACAAAACAATATGACATCATCCTATACAATCACAACCGCAAGATGGCTGCCAAGAGTTAGAAGACCCTCAAAAGATAGTCAAAATGTGTCTACCATTAGGCCTGAACCTGTACTTCTTTGTAGGACTCTTCTCTCAATCAAAGTAAAACCAATATATGAATCTATTCATCCATCTATCCATTCCCCAATCCTTCACCTACCGTATGTACATGAAGCCAAGTGCTCTGATGTAGGGCGAGTCTGAGTGAGTGATCAGACCCATCACCTGCTTGCGGGTCATCTTCAGGGTAAATAGTTTATACAGCAGGCAGAAGGCTGTGGACACGATACCCCCGGTCCCGACGCCACGCACCTGTTGAGAAGAGGGGACAAGGGTACTTTGATTTTGCAAAACTATGTGAGGTGTGACGGTCAAGGTCTGTTTCTCTACCGTAGTTGGGCATGGCTAGGAGAAGGGTGGACCTGGGCCCTTGAAAACGTCTCAGGATCAGCTGCAAGTATATCCCCGCTGCCCCGCCAGAGGTTTGGGTTTTAGGGCCCACGAGACCTTTTGTTCAAATCCAATGATGAAATATAAATCTGCAAGTGCCCTTGAGACCAATACAAAGATGACTTATCCACGGATTTTCCAGAACAAGTGCTGTCATTTAGACACGTATTACAGTTCTACCATACAGGAAATAGAGCATGGCGGTTCGCTGTGGGGGGCCTCAAGTGTTTGCTACTGTTCAGGATGGACAACTTAATGAACTCATGATGTCCATCTCTTGGGAGCATAAAGGAAGGGGAAGGTAAGAGGCACGTACTTCTAACTTACCCCTCCGCACATTCCAGTCTGTCCAGCAGTCTTGCGGCTGCCTTTCTCCCAGGGCTCTACATGGGTCACCTAAACAATAATAAATAAGACAAAACAATGTTATATATATATACACAACATTATGGCCCAATAAATACAACATTTAAATTATTAGGGAGGCCTCTTAAGCATATTTAGTTGCCTATTTGGCGAATTAGCTGGTATGATAGCAGCAACGTATAGACAACGTCAGCCTACACAAACACCTTACATAACACCAGCTAGCTTGTTCGCTAGCTATCCGCGTTAGCTAGCAAGCTAACCCTGAACGAGAGGAGAATGGACATTTGCCGCCAACCATTCGTTTTAACTAGCTAGCTAACGTTAGCATAGCTCCATACTAGTTCATTTGTTTATTGGCGAGCTGATTCACGTATGGGATCTTGCTGGTGTTAACGCCGGTTGCTTGAAAACCAGCACATGATCGTAGCTAGCCAGTCAGATAACCACAAAGGTTAGATTAGTTAGATAGGAAAACACAAAAGCAAGTGGATCCAGCTAACGCGAGCTAACACTCATAATCTTAGTGAGAGCTAGCTGGTGATTGCTAGCTAGTTACCTAGTAAACTATGCTGAAATGCAGACATCTCAATGAAAATGTTATACAGCATCGAAATAGAAGTGCATGAGTACCATAAAAACACATTAGCCGGATGTTTAATTGTGGCATGTATATCTGATCAACCAACGTTAGCTAGCTGCTACATGGCTAGCGTGACGCTAGCTAACTCAAGTGAGCTGGTTAGGCTAAACGAGTACGTTACCTTGAAATAGATCTCGTCCACAACCTCATGGTAGGTTTTCAGTTCATACAGTTGAACTTTGAAATATGGAGATGATAGCACGTTGGTGAGGATCATGGGATTCAAGTTCATAGTCTTTTCGTTGCCCCACAGAGGCAAGACGTTGCCGTGTTTCCCAGGGGCAGGCTTGCTGACGGCCTGGGCTTGTTGCTGGTTCCCGGCTACAGTGTTGTTGGCCATGATGCAGATGGATCCCACGCTGCCGGGCCGAGGAAACGGCCTAACCGCTGAAGATCGCTAGGTTACAAAAGCGATAGTTCTGACTATAACGCCATTAAAATACTATATTTAACTTTAAATCGTTCCAGTAAGCACCACCGACGTCTGTAGAATGAATAATAGACAAATGGGGAACTCTTCCGCGCCCGACTGCTGTGGGTTGGCTGGCTGCCTTCCAGATCTATATGTCGCGCCCCTTGTGGACAGTGAAAAACGAACCGTAACTAGATGTCTGATATAAACTGTGGATCAGATTTATAGATGGATCAAATAAGACAAGATTTCCGTGGAGGAAAATTGGGATTTCAGCAGTGGGAAAAGTAGCCTACAGCAGCAGTGGGAAAGGTACAGCGGAATAGATAGAGAAGAGACTAATACAATAAATAGTTAGGCTATATTAACAAACTGTTCCTGACCTTCCAATGCATTACAAATAATTATATTGTTTCTTAATAATAATAATAATAATATTAACAATACTATTACTTATTTGCTGATAATAATATTTGTTTATAAGAATCCGCAGGGTGAATGTGGGGCATTTGGGAAAATATAGGCTCATTTAGCCCGACCTCACTTCTTTGACTACCGAATCCTGCACATTTCTCCACCTGATAATCCTATGGAAACACCAACCAGTCCCCTTTAAGTTATGTTGCAGAAGGTCAGGAAATGAGTCAGAATTTCCAGGAACATCGCCTGCCAGTGACTATCAGGGCCTAATAGCCTACACCTATGACAGTCAGTCATCTGGGCCGCAGAAAGTTGAACCCCTCCTGACACCCCCGCCCACATACACACGCATAGTAGCCTAAACAGGAGTACAGGGAGTGGTGCAGTCCAGAGAGCTTTCAGTTTGGACCCAGTCCAATGCAATTAGTTTGAAGAAATTGTGAAAATGCTGCATATAGCATCTGGTGGTGTAGTGTAGTAAGGGTATATGGTACAGGGGTATAGAGAATATATTATTATTATTATTATTATTATTATATGGCCTATATATATTATATATATATATATATATATATATATATATATATATATATATATATATATATATATATAAAATGAGTGAGTGGGTAGGTATCTAGCCTAGTGTGTGTGTGTGTATATATATATATATATATTTATATACACACACACACACACACACACACACACACACAAACTAGGCTAGCTACCTACCCACTCACATTTTATTTCATTTATATAGCTACTTCATTATCAACATAACACTGGAAGCACCCATCATACAATAACCTAAACTGTACATCCAGCATCATGAATTTCAGACTTGTTTCTGTCTGTGAAATGTGGAGTGTGGAGCAGCAGAGGAAACTAAATACGTCTGTTGGTGATGCAATTGGTTTTATTCATCTACTGTATGCTATATTACAGGACAACACAGCTTGTGCTTGTACATTAGAACAGACATACAGCTTATTGAAATAACTACATTTCAACATTTAGAACACTGACTAATACCATGCCCTTTTAGGATCACTCTAAAACAGTTGTATGTGTCAGTTATGTGTTGCTGTACAGAAACGGAGGATATCAAAAAGCCACACAATGGTGACATAAAATGGGCTCTGTCTGCGTATAAGGTCACTTCAGCTCTGGCAATGAAGCAATGAAACGTTTGGCTTCATCATATTCATGTTCCATAATTGCCCTCTCATATTGTTCTTTTGGGTGTACAAGGTAGGCTGCAGTACAAAAATAACACTTCTCTCTCTTTCCATTTCAGATAAATCTAAGACAAGATTATACCATATACAACAAACTATGAGCCATAGCTTATGAGCCAGCCATAGCTTGTTTTATACAGTATAAACTAGGCTTTAATGACTGAATCAGCATACCTAACAGGTACATGCCATCAGTGTGGTTGAAAAAGACCACACTCGCATTACAGTAGCCTATTGTCACACTCAACAACAAACTCTTCAAACATAATTCAATTCAACAAGATCATACAAATAGCCTTCATACAGTATATACAAATAAATCACTAAACATATAGTACAATGCAAAATAACTTTAACTAGTGGTTGGTAAAACTCCTGATATTTCAATTAGTTGAGCACTTTACTCACTATGAAATTCTCTTTTGAAAAGTTAACATTGTTAATCGTCCCTCATCAAGCAGAGCTCATATCAGTTTCTTGCTTCAAAATATGGCAATTTCTATTTCCTCGTCCATGTAGCCTACATTTTGACATTTACAATATATGCTACACCGTGTAAGGAGGACCGTTTGTTTTGTGATCTTGGTCCACAATAGGCTCTTTGCACAAGCTCCACTACTTCCTGAAATTCTACAGGCATATTTATTTCCTGTCCTATACGATTGGATGGAAGTGATTCATCAGGTGTGATCAGGTATGCCGCACACCTGATTAATCACTTCCATCCAATAGTATAGGACAGGAAACCAGGAAACAAGAATGTCTGTAGATTTTCAGGAAGTAGTCGAGCTTGTGCAAAGAGGCTATAGGGCTGCTGTAACCTCTCTATCGTGATCTCTTCGGCGATCTTAAGACTGACACACACACACACACACACACACACACACACACACACACACACACACAGCGGTTTTGACTGATGTAGGCCTACAAAGGGAAGCAAATCAGCTTTTGGAGCAAGGCCAGCTGGTTTCGCTTCCTTGACCTTAAAACTGTCAATGGAAATGAGCACTCAGGATATGATGTTACCTGGTAATAGGTACCCATGTTGTGTAAAGAACAAAAGAGAAAGTCACCTGATATGCCTGTTTATTCATCTGGGGGATTGCACAAGTAGCAGGGGACACATCGTTTAGATTATGTGGGCATCTGTACATTATGAAACAGGGTGTGGCTCGGCTCTGTGATGAAATGATAAAGAGAGAAGGAGAAAGGCCAGGGAAAGTGGAGGGAGTGAGGGGGAAGCAGAGAGAATCAACATCAGACAGAGCTGAAGGTGACCTTGCAGCCGGAGAATCTTCTGGCCTGTGTGGGGTTTAAAAGCGCACATTTAAAACAGCGCACGTCAGCAATTAACAACAATAAAACAACAGATCAAAACTCCCGAGCAATAGCCGTGAACTTTTTCATTTCACTATTTTTCAACTAAATAATATATAAGCATTTCAGATAGAAAGAGTAGCCTACAGTAGATAGCTCATTAGCCATATTCCCCAACTTATTTCAACATCGCGGACGACACGCCATGCAACGATGCCACAGACGTTCCAGTCTGGACAGACTGGTGACTATCACTGCCCGTCACGGCCTGGGTGTTTACGGCACACAGTCTCCTCCCTTCGCCCGAGTCATCGAAAAGTTTTGGGAAAAGCGTTTTTCCACTCCCCTCTGTCAACACTAGGGAGAGCAGTCGTGCAAAGGAGCTGTTGATCTGACTCACATCCATCATCTGACTGCTGGGGTTCACACTTTGAAATGCATGTCTCTCAGGGGGGAGTGAGGGACCAGTCCCCCCCCCCCCCCAGTTGCCTACTATATAACATCTGTCACATCAATATGCAGCATTGCCAGCTATCAAATGTGAAACTGGGGTAGGCTACATTTCAAATATCCATTTTTTTTCAGCGTCAGTTATCATTGGTACTGGCAGCGACCACCATAGTTATTGCTATTCTATTTAAGAGTCAAGGCGAGACCTCGTGATTGTTCCAATTCATACATTATAGGCTACAAAATATAAAATAAAGAGAATTAATCGGGACATACAAGCCTAATCTGGAACTTCTTGAAAGTCTAGGAAAAATGATATTGATGATAGCTGATGCTGCTGCTGCTGCTGCTGCTGCTGATGATGATGATGATGATAGCTAAATGGGTGACTGATTTTGTTCAGCCGGTGTTCTGAATAGTTGTCATATACCTCCTCAGGATGACCTACCAGCCATTATGTTATGTTCAATTCATGCTGTCAGGTAGAAAATGTCTATCAGAATGTCATATGACCCATTTTATTGTGCTTAATTCATGGGTAGCGCATCCTGTAGGTAGGAACTTTTGATAGGCATTTCAACATTCCTACCTGACAGACAATAAAATGCTACACAGTAAAATGGGTCTTAGGACATTCTGAGACATTTTCTACATGATAGTAGAGAGGACTTCGACAGGACTGAAGTTGGTCCTGATGAAATGATTAACATGAACCAAATGGCTACACGGATGTCATCGCCGTTGGTTCCTTTGGTTCACCTCAGCTTCACCATTGTCCTATGTACCATTTAAATGTGTTTCAATTGTGTGTTGTATGTTGTGTTATCTATAGCATGTGTGTTTTGAACTCCAGGAAGACTAGCAATGACTTTACTATGTTAGCTAGTGGGGGATCCTAATAAACTTAAATGTAAAGGTTACTGAATGCTTTAGCTATCTTTTGGCTTTCCTATCCGTCTAAATTCACCATCCGAACTGTAAGTAAATGATGCAGTCAATCTGTAACTGTACTCTGAAACCAGGAGTATGATTTATGTAATGCTGGCAATTGTCAAACATGGCGGACTCTGACTCAAAGAGAGAATGGAGACTGTGAATTAGGAAGAGATAATTACCCATTCCCCCCATTGTACTGTGACCATGGCATTGGCTGTGTATCAAGAGTGCAGTTAAGTGGCAATTCATAATCCTTAATAATGACCTGCTCCACTTTCCCCTCCAATCACACACTTGTTCCTTTTTGGCAAAAACTATGAGTTGATTAACAGATCCTGTCCTCTCCCAGAGTTCTCAGTTCATCAGTCGAAGGAAGAGTCCTAATGACACGCTAGGAGTGCACAGAAAGTAAAGCTGCTATGCACACAAGTATTACCCCCCCCGACACACACACACACACACACACACACACACACACACAAAGAGCCACAATTACACCCCCCCCCCCCCACACACACACACACACACACACACCATTAACACAGTACCAGAAAAACCAAAGGGGACTTACTAATTGGACCGAATTTCACTGGGCCAGGCTCGAAAATTCCAGCCATGGTTTGTACAGGCCCTGCTTTGTTGTCCCGTTGCTGGTGTTTGTTCGCTTCTAGTGCTGTGTTAACAGTTATCCTTTTTTCACCGCTGGCCTCTCCCCCACTTTCTCTCTCTCTCCCTCCATGAATTTCATGAAAGGCTTTGGACATGCACGAAGCACTGTTAGTCCGACTACTCTGAGGGGCACACTCTGACGGCTCTCTCTCTCTCTCTCTCTCTCTCTCTCTCTCATAGACACACAGCCACACACTACAGGAGGAGCACGGACATCCAGGATGAACTTCGAACCTCCTCTGAGGGGAACCACCGTTGTCATCTCCACTGTCAGGAGACTTGTGCTTCTTCCATCTTATCATGTTCCTCAGTGCTGAGATCTACAGGCCTGGCTTTCCGTTAACCAAAACACTGCCTGGATACAGAAGGAGACGGAGAGAAAGGGAGACTGAAAAGGATGATGGGGCAGTTACGGAATACAGCTGAAGGGGGTATTGTCGAAGGGTTCAACATGGAGGAATTGGAGTGTAAGATATGCTACTCTCCCTACAGCCTTGGGGGACGACGGCCCAAGTTACTCGAGTGCTGCCACTGTCTGTGCGCCAAATGCTTGGCTAAGATATTAGACCTTGGCGAGTCGGCCCCGAACACAGTGGTGTGCCCATTTTGCCGCTATGTCACCGGTTTGCCCGAGGAGGCGGTGAGCAGTCTGCCGGATGACCGCAAAATGGTGTTGGCACTAGCCCTCCAAAACCGTAACGAGAGGAATCTCCACTACCACCGCGAGGGATCCACCGAGCTGCTCCTCAGCCCTAAGCACCTGAGCTCGCTGATGGGGGGTAGTCCGGTGGTATCGCCTGCCCCGCCCACTACCTACTCCTCCATCCGCGGCTCGCCCAACTTTGTGGTCATCACCATCATGGAGCCCCCTCCTCCGTCCCCACAAGACCATATGCACCCCCACCTCCACTTCCATCCCCCGGGAGGGGCCTCCATCCAGGGCAGGGATTACCTTTCTTCCAGCCAGGACTCCATGGCTTCCATCGTCCAGAGATGTAGTGTGTGGAACTGCGCCGCCCTCCTGTGCCAGACCTCTGCCAGGGTGCTGGTGTGGGTTCTGGGACTGCTCTACTTCAGCTCCCTGCCCATGGGGGTCTATCTGCTCATCATGCAGAAGACAACCCTTGGGGTACTCCTGGTTAGCCTGGTCCCTGCTAGCCTAGTTATGATCATGGTGTATGGCTTCTGTCAGTGCATATGTCATGAGTTCTGGGACTGCATGCCACCATAGAAGTATACGGCTAAGAATGTATCCCCAGACATTTATATTTTCTCAAAAGGGATGTTAACTGATAGTGGAAATGGCTACCTGAGAACTGAATTTTTTTTTCTTAAAGCTGCAATATGTAACTTCTGCGCTATGAGCCTGTTACAAACTAGCTATGAGCTAGCAATAGGGGAAAATTCTGTCTCCCAGGTTAAATTCAGTCAGCTTCACTCTCATGGCTTGTGGTTTTGGGTACCCATAAGGCCATAGAGCTTTTGTTTACGCTCTGTGTCTTAATTATAATACTTATTATAATGCCTGTAACAGAACCAAACAGCACTGCCTGCAAAGATGGGGTTCTCACAGAGGAGCTCAATCACGTATCCCTCTTGATGTATCATAGCAATATAGCAATACTTAAATATAAAAACTGATGAAAATCTTGCATACTGCAGCTTTAAGTCTTTATTGTTAGTTCTTATCTCACACTTGATTAGCAAAGGAGATTATGTGAGAGGAGAGCATGTATAATATACTGCATAACATATCACAGTATAAGATCATTTAAAGCTGCGATCAGTGGTTTTATTTTACTCATAAATTCCTACATGGCAGTAAGAGACTTGCGCAAACTTGTTAACATACAAATGGCAAAACCATTCCAACCCCTCCCTCTCTTCCTCACGCATGGCAAACGTAGCCTGACAAGCTTGGTCAAAGGCACCAGGGCAGAAATGATAGAATAACAACAGACAGGCCACCAGGAGGGGTGAGTCATTGAAGTAGGATGCTACGGGTCAGTGAAACTATCTGATATCAGGTGGTTTTAATTAGTTTTGACAATGTGGATAAAATTACTGATTGTAGCTTTCAGATCAAAGCTATACGTGTTTCAGTTCTAACAATGTTTTGTGGTAACTGCTAATGTAATTTGTATACCTAGTTCACAAAATGATCTGCCACATGCCAAACTTACTAAAACTAGATTTTTCTTGTTTGTACCTTGTATGATTACAGTGTAGACTAATGGGGAATTCTGAGGGAGGTGAAGGAATCATAAAGGAGCTTTCCATTTGGCAGAACATTATGTAGTATAAAAATACATGGATGCCTCAGGTAATATTTTAGTATTTTTCTCCATGCATATTTTAGCATTTCCTTACGGCATGTTGTTAGTGGATGAGTTATTTCTATCTGGTCTGCACTGTTTACAAAATTAGAACTTTACATAAAGGCATTGCTCATTAGCACTGCATGAAGCTCATTTTGTAAACAGGGTGGAGCAGCCAGGAAAATATCAATATTTAACAGAGATTTACATCACCTGCCCTGGTTAATTTCCTAATATATATGAAGACAATACTAAAATATTTCATGTCACACCTAAAGAGCCTCATAGTTTATTTAACAGCCAATGTACTGTGTATCACCTTGATGTATTGTTCAAGATTTAATGAACACTGACTTATGATATATAAGAATCAAGTAAATGCATTTTGGCAAGAAAAGATTACTGTTCTGATCAATGAAAGTGCCTTGTTTCTTTGATATTGTTTTGATCATCAGTGTTGTATTGAAATGCTCTTAATGAAGGAAAATAGAAGGTGGAAACATGGACTACTAACAAAAACAATTCAATATATATTTTTAATGCCTTTGTAATTGCAAAGACAATGTACAATCAGCAAGATCAAAACTCAAACTATGGCTTCTTAACAAACAGTTCTATACTGTTTGTTGAACAGACTGTCAATAGCTTCCGAGAGACAGACAGGAGTCACTCTTCAAATGCTTACATGGCAATTCATACAGTTAATGGCAGTTCTAAAGAGCAACCTAACAAAAAAAGGAAAAATAAAAAAGTCAGATTACAGACTAAATGAGTCTTGATATCATGATGCATAGCAGAGGTAAAGAAAAAGAGGATCAACTTTTGTACTTAAACTAAAATGAAAACCATTGCAAATCAAGAATTGCTACAAACCATTAAATCATTGGTCTTCTCTGGGAATTGGCCAGGATTTCCCTCCCTAACATGAAAAATATTGTTATAATGGCATGGCTGGCTGTTAAAATATATTCTTGCACTTTGCCTTCAGCACTAGATTATGCTCTTATAGTCACTTGTTTTAGAAAGGAGATGCACTTGTGAGTTCTGGCAAGTACTAGTACATTGGCCTTTCCTACGTTAAATGCAATTATTATAAGTCACTTTGGATAAAAGGGTCAGCTATCATAATGTAAAATTGCATCTTATTTTATATACATAACTAAATGCTCATACAAATATAAAGTATTTTTACCTTATCCATCAGATTGGCAAAGAGGCCGAAAGACGCTTTGTTAGATGCTTCCAATCTAACAAGGCTTGGCAAAATGTGCCTTTGCTTCTCCTTCACAGGAAATGGCGACACATCCTTTATGATGGTAAATGGTAAATAGACTGCACTTATCCAAAGTGCTTTACAACGGCCTCTCATTCACCCATTCACACATACCTGGCGGCAGCTGCCATGCAAGGTACTAGCCTGCTCATTGGTAGCAATTTGGGGTTTAGTATCTTGCCCAAAGACACTTAAACATTTGGGCAGAAGCAGCAGGGATTTGATCCGCCAACCCTGCAGTCATTGGACGACCTGCTCTACCTCCTGAGCCACAGCTGCCCACAATGCTGTCAACATCAATATTTCCATTAATATCATGATATTTTAAGTTATTTAGGCTTTTTTTCTCACAAATCACAACTAAATAATCCAACACTGTCTATACAGCTATGGCGAACATGGAATGTACGTGTTTATTATTGCAACCTCCTGCTAGCGGTGGTGCTAGTGAGTGCAGTGATTGCAGGGCAAACCACCAATCTAAACGCAGAAGAAGGCCGACCATTTTTTTTTTGCAAGGTGGTTTTCCAGAGGTCGAATTAAACATGTTTATTAGCAATTCCGAGCGTTCTAAACCCAATACCACTTCTGGTGCAACCCTCCTGAGTGAGTGAGCATCTTTGAAATTTCTCTGCAACACTTTGTTGGGAACTGCCACTTATTAGAACAACGGGAGATCCATTTTAGGACAACGGGTCTAAATACGGAGAGCGGTAACTCATCCAATGTCCGTACTTAACAGAGCCAAAACCCCCCACCCCCCTCCAGTGTACTTTTTCAAGTAGGAGGTTGATCCCCAACATTATTTCTATGCATCTTTTGTAAATTCCATTCATTTTTCTCATAGGGATTTTTGGACTACACACCAAATGGCGACATTGCTAATTTAAAGCCTACAAAATGACGACATCACCTCGCACGTCAGACATGGGAAGTCCTCCGGGAAGTGACTGGAGCTCCTCTGAACCAATCACATTTGTGGATTACGCTTCGACAACAAACAACATCCATGCAAACAAAAGATTGAGGTTACCGGAGCAGATTTATCGATGTCTTGTTTCCATTCTTTAATCGAGATAGCCCAGGGTTCTGTTTTGAAACAAATCCTTCAAAAATGATAGGTACCCGTACGTAATGGATTTTCTTTTGGTTTTGAGATCAGCCAGCTTTTTTTCCCCTAACGTTAGTCTGGGCTAGCTGCAAGGCAATGTCAACCTCAGAGCAAGTCAACTAAATTAGCTGATGGCTATCTAAGATAAATTACTGATCTGCATAGCTAGATATTTAGATTAAGATAGATATATCTATTTTAGCTTGTCGGGTTAGGGACAATTTTTCAAAACCGGTTCATAAACATGTCTGGCCAGTCATCAGGCTGTGGGTTTCTAATGTCGGTTGTTGTTCACGGAGACTCGGCTCTGAACGAGCAGGAGAAGGAGCTCAACCAGCGACTCAGACGGCTTTATCCAGCTTTGAATGAGAATGAGACCCCACTTCCTCGATCCTGGAGTCCGAAGGACAAGTTCAGTTACATCGGCCTCTCACAGAACAATCTTCGAGTGCACTATAAAGGTATGAAACGACAAACTCTAGCTAGCTAGCTGCTGTCAACATCAACTCCGCAGGAGATCCGCTGTAGCTGTATTGCTAACTTCACTGCTAGCTAGCTCACGCTAGCAGTTAGGCTAGTCGAGCTGGCTGGCTAAAATAAGCTAGCCTACTTGTGCATTCGTTATATTACATCCATGGTTCGCATCAATAACCCAAAACCAGCTAGCAGGTGTCAATAACAACTAGAAATGTGATTTTCCTGCATAGAATGCGTGTGAATGCTGAGCAGCTGAAATAAATCAAAGAATGTAAAAAATCTGAAATGTCTACTGCATCACTGCACAGCTGAAAAACTGAAATGTGAAACTGGCAGAATTGGAAACTGAACTGCATTACCTAAAGAAGCTAAGAACTTTAATACACTGCTACAAAAGTTGAAAGATAAACTGTTATGATACTGTCAAGGCTGAAATATGGAATAAATGATGGAATGTATAGCTATAATGGCTAGAATGGCAAAGGGATGATGCTTTAAGCAATTAGACCTCTCCAGGACACCGGCCTGCACCCACTGGTGAAGACTGTCTGTCTTTAGCCCACTAAGGAGCTGAATTGTGTGGTCTGTGGCATGGATAGCGTGGTGGCGAGACTCCGCCTCCTCGGGTCAAAGCCGGTCAGTGACAGTTTTCCCCCTTTCGGTGCCACCCACCTGCCCCCTCCGGTGAAGACTGTGTGTCTCTAGCCCGCTCAAGGGCTGAGTTGTGGGGTCCATGGCGTGGATAGTGGTGGGGTGGCGAGACTCCGCCCCCTCAGGTCAGAGCTGGTCAGGGACAGTGTACCCCTCTCCGGGCCCCACACCTGCCCCGACCGGTGAAGACCGTATTTCTCTAGCCCACTCAGGGGCTGAGTTGTGGGGTCCGTGGCGAGACTCCACCACCTCGGGTCAAATCTGGTCTGGGGCTGAAGTCAGCATTAACACTAATTAGGCTAGAGAGGACATGTTGAAAAGTAAACTGTGACGTACTAGCTACTAGTACTAGTTAACGATAACTAACGTTAGCTTGTCAGTTTATTAGCTAGTGTAATCTGAGTGAGCTCCCTAGCTATTTAAACTGGTACTAATCCCTCTATATGGTTAAAGAGCATATTGCAGGTTGGAGACAATGTTTAGGAAAATGGTGTAGGAACTAGCTTTTCCTAAAAATCATACGCTACTTCCGCGTCTTTTTTTTAAAAAAATTGCCAAACCGGAAGTGAGGTAGCAGAAGGGTGTCGGGTCAAGTTCAACAACAGTAGAACAATGGCGATACTATTGATGTCTAACACTGTGTTCACACTATAACAAACGGGTGATTTACAAGTTTGAGCTATAGCAATCAAGGGTATCTTTGTGCAGACAATTTGTGTAACAAATTATTGCTGTTGCTGCTTTCACCTGAGAGTCCGGTGACTTATGCTACGTTCCATTTGTATCGGAAACGTCGGGATTCCCAGGTTCAACCTAAAAAACAACAACTGCTCAACTTGAAGAATCTATCGACTAAAGATTTAATGATTTGACTCGACTGATGATTTGACTCATCGACTTTCAGGGGGCAGCCCAATCCTCTTCCTCTTCTTCCTTCTCCTTCTTCTTCATCTGCAAAATTCCCGGCCCTGACTCACTGCTGCGCAGTAGTGTTTTGCAATTTCACGCTTATTTTCACTATATTGGTTTCTATGAAAACAGGGGAGATGACTAGTCCTCTCAATTTACCATGTTTGTATCTGTCTCTCCTACTCTCCCACCTCCCTACATAAAGGTCATGGCAAGACCCCAAAAGATGCAGCATCAGTACGGGCCACATACCCAATCCCAGCTGCCTGCGGGGTTTACTACTTCGAGGTGAAGATCATCAGCAAGGGCCGAGATGGGTAAGGAGGAATTAGTAGGGCTGGAGAATTTCTGGTTCCAGTTCTTGAATTTGACAATCATTTCTTTTTTCGGTTCCCCATGTTGAATGAGAGTACATTTAAATCTTCAATAGTCTAAAGATACAGTCAGGGTTGCAAACATGTCACCTTTTGGAGAAATTCGTCATTTGAAATGGGGAGGGACAGGGTTCTGGGTCTGTGAGAACAGAGTCACACGGAATGAAATAAGAAGACGTTCTGTTCTTGGAGCCTGTACTCTCGTCTAGCTATGCTATCTATAGTTGTCTTGCTACAGTAGCTAGCACTTGTAGCCAGGTAGCCTAAAAAGATGCTAGCTAGTGGCCCGTTTAGCTAGACATGGCATGGGTAACGTTAACTAGATAACTCCTGCACGTTCGTACTGTTTCATAGCATTGAATGCCCCCATCCTCCATGTGAATCTAACAACAGACCTGCTTCTCTGTTGTGTGATAATTCAACATTGCTAGCAAGAGTGGAGCAGTAACGTTCACAATTTGATTCTGTTGTCTTTGTATCTGTTTATCAGGTACATGGGTATCGGTCTTTCAGCACAAGGTGTCAACATGAACAGACTGCCTGGTAAGATGACACTTGAAGGCTGTGTGTGTGTGTGTGTGTGTCTGTGTGTGTGTGTGTGTGTGTGTGTGTGCGTGTGTGCGTGTGTGCGTGCGTGCGTGCGTGCGTGCGTGCGTGTGCGTGCGTGCATGTTCACCAATCACTGCATAACCGTGGGGGTAGGCTAACTATACCTCCATGGTGTGTGCATGTTGTGGCCTAGCCCCTGTATCATTGTTGACTGCAACTGCCTTTGGGTTTGTCATTGAGACAATGCTATTCATCCTTATCCCTGTCTGCATGCATAAAATGCCATTGTGAGGACTTTTAGCAGTCTTTTTGTGAGTGAAAATTATTTTAATATACCCTATTGACCCTAATATAACACGACCCTGATTATATTTCAAGACACATTTTTGGAAAAATACTTTTTGAAGACCAAATCTTGTTTCATTTGAAAAAAAAAGATAAAAGACAATTAATAAGTAGCCTGTTGTTTTTAACATTTTTTGAATAAAATCATGTTTTCAATATCTTTCTGAACTAGTCTATTTGTGTGTTTTTTTTATTTGTATTATCGGTAGGCTATCCATCTCATAGTGAAAAGGTGATCAAAATGTCAATAACTGCATTACCCATTGAAGTGAAGTCTAATTGTAGAACAGTATTGAAACATCTGACTGAAAGAGAAAAATGATAAAGAAACAGATGGATTCCAAAGGTTAGGCTCCGTCCATCGGACAAAATTGGCTTAACTTGGCTCCTCAGTCATGTCAGGACATTAGACTTCCTCACTAGGAAGACTTCCTATCATCACTATCATCAAGGTACTTGATATTCAGCATTTCTTGGTGATGCTCTCTGGGGAGATGCTTGGAGGATCCATTCACAGAGCAGACGTACTGCAGGCTTCAGAATTTTTCCAGATGGTGTGAGTGCGCGATCACCAGACAGAAGCCACTCTGTGTATCTCTTGCGCAGATTATCCATTAATGGCTTGTTGACGACTACATGGAACACCTGTACGGTAGCTGGCTTGTCATTTCCCCCTTGAGTTTTCACTGGCACAGTCAAGTGTCCACGGAATGCATCCAACACCACCATGTTCCTCTTTTTTTGGAGTGCCCCACACCGTCTGCCCCACACAACCTTGAGCCAGTCCACTACATGCTCAGTCTTCATCCAGCTCTTTTCCTGGGCATGTACTGTATGATAATACCAGCTCTTTCTTTAGGTGACCGGGTGCAGCCATCTTACTTCTTTGTGACACGTCAATGCACATTTTGCAAGTCAACGTGTTTACGTGGTCGATGACGTCGACGCGTCGCCCCAGTCCTGTTGTCCAGAGCTTTTTCTCTTAGGGTTAGGGTTAGGCAGTGCCATGCTCACGTTATACAGGGAATCACACTCTGGCACGCAAACTTGTTCAAAGAAGTAACCCAAAAAAAAGCCAGCTCTTGCACAGGCTCCCAAACGCAAATGATTATTGATTTTCCGAATGAATGGATATTTGGTGTTATTTTTGTTTTTTTGTGTGTAAAAGGGTCAAATCCCAGACAACTGTGTATAACTTACGTTTAATGGAGTGTTTTGTATCTACCATGCATTTTCCTTAGGCTGGGACAAGCACTCTTATGGTTACCACGGAGACGATGGGCACTCCTTCTGCTCCTCTGGCACTGGGCAACCTTACGGCCCCACATTTACAACGGGCGACGTGATTGGCTGCTGTGTCAACCTCATCAACAACACCTGTTTCTACACAAAGAATGGCCACAGCTTGGGTACAGAACACACCTGGTTGGGTAACACTTTACTTTAAGTGTGCATTAAAGGTGGGATAGGTAGTTTGCTTTTGGCTTTATTTGGCAAAATTGGCATAATATCCTTTCAGCTATCAGTAACAGAAGTGCTCTGAGAATAAACTTGGATCTCCGTGTTTACCGCTGCCTCTGTATTTTGGATTCAAAGAATGCACCGCGCCCGAATGTATTGACCAATCAGGGTCTCTATCTCGCCACTCCTACCAGTCATGTTTGGAGGGAGGGACTACATGACAGGAGGGAGGGGCGGGTTCTTTTGAAAAAGATGACCAATCGGAGGCCTTGTTGACATCAAACTACCTACCCCACCTTTAATTACTATGTAACTACATGGCATGTAGTAATAACATTACAGTTAGGAATAGTAGGTTGGTAGTAGGTCGATAAAGTAACTCCTAGCTTGCCGATTTACATGTAGGAGCAACTCCTAAAAATAATGTGTGTTTCACTCCTAATTTTAGGACTCCTCAATTTTTGCGATAAGAGTATTTCGTAAAGGGTTTTAGCGCTAAAAACAGATCCTTAAGTCAGAGAGAACTTGGAGGCAGTCAAGAGGACTTTTAAGTCGCTAAGACCTAGTCGCCTGCCCCCGGCCGACTCAGAACTATTTTCTTCTTGCCAAACCACCGCTGCCTGGGCGCAGTGATTGCACCCGGCCCCTTAAAAGCCCCACTTCCGTCAGAGGTGCTAATCCAAAAGTTTTGGAGTTGTTGAAAAGTGTATTTCATTACTTTGGAGGGAGATAGGTAACTGGTGCCAAAGCACTTCCAGTGATTGCAGCTAAGCTAGGCTAACGGCGCGGGTCTCAATGCACTTGACTGGACTCCCCCATGCTATGATACAGTGCTTTCGGTTTGGCAATTTCTTTTAGATCAGGGAATGTACTGTATACATTTCCCACTTGGACAGTGAATCTATACATTCCTTTCAGTTATCTATACATTCCCCAGTGAATGTGGATAGAAATACAAGTTTTGCCAAACAGAATCATCACGGGTGCAGTATCTTAGCCTATGATGGCAGAGCCTACTTTCCTCACTTGTTCCTAAAATAGCATTGTGAGCTTGCTTGACTGCCTGACAGAAACACTATTCCGATAATATACTGTAGGCTAAAAAGTCTACTTTTTAATTTACTATACTTACTAGTGCGTAAATATACAGTACATATTATTTTCCTACACATTGACCCACTGTAGTCTCCAACCTCCAATATGCTCTTTAAAATCAAGTGTAAACAGGGCTGGTTAGTGTTAGCGATAACTAATAAACTAATTGAGTATCCCAATGATCATGGTTTCTCTCAAGTTACCTGAGCTATTGAGACACTTTAACCCTATAGCTGTAAACTAGCGATCTGGCTGAAGTAACAAACAGTTCATATAACTAGTTTTGTTCCATGTATTAGTGTATAGGTTAATTATATAGTAATGTACACTTGGTGGTAAAGTGTTATAGACTAGTTATATAGTAATGTACACGTGGTGATAGTGTTATAGGCTGCTTATATAGTAATGCACACTTGGTGGTAAAGGTTGGTTATATAATAATGTACATTTAACCCATGTTAAAGTCGCACAGAAATGAAAAAAGCATTCTGTCCCATTTTGGTTCACATAATTGGTCATAGTGTTCACCTATTCAATGATGTATGCAAAAAAAATACAAAATTCTACTTTTGTTATAATCTTATATCAAAGTATATAATTTCTTACTTCCTGGAAAACGGTAGGTCACGTGCAATTACGACAACAGGTACATTAGATTTTAGGCCAATAATCTCACAACATCCACCCGTCAATCAACGCTATCCTTCTATCGAATCTGTCTAAAGTTCTTAAAACCCGTCCACTTGTCAATGTTCCAATCAAGTTCCTCTAAACATATGTCCCACCCTCATAGCTTGTTTGCGTCGGAGATACGTCAAACTACGGAAGTTAGATGATCTCAAACGTCCGTTTCTGTGCGACTTTAAGGGCTTGCCCAGAGCGGTATTCAATACCACGCTCCTACGAGCTCCGGCTTGTGAGTCTGACCAACTAACGGTTTCACCAAGAGGCCCTGTTAGTGCTCCTTTAAGGAGTGAGTTTAGTAATGCACACTTGGTAGTATAGGGTAGGCTAGTTATAGTAATGCACACTTGGTGGTATAGGGTAGGCTAGTTATAGTAATGCACACTTGGTAGTATAGGGTAGGCTAGTTATAGTAATGCACACTTGGTGGTGTAGGGTAGGCTAGTTATAGTAATGCACACTTGGTGGTATAGGGTAGGCTAGTTATAGTAATGCACACTTGGTGGTGTAGGGTAGGCTAGTTATAGTAATGCACACTTGGTGGTATAGGGTAGGCTAGTTATAGTAATGCACACTTGGTAGTATAGGGTAGGCTAGTTATAGTAATGCACACTTGGTGGTATAGGGTAGGCTAGTTATAGTAATGCACACTTGGTGGTGTAGGGTAGGCTAGTTATAGTAATGCACACTTGGTGGTATAGGGTAGGCTAGTTATAGTAATGCACACTTGGTAGTATAGGGTAGGCTAGTTATAGTAATGCACACTTGGTGGTATAGGGTAGGCTAGTTATAGTAATGCACACTTGGTGGTATAGGGTAGACTAGTTATAGTAATGCACACTTGGTGGTATAGGGTAGGCTAGTTATAGTAATGCACACTTGGTAGTATAGGGTAGGCTAGTTATAGTAATGCACACTTGGTGGTATAGGGTAGGCTAGTTATAGTAATGCACACTTGGTGGTATAGGGTAGGCTAGTTATAGTAATGCACACTTGGTAGTATAGGGTAGGCTAGTTATAGTAATGCACACTTGGTGGTGTAGGGTAGGCTAGTTATAGTAATGCACACTTGGTGGTGTAGGGTAGGCTAGTTATAGTAATGCACACTTGGTGGTGTAGGGTAGGCTAGTTATAGTAATGCACACTTGGTGGTGTAGGGTTATCTGTGGTTCTATAGTCTCATACAGGTGATATCACATGGGTTATCAAGGGAAAGAAACCCTACCGATGTCTGCTCATTGTTCCACCCTTCAACTATTCAGATTGGACAGTGATGTTGAGAAAAGCTGCATCTCATGTTTCTTTTTCTTTCTTGTCCTATAGGAATAGCCTTTACAGATCTACCGGTAAGTGTTATTTTCACAACAAATTATGCTTTAACCTCGATTCATTTATGATTCATTTATGTTTTTTGCAGCTGGAACGAACACTTCTACAACAGTTGGGGCATGCAATTTATTAGTGTACATTTAAGTTCCCTTACATACTTTTAAGTGTGCTTGCAAGATTACTCAAGCTTCCTTGTCTTTCTCTAATAATGACCTACTAGGTTTATTGCCTCCAGCTGCCTCTCTCTGAAGATTCAATGTTCTCTGTGCTCTCACTTCCCATTTTCAATTTGACTTCCTTTTCAGTGAATGATGCCCGTGCACTTGCCTGGTGCAGGCTTTAGCTACACATGAGTGGCTGCGCTTGTAGCTGATTTCAAAAGCCTTGTCCTTAGTATTATTAGTAGTAGTATTAGTATACTTAATAATACTTATTAGTATTATTAACTTCCTGATGCGCTATGCTTGATCTGTTGCTGTATTGGTTGTAGAGCCTGATCGTGTCTTTTCACTGTACTGTCCTCCTTAAAGGACAGGTGTGGAATTTAGCCTTATAAGCCATGTTGCGAAACTTTGATATTGGCCGTTGTAAATAACCTTATAACATGGCTTTTAATGCTAAATTCTGAACCTGTCCTTAAGGTGTATGAACCAAAATTAGAGAGCCAAACTCCGTTCAACAACGTCATGAGAGTCAGGAAATGGCTTTCTAGCTCCATGTTTAATGCTGACTCTGAAGATCATGAAGTATATAGTGGAGCATATACTACAGAAAACAATTTGCACACAAACACAATCACATAAAGTGCTAAATAAGTACCAATAATGTCATCAAAACATAGATTGTACAATAAACAATGATACAATGTAACAATAGAGTGCTTAGCTTCACATGGGCTGCCACCCAGCTGAAAGTAGCTATGCTAACCAGGCTGATTATCTGCACAGCACGTACAAAAAATAAACAGTAGCCTCAATATCTGCACAAAATTACCTTTGATATGAAAGGATGTGGTGTTTCTGAAAACAAAACATCGAGAAAACAAAAAACAGCTGCCTGGAACGCACAACAACAACTCGCTCCTTTTACCATGAGGCATTACTGTAGTGATGTAAAACCTGTTAACCTAGCCACAAAGGGTTATAGAAATAATGGTTTATGACTCGATGTGTTTCTAACTGCTTTGTGAACATGTTAGTCTGTGTGACAGGTGTTTTTGTTCTTCTTCTTTGGTGTCAGAACAGTTCACACTTGCATCCTGTCCTACTGTACATTGTTCTCTCTCTTCCCCCAGCCCAACCTGTACCCCACCGTGGGACTACAGACTCCAGGGGAGGTGGTGGATGCGAACTTTGGCCAGCACCCGTTTGTGTTTGACATCGAGGATTATATGCGTGACTGGAGGACTAAGATCCAGGCCCAGATCGACAGGTTTCCAATTGGAGAGCGGGAGGGAGAGTGGCAGTCTATGATCCAGAAGTAAGTCCCTGAGTCTACGGGAGAGAGAGTCTCAGTCTATGATCCAGAAGTAAGTCCCTGAGTCTACGGGAGAGAGAGTCTCAGTCTATGATCCAGAAGTAAGTCCCTGAGTCTACGGGAGAGAGAGTCTCAGTCTATGATCCAGAAGTAAGTCCCTGAGTCTACGGGAGAGCGAGTCTCAGTCTATGATCCAGAAGTAAGTCCCTGAGTCTACGGGAGAGAGAGTCTCAGTCTATGATCCAGAAGTAAGTCCCTGAGTCTACGGGAGACAGAGTCTCAGTCTATGATCCAGAAGTAAGTCCCTGAGTCTACGGGAGAGCGAGTCTCAGTCTATGATCCAGAAGTAAGTCCCTGAGTCTACGGGAGAGAGAGTCTCAGTCTATGATCCAGAACAATAAGGTCCTGCAACAATTTGTTCCTTTGATTACTATCTGGTCGCTGATGGATAAAAACCCATTTAAAGGGGGTTGAGATGGAGAGTAGCATCTAGGAGAATATCCCTTTGTAGAATGAGTTCTTCTCTAGCAGGAAGGATTAATGGAAAGGGTTGTTTTTGTAGATCATACTGTATTTCTGCGCACCATAATAGTGGTCAGAAAGCAATAATGCAGAACATTGACACTTTTTTTGTAATTTAGCACCTGAGATGTAAATTATTTTCATTACTACTCGCAATGCTAACAAAGACGTGTCATTTGTGAAGGGTTTGATAGAATATATGGTTTTTACCCCGTTTTGTAGTCTCTGTAGTGTGGCATTTCATTTAAACATAGTGTCATATGAAATGGCAGGCGTGGCCAAGAGTACAGACATGTGACATGAGAAAAAGGCGGCAATTGGGGACAAAGGATGGTTATTCTGTTGTAGACAGCACAGCTATATGTGAATATTTGGGGGAGGTGCTGAATTACAAAAGGAGAGAGAGGACAAAGGTTTAAGGTGTTTGGATGTAAATTCCTCAACAATAGTCCCAGAGTACCTTCTCTTTTCTTCACAGAATGGTGGTGTCCTACCTGGTCCATCACAGCTATTGTGCCACAGCCGAAGCCTTTGCCAAATCCACTGACCAGGCTGTGCACGAAGAGCTGGCCTCCATCAAAAACAGGCAGAGTGAGTCTTGTGTTTTGATCTCCCAAAATGTGTTGGATACAGAGGTCACAGGAGTGTCCCCGATGAGTGTGCCTAATGTGGTTATGATGCATCAAAACGTTTTACAGTGTTTAAAGTGTTTTACACAAAATACAAAATGTCGGGAAATCCAATATGGCGGAAAATGACATCATGAAGTGCGTTGAACTCAGTTTGAGCCAGAAAATCGGTGGGCCGGTCCTTCGGTGGGCCGGTCCTTCACTGGGCCGGTCCTTCACTGGGCCGGTCCTTCACTGGGCCAGTCGCACACTTGGCCGGTCCTCACTGGGCCGCTCCACCACTGGGCCGCTCCACTACTGGGCCGGTCCCTCACTGGGCCAGTTC
The DNA here is from genome assembly GCF_949987555.1 of Borostomias antarcticus. Taxonomy (NCBI): domain Eukaryota; kingdom Metazoa; phylum Chordata; class Actinopteri; order Stomiiformes; family Stomiidae; genus Borostomias; species Borostomias antarcticus. Next base: position 13,300,997 of record NC_140257.1, read on the forward strand.
TCCACTGGGCCGGTCCCTCACTGGGCCGGTCCTATACTGGGCCGGTCCTACACTGGGCCACACTGGGCCGGTCCTCCTCTGGGCTGGTCCTCCACTGGGCCAGTTGCACACTTGGCCGGTCCCCTACTGGGCCGGTCGCACACTGGGCCACTCCCACACTCGCAAGTGAAACACGCCGCATAGCCGCATTCGAATCCCTACCGCAGTTTTGAAAATCGGGCATACGGTTCAGAATAAACGCACTTCCAACTTTGACAGGTTGGTGGCGCTAGAGAGTTCGAGATGTCCACATAGACTTGGTGACGGGGGTCAAGGGACTGTCCCCGATGAGTGTGCCAAATGTGGTTTTGATACATCAAAATGTTACTGAGATATGACCACACTTCCTGTTTGGCAGCTAAGCTGCCAAATTCGATTGGCTGTGACCGGTGAACGCTTTCCAAGATCAAAAATCCCTGTAGGAATTTCGCAGATATTGGTCGATAGATTGTGCCTGCTGAGTTTTGTGTAGATTGGTGAAAGATCATAAGAAGAGATATAACATCTCAATTTCATTGAAATATTTCACTACATGTTTAATGAATCTATAATATATGAAAATTTCACTTTTTGAATTAAATTACGGAAAAAATAATGAACTTTCCACAATATTCAAATTTTCTGAGATGCACCTGTAGTGCCCCTTGAAGTACATGGTAATGGTAAGATAAATGTACCCTTGTGTGCTTGCAGAAATACAGAAGCTGGTGTTGTCAGGCAGAATGGGGGAGGCCATTGAGACGACCCAACAGCTGTACCCCTCCCTCCTGGAGAGGAACCCTGACCTCCTTTTCATGTTGAAGTGAGTCAAGGGATTTAAGTTCGATTTCCTTATTTTCTTATAGGGAAATTTGTATTATGTATAGTGTTAAAAATGGTTATACAACTAGTAGTTCCGAGCATGTAATATGATCGGGCAGTGTGGCATTCTGGACGTGGTGTTATTCACGGTAAGACGGCACCAAAGTTCAGCTCTGTTATTAAAAATTACCAGTGTTTACTGATGATCACTTTGATATTTGTCAGCTGTATTGACCTACTGCTCTGCACAGTGTTATCGAACATTGCCAGCTAGTAAGGCTGTCAAAAAATACTTGAATTTAAAGTATTTTTGCAAGCAATTTCAACATAAGACATAGCAAGCCTGCTAATATTAGGCTAGCTAACACTAGTACAGTACTTACAAGTTCAACAGTAAAGAGACCAGGTCTGCGTCAGTCTGGCAGCCTTTCACTGTGCGAAGCTCCTGCCAGCAAGTAAAAGCCATTCCAATATTAACTCTAGTTTGGATTCTGGCTTGGTCTCTTTCTCTTTTTCCTGTCCTGTCTTTTTCTTTGATGTTCTACTTTGGTCTTTTCACCTCCACCATGATGTGTATCGTACTCTGATTTGAACATTTGCGCTATTATTATAGCAATAGCTAGCAGAGGTTGGTGTGTGACGTAATGCAGTAAATCATTACGGATTCTTCTTTCTTTCTCTTTTTTGTGTCCACTCACTGTCCTCTCTCCGCTCACTCCACCCCCCCAGAGTGAGACAGTTCATAGAGATGGTGAACGGGACTGACAGTGAGGTAAGATGCTTGGGAGGATGGATCACCAAGTCCAAGGGCAGCTACCCGGGTTCACCCCGCCCCCTCTACAGCCCCAGTCCCAAAGCCAGCAGCTCCCAGGCCTACCTCACAGGTACGTGTGGACACACATAATTACTCACTCACTATTTGAATAGATTCACCCATAGAGTGTGCAATAGCCCGTGTTTGGTCCGGATTTGAATGTAAAAGGGATCCATTTCCAAAGTTGATTCAGGTATATGATCCTGGTGTGGTAAGGGACACTTAGGCCATAGGCCTCCGTTCTATTTCTCCATTTGGATCTGTATTCATCTTCAGTTAAGTGTTTTCCTCAAACATTCTTATTTTCTTCCCAGGGTCCAACAGCAACTGCTCTAACGGAGTGAGCAACATGGCCCATCTTTCCCCCTCCCATTACAACCACACGCCTTGCTGCCCTGGATCTGACACCAGCCTCAATGGCACCCACAGTCAACAGCCCCACACCAGGTACCATGGTCAGAAATACGAAGTCAAAGTGGATATGTTACCAATGCCGAATATAAACAAAACCGGGGTCATTTTTGTAGAGAGTTTTTTCTACTTGCCTTATTGACTTGCCAATTCTAGCCTGAGGTTAATGAACAAACTGGGCAAGTTGATCAAAATCAGAATCAACCTGCTACAAGTCGTGTGAAACTTTGTTTCTCAAATTTCGCCACAGCAAAAAGTGTCATTACAAAAGAGAAACAAAACTAGGTCTACATTTTCCACAGTCAGCTACTTACCATAAGGTGTGAGTACTTTCCAGATGTACTGTATTTTCACTAACTCAGGGTATGCAGGGTATACACTACCAGTTAAAAGTTTCTCATTGAATGAGAAGGTGTGTCCAAACATTTGACTGGTACTATTTACCCTGCATGAGTTAGTGAAAATACACTGCATCTGGAAAGTACTCAGACCATTTCACTTTTTCCACATTTTGTTCTGTTACAGCCTTACTCCAAAATTGATTAAATATGTTTTTTTCCTCTTCAATCTACACACAAAACCCCATAATGACAAGTGATTTTTTTTTAGAACTAGATAAGGGTGCAGTAGCATTAAAAGAGGGACAACAGGGACTATATACATCTATATACAATAATACCCTGCATTAAGTACTGCACTCAACACCAGTTCAGCACAAAATATTATGAAAGGTGTTCCAAAAAAAAAGAGTCATCTCAGGAAACAACATAACTACTGAAGAATTACCCAAAACCATTTGCAGACTGTAAAACATTTGATTCCATTTGCTCTTTGTTTTCCTAGTAATGATGCAGACATGGAGGTGGACCATTTTACAAATGGACTAACTGAGTCCTTCCCTAATGGCTTCCACAACGGCATCTCCAAACATGGAACCGAGCCAGGAGACTGCAATGCAGACATGGGTGGGTTGGCTGTTTGTTTGTGTATGAGACTTTAATGTTGGGCATAGGTCTACCCTTGCTATTTTTATGGTCATAGTGGTCTGACGAAAAATGTGTTGCCATGAAAAAAAATATTACAATATCAAACCCATAAAACACTAGATATTTTTCTTCAGTCAATGTTTATCATCATTCCTTCAAATATTTTGATCAGTGTTTATCAATCAACCAGGTCTATTTGCCCGGCTGAAATGTGTGCCCATGGTGCGTGCCTCTTTTTCAAAAGAAAAGCACACTAGCCAGCCACCTCTCCCAACTATCAGACAAGATAATGTTGACAATAGTCAATGTTGATTTTAGATAGTTATGTCATGGTTTGTGCTCTGAGGCCGGTAGAAATGCCTTTTATCATATATCATATTATATCATATCATTCTTCTTCTATCATGTATCATGTTATACCATATCATTCTTCTTCTATCACAATTGTAAACTCTCAGCATTGTGGGATTTCAGCGCTGTAATTTAGGTAGGCTCCAATTTTCGATCAGAGATGTTAAAGTGAGGAGAAGATGTTTTACTTGAGCAAACTTTCCGGAATATGGACAGTGGTAGTGAATGGGAGCGACAGAATGAGTGAGTGAACCATCTTGTCATCTCGTAAAATATATACACGGGACAAAAAGATGGTTGCGCCACACGAACAATAGCAACTGTTGAGTTATATTCAACATTTTAAAAGTGTTTGTCAATTATTCCAATCACTGGGGAGTTTAACCGCTATGTAAGACATTGTAATTTGTATTATGCTTCCTGTCAGATGAGAGTTTGGACAGCTTGTGTTAGAGCTAGGATAAAGGAACTAGCTAGCTATTTTTTCTGACTTGGCTGTGACTGAATTGTGTTATTCTGTTGAGGCTAATGTAAAATGTCTGACCATAATTCCTCATATTGATGACATAAGAACAGCTCTTAAAGACTTACTTCATGCGAAATGTTTGTGGATAAAAGCGCTTAGCACAAACGTTGATTGTTAAGTCAATCATAAATATATTGATTAGATATTCTAATCAAGTGTTCAAAATCACACCCGTTTGATAGTAATCCTGAGCAAGCACTCTAGCGAAATCACACACAATTAATAGTACTTTTCAAAGGGTTAAAATTACTCTTGAATCTGATTATTAAAAGCATCTATTTTCCTCGCATACATGATTGGCTGTGTGCATACAGAGGTGGAGTTGGTCCAGTCCAAGAGGCAGCTGTGTGGGGGCAGCGAGGTGGCCATTGAGAGGATGATCCACTTTGGCCGGGAGCTCCAGAGTATGAGTGAACACCTCCGTCGCGAGTGTGGCAAGAACTCGGCCAACAAGAAGATGCTCAAGGTAGACTAGTGCCCCATTTGAATACTCTAGATTTAATCGTGGGTGGATGTGATTTGTAACAGTTGGGCAGGCTCCTGAAAATAGCTTGGTGGGTGTGTTTTATAGATTTCAAGAGGGAATTAAGTACTTAACAATAAAATGGATTTGGCACTCAAACAGTGAAGTCACTGTTAAACAGTAAAAAAAAAATCTTGTCGTTGCTCCATGGCTAGTGTCACTACTGGTACCGTCCAATCCCAGTAACCCTAATACCACCAAATTAAAATCATCTCTTAGCATTTCATAACATCCTTTATGTGAAAATGTGTGGTAAATATTGATTTTGGGTAATAATTCTGATATATTCATGAAATATGCTTATTGCATCTCCCTCCTTAGGATGCTTTCAGCCTGCTGGCTTACTCTGACCCCTGGAGCAGCCCAGTGGGCTATCAGTTGGACTCCATCCAGAGAGAGCCAGTGTGCTCCACCCTCAACAGTGCAATATTAGGTGGGTAGCTACACCCAAGACGGACCTCCGCGTTACCTCACTACGTGTAAGGTGGCGTACATCAACTGAATCCTATGCAGCGGTCCTTTAAGGATTGTAAAGCATGTTGTGACAACCTCTTATTGCAAGGAGACTGATGGTACGTACACTCAAAGTTATTTGACCCTGTGCAGTCCTGACATGGTTCTCCTCTCTCTCTCCTCCAGAGACTCACGACCTGCCCAAGCAGCCCCCGCTGGCCCAGGCCATTGGCCAGGCCGCCCAGTGCCTGTCTGTTATGGCGCGCTCCGGCAGTGGCTCTTGCGCATTCGCCTCTGTGGACGATTACCTGCACTAGCCAATGCACACATTTGTTCAGCTACAACCCCCCCCCCCGCCCCCCCCCTAGCTCCTAGACTGTAGGCGCTGGTCTGAAGCTCAAAGAACCGGGTATAAGCATGATGTTTGTGTCTCCATTTTTTTTTCTCTGATAGACTCAGGTGAAATGTTTTGTCACTCTCAGTTATTCAGTCCGCACAAAGCCTTGCAGGTGTGTAGGAGCTAGTGTTTGATTTGAGACAGGGCTCACCCTTACTGAGCTCAATTTAAATCCCACCTCTATCTTGGTTGGCCTTTTGAAGCCCTAATACAACCTAGCAAGGCTCCTGTATCATTTTTGTTGACTATGGAGAGACTAGGCATAAGTAGCCATCAAGTAAGTTCACTACCTTGGTCTGTTCAAACGCATACTGTGTGGGGTTAGGTTTGGGGTTAGCTAACCACAATCCCTATCCGTGTTGTGTAAAGGTGATTCATTCCCTTCATCTGAAGAACCAGAAGGACTGTCCGGCGACCACACCAACCTTGGTCCATGTGACAAATCCTACCATTGCCAACCCCTAACATGGTCCTTTAACCTCTATTGGCTCTTCGTACATGAACAAGATACAGTGCTGATGGGGACAGATGCGACAAATGAGTGTTCTTGTGCACAGCCATTGTCCACCAGGCCTCTGCTCTCAATCTCCATCTTGATATTCTACTGATCATGAAAGGCATGCACCGCATGTGGACTCCAATTTACAAGAAGCTAGCTAGAATCTGACTTTGACTCCCCCCACACCCTTTTATTTTCCTTTGGCTCTTTTTTTTTGGGGGGGGGGTCTTGGAAAATGAGTGACTAGGCTCTTTCAGTATCCTGGTTTACAAGGTGTGGTGCAAATTATTATTCTATTTATATTATTATTAGTTGCTTACTCAGTATACTTGTTGAGTGCAAAATTGAATTCCACCAAATAAACATCTTACCAATCCTTGCTAGTGACAGGTGTTCACATGTTTATATGTTTTTTTTTTAAAGAAAGAATTGTAAGATGTATCTATCAAAAAAAGGACTATCCTTAATGCTTTTATTCGACAGACTTTGCCATTGTGACGGTAGTTAGTTTTAGAGGCAGTCTGTTTTTTTTTTCTTTTCATTTCCACTGTGGACGAGTTAACTCGTCTTGGCTTCCCAGGTACTCCCATATTCTCAACTGCACAGAAGGTTTGATGCAATGTTCTGTCATTATAGATGTTCATAATGTATTGTTGTCTAGGCCTTTATCAAAAAAAGAACTCAGGAGCCAAATGCCAACCTTGGTCTCAGTTATCTAATGTGTTTGTGTTTGTCGCAAGTTTCTTTTTTGTTCAGGCTTCAATCCCAAATCAATTTGAAAGATTATCCACATTTTAACTGGTACCATGGTAGGTAGAAATGTATTTTGGTGCATTTTTTTTTTCTGTGGCCATTGCTTAAAATGAAAATCTGCCTCGTTAAATAAAGTGTACTACTACCACTCTAACGAAAGTTACCATGCACTAGCATTGAATAACTAATAACTTGGCCAAGAGCAGGCAAACCATAGCTTTAGGTCTAGGCCAAGCATGGAGCCAAAGCTTGTGATATGATAGCATTTAGCTAACCACACCCTAGCAAAAAGCCACTGTGAAAGCTTGACATTGTGAGATACATTTCGTGACAAGATTTGTGCGCTACATCCACTTCCAAACCCAGTAGCTGCAGACATGCTTTTTCCTCATTGTTTCCCAGATCTCGCTCTGGTCTTGTATTACGAATGCAGCAACAAAACATGAATTGCAGCATTGTCATCTGCATTGTGACTCACATTTACAGTACAATAAAGAACCATATACCCAGGAGGAAGAAAACATTGAAATAGTGTTTAGCCTGTCTGTGCTTGCAGCTGCAAAGTGGCTGAAATACTACGTCTAAATGCTGCTGCTACTACTATTCTAAGTAGTAGACTAGTATACTAAGTTTTTCAGAAGGTTCTATCTAACTGACCGTGTTGGTTTGTCAAGAGCACACATGTATTTTAGGATCTTGTTTGACAAGTGTCCTTTTGGATAAGTACAGGACTTGTGCATGTCATGATCGTTGGTAGTAAAATCAAGAAAAAAGAAAACACAGTGAATAAGGCTGAATGGGTGATTTGGCATCTCAGCAGTGGAATTAAAGAAGAACACTAGATACAGAATAGTAAGCATAACAAAGAGGAAGAGCAGGGACTATACACCCATACTGTATGTACAGCATGTGTACAGTATAGAATAGAATGTACTGTACATCCAGTCTGTATAAATCAGACCTGCAAACTTCTCACCTTTTGGCTACAGTCACCTTTTTTATGTTAACCATGGTAGTTTCAGTGAATCTAGAGGGTTTTAGTTTTGTCATCACCTTTTTCACTACTCCAGAGTTTGCAGGTCTGATAAATATGTCTAGGAGTATTCAGATAGTATACATAGATATACATCTAGGCTGTATAGATGTATCTAGTAATACCCATACGGTATACGGTACATACATGCACACCTCCACAACACTCGGAATGACCAGGCACTGTTATACAGTTATACAGTCTGATTGCACCTGGGTGGGATGAGCCTGTGTCTGAAAGTGCTCCCCATCTGCCACAGCTCGCCATGGAGGGGATGGGAGGGGACTTCAGTTTGTCCCACATTCTCCTCCCCACCACAGACAAGGCCAGACTGCAGCGCGTCATCCGCTCCGCTGTGAAGGTGATCGGCTGCAACGTGCCTTCCCTCCAGGCCCTGGACGACTCCGAGGCCCTGAAGGGCTAGAAAGATTGTGTCCGACCCATCCCACCCCGGCCACAATCTCTTCGTACAACTCCTCTCCGGCAGGAGGCTGCGGTCCATCAGGGCCAAGACCTCACGCCATAAAAACAGCTTCTTCCCCACGGCCACCAGCCTCATCAACAAGGCTCATGCCCCACCCCACCCCCACTGTACATAGAACACATCACACATGCATATCTCTTCACACACACTATACATAAACATTGCACACTCACCAAACTCCATTTTGTATATTGTATTCATATTCTGTAGCCTACTGCTCATTTGCATTGTCCCGTCTCATCCCTGCACCCTGTCTAAAGTTGTCTCCATCAGTCTTATACACTATTGACTGAAGCACATTCCTATATGTTGTAAACTACCTGGCAATAAACTATTCTGGTTCTGAGAGGGGGTGGAAGAGAGGATGTTGGGTACTACAGAGGCTTGTTTTGCTATTTTCAAGTAGTGTGGTAGTGTGCTATTTTGGACATTTAGGCTTATTTGTGTTTTGTCTACAATGAACCTGAAACATAGAGACCATAATTTCACTGATAGTTCCATTATTGAGCTAGCTGCAGTTTTTATGCAGCCTCTCACTGGGCTACAAAGGAAGAAATAATTGGCCATACGTAAATGTGTTGGAAAACTGATGAGTGTGCTTTTCTGAGACGAGAAGCACAGGGTGTAATTGACCAGTCTCCGTATGCTCTCCTGTGAAATGTATCGCAATCCGAATATTTTTAGGTGTTTGGCATGACTTGCACATAGTCCTCTGTGGGAACAGTGAAAACAAGTGCCAGGGGAATGCTTATGACCAAGCCATGCCAAACATGTAAAAATATTCGGATTGCGATACATTTCACAGGGGAGCATACTGAGACTGGTAAGACTACACCCAGTGCTTCTTGTCTCGGAAAACCACTTTATCATAGCTTTTCCAATGCATTTATGTATGAAGTATTACGTATTGACTTCCATTGTAGCCTATGAGAGCATGGAGGTATAATGTAAACGTATGAGAGCAGTATGAGTGCAGCTCCTGATAGCCGAAGCAGGAAGTGCACATGCCAAAGTGATGCCGAAGGAAATAATAAATAAATATAAATTTCCGTCTTCCTACACTGTCAATTATTTTAGATAGGCTACAGCACTCAAACTTTTTTCCCTCACACTAATTACACAGCTTCAAACAAAATCACAGAATGTGGTGTCAAAAGATAAAACCACATCACTTTATCCCTAAGTCACTTGTAGCAAACTCTTAAAAGCCTGTATTCATAACTGACATAAAAATAAATCAATATAGGCCTAGGTCTAGCCTACGTCAAATTTACATAATATATTCCATTATTTACAGGGACAATGGAACAGACAAAGCAGCTGATTAGGCTGCAACATGCAAATGCCTCTTCACAAAAAGGGAATGCTGCCAAAGAGGCATGGGAGAAAGTTATTTATTTATTGATTGATTTGTTTCAACATGGACAGTACACAATATAGAATTAATTTGCAAAAACACATCTTTTTGATAATTTCTTATTATATATCTATGTATTTAATTATATTGATTTATATAGCCTACGGCTGGTTTGGGATTGGCCCAGGCGCTGGAGAATGAAGCGGAGGGCCATTGACTGCATCGTCCACTGACCTGTTGGCTCTGTAGGCGAACTGCAGAGGATCCAGGAGAGGGTCTGTGATGGATTTGAGATTTTAGTGTTCATCATAAAGACTGCATTATCTTCTAGTTCTGCCCTGACCAGACTTCATTTGCTCAGCTTGTTCTGAGTGACAAGATGCCACACACTCCGGTAGGTGGCGGTAATGCACCTTAGCGTTGGTTTGCGATCCGCCAGTAAACTCAAGAAGACGACACAGTCAAACCGCAGCAGAGATCACCGGTTCATGATCATCGCAGCGTGAATCCAAATCATCCAGCATGTTTTTTCTACAGCTCGTGTTCTTCTTCTGTTTACCGATGGTACCTGCTTTTAGTTACCGGAGAGCAGTTGCGGAGCCACCAGTTCTGCCCTGTGTTGCGCCCCTTCAATGGGAGGGCAGGTCTGTACAGTATGACCACAACACTGGGCGAAATACACGGGCCGCATTGTCGTATGACGCACTGAACCAGAGAATCAGGATTCTTCAGCAGAATAAAAGACACTCACCATGTCAGAAGTGAGTATAATTTGGTTGTTTAAAGACAAATGCATAGCATATTTCATTAGTCATCGACAAAGCTGCATTTCCAGTATCAAATGCATACACAAACAAATGTCGCAGGCAGTTCTTTTCCTAAACCGCCCATGATTTGCTCTTTTACATTAGTTGGATCTAATTGTATAACCAAATTAAACTCAAATCTGCAGAAACGATGCTATTGAACAACAATAGCTGTTGATCATCAATCTTTATGTTAAATTCCTCTTATGTCCTCAATGTTCTTTATAAATGCATTCTCTACACTAGCCTAGCGTTCGGTTCAGACAAACATCATGGGATCAGTTAATTAAGGGACTGTTCAAACATGGGATCAGCTGCAGTTAAGGGACTGTTGGACTAGAATATTTTGGAGTGCTCTGAAATTGTGAAAAGGTGTGACCCTTACCCAGAAATATAATTTTCCCTTGACCCTCCCCATGGTCCCCAAGTAATTTAAAAAAAGGGGAATCTGGTTCGACTACAAAATTCAGTCAGGTACAGCTGTAATCAGTAGCAAGAATAGGCCTTCTGTAGTTCCTGTGTATGTTTTTAATATATAAAAATGCCATTGCTCAAGAACCTTCCTGGTACCTAACAACCTCCCACCAGGGCATACTTTGCAAGTGCACCCCCCCCCCCCCCCCCCCAAAAAAGAAGCTAAAAATCGCATTAGGTTCTCCGTTCAACATAAAAAATGAAATATAATACAGCAGTGATGGCCTAATATCTTGTTTTTGTTTTATGCCAACATTCCAGGTTCTTTGAGTACATCTATCTGTTTAAGAGTGGCATCATGTTCCAGATTGATCAGAAGACCAAGCAGTGTTCAAAGATGGCTCTGACCCTGGCATGGGATCCCTTTGATATCCCCCAAAACTCAACCTTTGAAGACCAGTACTTCATTGGGGGTCCAGGTGACATGATCGAGTTGCAGGAGTGGTCTGATAGGAAACCAGGCCGTAAACGTAAGTGTGGGTGGTAGTGATGCCATCCCAAAATATGTCCGCCATGTACCACAGGTGACTACTCTCTAATGTGGCCAATCTGGCCATTACAATTGACTTTATTCATTCTTCCTCAGTAGTGTACTGCATATTGTTTCATCTCATTAGGTTTGTGTTGGCCAGCTTGTTTGCTACTAATTTAAGACACAGACAAGTGTTTTTCTGTTTTGCCTATTGCCAGAGGAATGAGACAGTTCCTCACTTTTTTGCACCCAGACTTGGGTAGTGTAAGCCGATGTCCTGAAACCATTTCAATGTATTTCTCTCTGTCAGATGAGACCTGGGTAGGCGCCTACACATTGAAGGACTGTTACCCCGTTCAGGAGACCTACACCATGAACAGTAATGTGACCACCTCCACCCGCTTCTTTGACCTCAAGTTGGGCATCAGTGACCCAGAAGTGTTCACACCACCCATCACCTGCCAGTCTGCCTTCTTCGAGAAGATGAACTCCGACTGCTGAGGCGTTTGTTTTGACCCTTTTAGAGATGCTATGTGGACGGTTTGCCACTTGGTAATTCTTCAAAACAGGGTTTGGTCTAAATGGCTAGAAATATTTTCAAGAAAATACCTGATTTGGCAGTAACTTAAAGTATTAGTAATATTGTGCATATGTGATGGGTCAGAAAGGAGCAAATCGAACCAAAGCTAAAGCTTATGTTGCAAAATTGTTTTAAGTATTATGTGGTTGGATTGAAAGTAAGAGATTGATTAGTATTTTATCATGTGTGATTAGAGATATCCATCTTTCAAAAACACATACTTACATTTGAAGGTGAAACTGTCTGTGATTCACTGTCTAAGCTTGTCTAACCTTAAAGTGGTCATCTCTAAAAACCTTTTCATATAAATCTGTCGTCCATTGAGGTGTTACAGTAATGATTCAGCCTACCCCCAATTTCGATTAGCAGTTGTGAGAGTTCTGAGGGCCTGGTGTCTGCGTGACATTCCTGGCAAAGATCCCACGCTGCGCAGTTAATGATGCAGTTCACCTCAATCTAATTGTTGGCTGACATGTCAGACAATTGACAATAAAACAAGCTTTAATCATTTTGCTAGAGAATAGAAAAGATAGAAAGTGTCCCAAAAGCTCTAACAATTTGAGAAAGTTCCCATGATCATTGGACTATCACAGAAAAATAAAGGGTTGTAGAAATGATTGAAAACTTAAGACTGCCATGACATACACGTTCTGTAATGGAATACAAGTGTATGTAAACGTTTGACCACAACTGTACATTTAGTGTGACATTTACAACTTGACCTGGAAGACCATAATGTAAACTGGATTTAAATATCAATGGTTCTTTTGATCCAGCAGAGCACTAAGATGAATACCTTTTGCACTGACTTTGCACTACTTTTATTTATAACCACAGAAACTACTTCATGATGTTGATTTTAAAGCTAAACTATGAATGATTGTGATATGTTTTTGCTTTGTGTGTACTTTTGTTAACCCGAGTAAATAAAGCTATATACAAGTCTGGGTAATTGAGTAAAGCTACCAATGATTAAACGCATTCATTTAATTTAATGAATATTGGGAAATAGAATGGAAAATATAGTGTTGACAGCATACTGTGCACTACAAAGCAAATCAAACAAAACTTTATTTGTCATACTGTGGGTTTTTGTACAGCATACAGTGATGAGGCTCACACACACACACTGACAGAAATGTCCACCGATTACATTTTTCTCTGCTCTACACCCATCCCGTCGTCGTTCCCCCAAGGGCAGCCGGGAGCAGATGGTTGGAAGCGTGCGGGGGACTTGCCCGGGGGCCAACCAAGTGCTCCTGTCCGTCTTCGCCAGGGACAGACAGCATTAGCGATCTGTTCTTCTGCATGTTTTTCATATTGGGTTCTTTATGGGGGAAACCCTTGCGAACATGGGCAGAACATGTAAACTCCGCACAGAAGGGCCTGGAGACCTTCTTGCTGTGAGGCGACAGTACTTGGTACTGCGCCACCATCCCGCACATGAGCGATTTTGGGGTTCAGTGTCTTGCTCAAGGACACTTCGGCACACTCCGGAAGCTGGGATGGAACCGGGGACCTTACGATCCCCAGCCGGCCGCTCTACTTCCCGTAGTGTACATTGTTATAGTTTAGCCTAGTTAGTACTAGTAAAAAGTAAACTAGTAATTATGTATATTGCCTTCCATGGATAGATATATTAGGCAAGCCAAGTTTATTTGTATAGCACATTTCAGCAACAAGGCAATTCAAAGTGCTTTACATGAGACATTAAAGCATTAAGACAAAGTGCAAGAAATACATAAAAGGTCATATAAAACGAAATGTAAAAAGGGACATTTAAAACAAAATGCAGGAAAAATAAAATACAGGAATAAAAGTTAGAGTGCAGTGTATGAATTAATAATTATTTGATTTAATAAAAAGCAGCAGCAAGTCTTGATTTAAAAGAACAGAGTTGTAGCAGACCTACAGTTTTCTGGAAGTTTGTTCCAGATATGTGGAGCATAAAAACTGAATGCTGCTTCTCCATGTTTTGTTTTAACTCCGGGGACCAGGGCCGGCCCTAGGATTCTGGTGGCCCTAAGCAAAAGATTTTTGGGTGGCCCCCCAAAACACTCCCAGCGCAACCACCAAACTAAACGCATGCACGTGCACGTGCACGCATAGAGATGGACAAGTGAATTAACAACAAAGCTCTTGCTTTATTTTAAAGTGATGATGAGTTCCCTGTGGGCCACACCATCGTTCTCCACGAGGGGAGGTATAGCTAAAGTATCCTATAAGCCAGATTCAACGGGAGATTTGGATTTAGTGAAGTTGGGGAAGGAGGGAGGGGGAGGGGCCACAGGTGGATTGCATTAAACTGCATGTGGCTTATTATGAAGTCATTCTGTTATGAGATATTTTAGTTTTATTGCATATTAAATAAGAACGCTTTGGGGGGGGGGGTTGTGGCAAGAGCGACCACTTATATTGCTCATAGCAGCGGACAGGGACAGAAAGCAGGCCTGTGCCAGACGACCTGAGAGATCTGGATGGTTCATAATGTAGCAGCAGATCAGAAATATATTTTGGCCTTTATAAACCAACAGCAGTATTTTAAAGTAAATTATTTGACAGACAGGAAGGCAGTGTAAAGACCTCAGAACTGGAGTGATGTGATCCACTTTCTTATGTTCACAAGTGACATAATAACAGTCATGGAGACAAAATTGCTCTCCAAAATTGCTCCTTTGGTCGGAGCAGTGGGGCGGGCGCATGGGATTATGGGATATCTTGACCAATGAAGGATCCATCTGTGCTGCCTTCAAAATCTCCCGTTTGAGATTCTACTAGAATACATGTGCGTACACCCATGGACGTATGAAGTGAATGTGGATGAACCGTTCCTTTAAGACATCTAATTACGCACGGTCAACAAACACAGCAGACGCTGCTGCTTCCACAGTTTCACAATAAAAGCCTCGAGGACGCCTGCTCACTGGGCGTCTGTAACTTCAGAAGAATGACGTCATTGCCCAAACGCACCTCGGCCTGTCGGTCAGGCCACGCCAAAGACAACAAGAACAGAACAGCTGGGCTCGACCAGTCGGCTAGAGGGAACACGAGGGACAGGATTAGGTTCAATGGCGAGCCAGGTTGGAAAAGACACTGAAGACATGATCAGTGAGATGAGGCCGGTGAATGTCAGCGTAACGGTTCAGGCAGAAGAAGGTGGGGCGATGGTGGCAGGGAGAGAAGATGAGCCAGCAACCCACTATCCAGACATCGGTAGTTCATGTCGAATTTCCAAAATGATGAATTGGAAAAGACGTCTCAGGGCAACGATACTTTTTGCTGCCACCAATTCTGTGTTCTGGTAAGCATGACAATTATAGTGTTTCCTACTTTATAATTCCATATTAAAAATAGAATTAAGGCAGTTAGATGAATAGGTTAGGCTAAATGGTTTTTAATTTAAAAAGGTTTTTAAATGTAGTCATATGTGCAGTTGTAGGCTGTGCGCGTGTGTGTGTGTGTGTGTGTGGGGGGGGGGGGGGGGGGGTACAAACTGAATGTATTGGGATGACCACATTATTATCATAGAATAGATAAAACATTTTAGTAGAAAGTCACACACGCGTTTACATGGACCCTAATATTCCACTAATAAGCTAATCAGCATAAAAATACCTCCAATTGCTACGCATAGTCCACAAACTGCTATTGACTAGAGAAACGTGTAAATGAACACGTGCCATGAATGCTTGGAATCAGGTCCCTTCACACAGAACTGGGGACTGGTCTGGATATATAACATTACATAATCAAAATATTGTTAGATAAAGATAATGGGAGAAATATGACAATATTTGAAATGAAATATATCACAATATGGAGCATAAGAGGCTACCAGAAAACACATTGAAAAGAGAGATGTAGGATACTGTATGAGTCATGGCATTGTAAAGAGAGATGCAGGATACTGTATGAGTCATGGCATTGTAAAGAGAGATGCAGGATACTGAATTAGACAAGACATTGAAAAGACAGATGTAGGATAGTGTATGAGACATGACATTGCTTATTCTCGCTCTACAGGTTTGTTGCCCTCACCTCCTACAGAGCTTACTGTCTTCTTGCCATCTCCCTGACCTGGATGGTGACACTTTTGACAGTGAAAGACATTGTTCTGTCCAGATCTAAAGGTATGCACATCTTCAGTTGAATTTTATAAATGACTTGGATGAGCATTCATAAGAAGATTGTCAGTAACAATATGGCGATATGAGCAACACCCTAGATACAATACATTAAACAACTAGAAATGGTGTTCAGAGAGCACAGACCTCCGCCCCTGAATGCATGCCCGAGATTCTAAGGTGGCCCATGCTTCACCCCTCCACCGAGTTTCATGAAAATCGATCAAGTAGTTTTTGCGTTGGATGTAGGGAAAAATTCCCCCCATTCATTGTCAATAGGGGGAATTGAAACAGCCATATCCCTACATGGGAAGGTTACAGAGATATGGGGTTTGGACTGGCATAAAGCTGTCGACCTAATGAATTCAGAAATACCAAACATGTCCTGCTCACGTGCATGAGCACAGAGCCACGACATGCATTCATGGGCGGAGGTCTGTGCTCTATGGATCATTTATATTTGTGTACTATCATCCAGTTCAAGACATTAAGCCCTTTGAACAAAAACAATTGTCTTTCACCCTATGCACATTCTTGGATTATCTTTCCCTGGTATTGTATAGTTGTCTAAATC
Source organism: Borostomias antarcticus (assembly GCF_949987555.1). NCBI lineage: Eukaryota > Metazoa > Chordata > Actinopteri > Stomiiformes > Stomiidae > Borostomias > Borostomias antarcticus. Next base: position 13,317,454 of record NC_140257.1, read on the forward strand.
GTACTTGCATGATGACTTGAGTTTCAAATCAATGCCTAGTCTAAATTTTAGGCTTCAGATCAGTAGGCTAGTACTGATTTATAATTAAGTGGTAACTCAACGGGCCTGAATCTCTCCTTTCCTTCATAGGGGTCCACTTATGGCATAGTATGACTGGAAGGTAAGATATGTACCGTCGTTGGTTAGGGGTGGGGCATTGTCCATTTGTTTTGCCCACCCTATCTGAATGAATAAATACTTAAACTGTAAAACCTTTTTACTGTATCTTGCACACTCCGGCTTAGCCAGTCACATCACATTTTCTTCACTTTTTAAATATTTTAGGCCCCTACATTTGTCATTTCTGATTGGTTGGAAGTGCAACTTGAACCTCAGAGACTCGGGCAAGCTAGACAGCTGTTTGGTGCCCGATGTTTAAAAGCTGATGGCTACTATTGTCATGGAATTTTAGAGACAACTGGCCTTAACCCTTTCAGATTTCAGCCTTTTGTTATTAAAGCCTATTGATTCAGTCCCCTGTCTTTTGCTATTCCAAACGCCCCGTCCTCCACCTTTTGTAATGATAAACACCCCTGCCGTGGTTTTCTCACCACAACAGGAAGGCATCACACCTCAGACTTCCCACTTGGCCTAGGGTGACTTTTCCATTGTTCCATTGTCTCCACCTGAAATCTATTCAAAGTATACTGCGCTCAAACCTTAATGCATAGACCGAGTTTATGCCAAACAAGCTGTGAGATGTCTCCACTCTTGAGAGAAATGTTTTTGCTTTGTTTTATTTTGACATTTCTTTGATGTATGTAGTATCAAGGCAGCTTTTAAAAAGAGGTGTCTCACAAATTAAAAAATGATTCTGACGATAGGTCATAAACATAGATAAATAATGATGTTATTTTAAACTGATTCTTCCTTTGTTGCCTCTCTCTCCAGTTGGGAGGCTGACCCTGACCAGGACAGTAGGTCTGGGGCTGGGCCTCGGTTCACTGACTCCGGGATGAGTTTCAAGCTCTTTCTGCAGGAGACCTCCTCTTTCAAGCAGCAGAACCCAGGCAAGGTACTGTAAGGCAATAAGCACTTTCACAGCGCTGTACTTTTCCCCCCAAACTGCGGACCTTTGGGGGTAACTCGCCGTGTTCACACCAAAGGGCCCAGGGTCTATTCGCTTTATTCACTTCAGCTGCCATATTGGTCAGTCTGACGTAATTGGTGGTACGGATGCGGAAGTGCCCATTGACTCCAATGTTAAAAGTTCACTATAAACACACTACTTCAAGAACCAAAATAGTCAAAATAACAGGCTGGGGGCGCCCTGGTAGCTCACTGGGTAAGGCGCGCCCTATATGAAGGCTAGTCCTTTGCTCGGCGGACCCGGGTTCGATTCCCGGCTCGGGTCCTGTGCCGCATGTCCTCCCCTCTCTCTCTCCCACGTTTCCTGTCTCTCTCAACTGTCCTGTCCCATTAAAGCTGAAAAGCCCTAAAAAATATCTTAAAAAAAAAAAAAATAACAGGCTGAATACACTATCGGGGTTAGAAACTCATCATTATCAGAGTCCGATTGTTTTTCACTGCTGTTGTTTTCGCGTTTGGAAATACATGGAAGTGAATACAGCTGACGGCTCACTATGGCTCATTCACTTCCATGTATTTCCTAATGCGAAAACTATGGTAGTGAAAAACAATCAGAGTACAGAGACACAGGGTTTGGACTAGCATAAAGCTCTCGACCTCTCCGATGCATCAATACCAAACCTTACGTGCGTGTGCACAGAGCCGCGAAATGCATTCATGGGCGGAGGTCTGTGCACCATTTCTAGTTTAAGACTGTTAATCCTCTTGTTTTCCCTCCATCATAGTTTTGCTTGCTGGTCTGCAGTTTATGCACCTTCTTGGCTGTGTTAGGACGTTACATTCCAGGCGTAATCATCTCATATATATTTGGTAAGTTGTTTTTAGAATATTATTTGTCTTTAAAACGTAAATAATTCTCTTGGACACTTGTGATACTGACACACACACACGTTTGAACATTGGAGGTACAAACGTTGCTTTGTTTATTTCAGCTCGCGTATCCATGAAGATCAAAACTACATTTCTAATGGGTGTACTCTGTCATTTCCCTGTGTTGCTTCCAGTGTAACTTGCTGCTTCACAAGACTTAATCTCGCGTTCTCTGACTCGCGCACTTTGCTTCAGCACTAGATTATGCTCTTAGTCACTTGTTTGTTTTAGAAAGAAGATGCACTTGTGAGTTCTGGCAAGTAGTAGTACATTGGCTCTTCCTACGTTAAATGCAATTATTGTTAGTCGCTTTGGATAAAAGCGTCTGCTAAATGACTGTAATGTAATGTAATGTAATGCTAACAAACTTGAGAAACTGCTTAGTCAGCTTCACCACCAGAAATCTAGCAATTTGGATGGCGTGGGTGAATGGTATTTCAACTTGTGTGCGGTACCTCAGCTAAGGTGAGCAGGGGAAAGGGAATGCATCTCCATTTGAGATACATTCCCTTTCATGCTTCAGTGCGAGGCGCTGTCCATGGTGCTGACGGACGCGCTGTCCATGGTGCTGACGGAGGCACTGTCCATGGTGCTGATCCGCCTGTGGTGGTTGGCTCCTCTTCGGGTTGCCACAACCTACAACACATTGAAAGTTTAACCAATTGACCATTCGCTATACAGTACCTTACCCTGGAACCATGCAACATTTATTTACATTTTAGTCATTTAGCCGACACTTTTTCTACCAATTTATTTATAGTAGAAAAAAAGCAAAATCAATAATACATGAAAATATTTTAAAAGAAACAGTATTGTAAAAGCAGACAATACATGGTTAAAGAGAAAACTAAGACTTAAAATCAAGAATATTTAAATAATATATATATAATTATATATATTATAAAATATAAATAACGCTGCACGATAAAAGCAAGAATTAAAAGGTGTGTCCCAATATCTTGCTGAAAAATATCCAGTTTCAGACATTCTTAGGTTTTCTGGCAAGGTATTCCAGAGGCTGGGGGCATAAAAACTCAAGGCTGCCTTGGTCCTGGCTCTAGCAACCATTAAAAGCTCAGTGCCAGAGGACCTACTTGGTATATATCTTAAAAGCATGCCTGACATGTCCAGGTGCATGACTATGGATTGATTTATAAACTAATAAAATCATCTTAAAATCTAAAACTGTCAGGTAATCAGTGTAGTGATTGTAAGACTGGTGTGATGTGTGCTCTCTCCTTCTTGTCTTGGGTCTTGTCATCTACATGGTAGCTAATATTGTGCCTTCTAATGATGTGACATTGGGTTAGCATATACAGACTGAAAAGTAAGGGCCCTAGAATGGATCCTTGAGGGACCCCACGTCATAGAAGTGTCTTTTGAGCTGTGATCACCACAGGCAACAAAAAAACTCGATCAGTTAAGACAGGCTCTAGTTATAGTTATTTTGGGGATAGCTCTCACCACCAAGGCCAGACACATTGACAGATTTTACCAGGGTTTGTTGACCCAGTTCCATAAGCATGGCCATAGCATGGATATCACTAATTAGTGCAGGCTAGCTAGTTAGCATCTGCGTTTAGGGGGAATGTCACTGTAGAACTGCTCCGTTCCAGCATTGCTTGTGGGGAAAACGCAATGCCGGAACAACTCTCCAGTTTAAGGGACATCCTTGTGGTCGTGTGATTAGCCAAATTCCAGTGACAAAAAAACATATGAAGTTCACTCCTCCTTTATAATAGCATCGCTGTTCTCCCACTCTCCCCTGGCACAAAGACAAGATACAAAAACACACTAGCATGCGTGACATGTTAATGACTTTGCACTACCGCCTTCTTACTTCTCTCTTCCTTGCTTCCTTCCCCCATTTCTGCTCTTCAGTGCTTGGCATCTCCCTGTGGCCTCTGATGTCATTGCGTGAGTTTGGATTGTGGCTGGGACCAGTTCTACAGAAGCTGGACTTCGGTATTGGCAAGTTCCTTCAGAAAATCAAAGAGAAACATGGTAACGAGCTGAATACTGGCTGGCTCTTTAACAACCATGCTACACATATAACTCACATGCAGGTACACACACAGACTCCATAGCTACACTATAGTTACTCAATTATAGCTGGATTTTTAAAGAGTGTGAAGCTAAAGATTTTTGTTCAGATGCCAGGCAGGTATTTACACAATGTGAAAAGTACAAGTGTGAGACAATCGTTACCTCTTCCAGCACATTGTGAACCATTGCATAGTCCAGGAATTCAGGGTCATCCTGACATCCAACCCAAGGAGACCTCCAAACAGAGGCATGGAGACATTGGAGAGCAGACGTTTCGACTCATTTTACCTGCTTCACTTGGCTCTGTGTGCAATTGGGGCCTACCTCTACCACCTTGCTCGAGGGCACAGAGAGATTTTGTACCTTCTCTGCTTAGGTATTTGTAGTTTTAATTGTAATAGTAATACTTTGTTTGTAATACTAATACTTACATTTTTATTATTTTTTTCTATTTTAGAAAAGAGACTTTTTCGGACCCAAGCTGCATTGAGCATTGAGGCAGACCTTTCCTCCCTGACCCCCAAGGTTAGTTGATTTTTCAAACGGGATCAAGAAATTATGTGTTCATCGCCATTGACTACCGTACATGGTAGGCTCTTCCTCTAAAGAGTGCCTAACTGGAAGCAGGAAGAGCCGTCCCATAATACACGTAATATTGCATGCTGCCCAATTGTTCCTTAGAATTCCCCCATCTAAAATATAAAATCCATAGTTGTAAGCACCGGCTTAGAAATACTGGAGAGCTAAGGGGACAACTGACAACAATAACAACCTGCCTAACATTACAATTAGACAATCTGTCAGTCTATCATGGTGCACTGCGATTACTGGTGACAAGTTCAGTACACGTTGCTGTACACTGTATACTGTAGTAATGTAGGCTGGCCCTCTTTCAAATGATATAGGTCATTCCTCTCTTTTTGTGTGTAAGGCCCTCTTATAGAAACTACCATCATACCTAATTGTATCTTAACCCATCCCTTCATGTTTATTTGTTTACTTCTAAAAGCTGGACTCCACTGTGTTTAAGGAGATGTCAGTATCAGACACAGAGGTGTCAGACGTGACGTGGACTGACAACGGCACTTTCAATCTGTCAGAGGGACACACCCCCCAGACTGAAAACTCAGAGGGTATGTTACTGTGACCCCACTGTACCCTACTACTACCTCACCTCACATCAACAGATTGTTAGTATGCTCTCATCTGAGTTCTGTTCCTCAATAACTACTGTTCATCTGTGCAGCCATAGAAAATATGATTGCATGATGATACATACGGGTTCATCTTATCAACATTTGTAATAAACATAAACATAAAACCGCCCCGCAAGGCGTTCGCCCTGCTGAGGATTGTGCCGTACAAGCATGACACAGCAAAGATTAACTTCTCTGTGATCTTTCACCACATGCACAGACCTAGACCGGGAAGAAGTATTCACTGGAGGCCTCCCAGAGTTCCCCTCTCTGGACAATGGCATGGGGACTAATGGCGAAGATGATGAAGATCTAAGCATTGGCCTTCCTACCCCACCCCTTCACCCCCATCATCCGGTCAGATCTAAGGGTGGGCTGCCCACGTACAGGGAGCAAGCAGACCACGCCACCCAGGCGCTGGAGCTTGTCAACAAAATGGCCGGTGACATCTTTGTTGCCGCTGTCACTACTGTCATCCAGGAGAGGATAGAGGCCGCCATCGGCATGACCACCATGGAGCCGCCAAGGCTGAGCTTGCCTGAATCCAATACACGGCGCCCACTAGACCTAGCGGAGGACTCGGACAGTGACGTGGAAGACTTTGAGTTGCTCGACCAGTCGGAGCTAGAGCAACTGGAAGGGGAGTTGGGCCTCGGGGAGATGCGCCAGGCCAAAGAGGAAGCCCAGCTCGAGCCTGCCAAGCCATCCTCCTCTGGGGTCTTCTTCTCCAACCTCCTCGGGCGCCAGTGATTGGATAAGCTGGATGGGCGGGGCATCATTCAGGACATGCAGTGGGTAGAGGGAAGGGTGAAGGGGAAGTGAGGCCCCCTTAGGAAGGATTGTGAGGGTTGGGATGATTGTGAGGGTTGGGATCATGATTGTGAGGGTTGGGATAATGATTGTGAGGGTTGGGATAATGATTGTGAGGGTTGGGGTAATGATTGTGAGGGTTGGGGTAATGATTGTGAGGGTTGGGATCATGATTGTGAGGGTTGGGATCATGATTGTGAGGGTTGGGATAATGATTGTGAGGGTTGGGGTAATGATTGTGAGGGTTGGGATCATGATTGTGAGGGTTGGGATCATGATTGTGAGGGTTGGGATCATGAATTTGAGGGTTGGGATCATGAATTTGAGGGTTGGGATCATGATTGTGAGGGTTGGGGTAGTGATGATGACCTTTTTCCAGTAGAGCTAAGAACAAACCTGCTATATAGTAATTCATGTGTTAATTATTGGCTGGTGAAGCCATGATTTGCTTTGTTGCCTAAATTACATGTTTTGAGAGGCTGATTTGAACCATTCACACATCAACCATCGTATTTGACCAGACCTGACAAACACCTGTGCTATCAATACAAGCATATTGTGTGTGTATATGCAATGAGCAGATTGGTTTGATAAGAATATGCAGTGCCTATAAAAAATATTCTACCCCCTTGGACTTGTTCACGTTATTGTTACAACATGACATCAAAATTAATTTAATTTAGTTTTTTTTGTCACTGATAAACACATTATAGAGTAAACACATTACATCCTCCCAGGGTCTTGGCGGATCTGATGTAGAGGGGCAAGCTGTTCCAGAGCCTAGAGGCCAAAGGCTCGGTCACCTCTGGTCTTTAGCCTAGTCTTGGGCATGTCCAGGGGTGTGGCCCTGCAAGAGTTCTGCCAGGGACAGAGGAGCCGGACCATTTAGAGCTTTAAAAACAAATAGCAGAAGCTTAAAATCAATTTGAAAGCGGACAGGGAGCCAGTGGAGGCCAATACTGGGGTGATGTGGTCGTTTTTTTTTCCCAATGAGGCGAGCGGCTGCGTTTCGGACAAGCTGCAGCGTCCGAGTGAGGACTGGTCAATGCCCGCATACAGAGAGTTGCAGTGGTCAAGACGCAAGGAAATTAATGCGTGAATTACCCTCTCTAGATCTTTTGGGGAGAGACATGCCTTTGTAAAGTCTTTAACTTAAACTATACTACAGAGCTGACCTGTTATCAAATTTAAAAGCGCTATTGAATGTCACCCTGAGGTTCTTAACGGAGGAGTGAATGTTGGAGTTTAGAGGGCCCAGGATAACCTGAGTACATATAACCTGAGTTCATACAGAGTTCATACATTAACCTAACGTGCCACATGGTTTGCTTTGCATAACCATCTGGAACTCTATTAAAAACTATTCATAAAATGGGCCTCAAAGATCTGAATCAGACATGACACCTACAGTAGGTTTCGGACTTGGCATTTGGTGTTTTGTCACCTAAAACACTGATGGGACAGCAGCTCAGTCTTGTCCAGGTTGAGCTTGAGGTGGTAGCTGACATGCTAGTCAGCTAGCGTTCAGTGGAGCAGACAAGGTGTTAAAATGGCCATGCAGATGTGTATTAAAGAATCATCAGTATTAGCTTCTATCCTTGCATTCACCTCCTTCGGGAGGTGTTTGAAGATGTCTCCAGTATTGGGACAGCATGAATATTCATATATACAGAGGAAAGGAGACAGTAACGACCAATGGGATGAACCCACACAGTATGCCCCCGTTACAGAACACTGAGCTCTGAAGCTTCAATTCACCATGGCTCTTTTTTGTGTCAATTATTTTGTGTCAATTATCCGATTTTTAGTAACATCATTACATTTTCTTTTTTAAAGACCGTAAAGAAACTTTTATTTTTGTAACTGTTTCTCTATGTATATGTTCTTGGAAAAGGTAGCCATCGTGAATCCATGCACTGCTTACAATTGAAATATATTTCCTTGATATAATTAAAATTCAAAAGATGTCCCCAAGCTGTGTAAAAATTTCAAATAATGTTAACAGAATGCTTTAAATGACCAACATTGTCAAAAAAATGGTTTCTTAAGAAATACATTTAACATATATAAATATCTAAACACAAAAAGTGATATTAAAAAACATGCTTACTTTCTGGACCACTTGGATGTTTAATGTGAAAATGGCTTAAACAAGGCCAAAAAATAGCATATTTTATAGATTATATAAATACATATAATAATATATTTGTATTGCTCAAAACATTGCTTCTCTTCTCTAAAACCACAGCTTTATTTCATGGATAACATGGATACATGGAACATGGATAGTCATGAGAAATAACAAATAATAATACAAAATTTCATATGTGAGAAAAACCATTAAGGTTGCCAAATCGTTGTGGGATGAAAACAAGTAGTAGAAGAATGAAAATTAAATGAAAACATGTACCTTTTTTTTGCCTCGTTAAGCCATTTGCAGTTTACTATGTTCCCTATTTTCTTCATAGATAATAAATTCACTCTTTTGGTTTGATAGGTGCATCATCTCTCAAAGGGGTAAATGCATCAATTTCTTTGATAATTCTTTCCGCAATGGTCTTGTTGTTTGCAGCAACAACTCTTCTAGACATGAGGTCCAAAGGTCCACCTAAAAACAAAGTAAACAAACTGCATGAATATTAAATTCAAGAACATCACTAACAGCAGAATAAGAACATTTAGGGTCACTCATCATTTGAGACATTGTGTACTGTACATTCAATTGTTAGCTAAAAAGTCAGAGTTGAAGCTAATACAGAAAATCCAACATGGTTTCTCACTGATACCCTATCTGGGAGCGTATCTGTGTTCCCAGGGTCCTATATTCCCAGGGTCCTCAGTTCCCCAGTTCAATATTCTGTTAACACCCACCTCATGCTATGTTTACTGAACATGTCCACACATACCAACACCCGTTCTGATTTTCTAATCCCAACCCCTTTGACAAGTTCCCACAATAGCTCGTCATATTAAGCAAATACAGAGCTGGGGAACAATCTTTTTCGGTTCCCATTATGTGCTATATAGAGCTGGGAAACCCTGGGAATGACCCCCCCCCCATCTTACTTCAACTGTTGGTACAGGTGTGTGTACAGTATGTAACATTTAATGTACATAAAATGGTAAATATTACAGATATTATATATATTCTACACTACATACCCTCTACATCCATTAGGACTCCTCCAGCCTCTGTGACTATGACGGCCCCAGCTGCGATGTCCCAGCAGTGGATCCCTATCTCATAGTAGGCCTCCACACAACCGGACGCCACCAGGCACATGTTAGTGGCAGCGGTGCCTGCCCCTCGCATCCTAGGGGTAGAAAGATGGACAGACTAGGTAGTGGCAACAGATGATAAGGTGGACTCTGGCCTTGACAAAGTCACTCATATAGGTTGATTTTTTGAGAGCTGGGTAAATTTCAATATGCAGTCCTCATCCAGTCTCATACTCTATAACATGGTAGGCAACATTTTCAGTCCTGTTAAATTGTGATAGGTTAGTAAGTCACAGAAAACTCATGGCCCTCCTCATATATGAGGATAATCACCCATAGACATTAACACTGTATTAATTTCTATGTTCTTACCCATGGATTGGTAGACACAGGATTTTTTTCATGCTTGAGAAGATCTTATCTACCACCTCTGCATCTCTGTTAGATCCAAACTCAGTGGCAATGATCGACTGGTTGATATCTGCAATTCAAAATGACTACTTCTGCTAGTATACCAATGACTTACACTGCTAGCACACTTCAGTAACACTTGAATCTTGCACACCTTACAATCTAGGGATGCTAAGGGATCTGCCTACTGTTATACATATAAAGGATTTTTAAATGAATTGCATACATTAAAGCACTTTCACAGCCCTAAGAAAATACTCTTAATCAGAACTGGAGCGTTCCCAATTCAGCAGGAGTACCAAAAAACCTTAACTCCTTACACAATAATCAACTTTGACTTTGGCTCCTTGTGGAAGTCAGCTAAATATATTTTTTGTCAGCCATATTGAGTTCAGAGAAATATGGATAGTCAATAATAATTATGTCAAGTACTGTACATAATAATTGTAGAAATGTTTACCTTTCTGGTCTGAGACCTGAATAGGCTGTCCATTACAGAAGGATCCCTTCCCCTTCATGGCTGTGTACATCTTATCTTCTAAGCAGCTGTAGACCACACCAAACTCCAGCTGTTGGACAAACAGATTTTAGCCCAATACAGAATATCTCTCACCCTTCACAAAAACATACAGTATGTCTTTGAGGGAAATAGATAAGGGACAGATAAGCAATACAGATAAGCAATACACTGGGCAGTAGATTCTTCTTCCGTTTTAGTTTAGGTGGAATCGTCTTGGTCGTCTTGCTAGCCAGACTCATGAGCAAATTGTTACATTCTCAACGTTCAAAAAGGCTGACAAAGGAGAAAGGAATAAACTAAACCTTTGGAACCCCACTGGCCTGTCTGCAGTTCAAAATATGAAATATTAGTCATATTAATAATCTTCTGTTACAATACAAACTAAATATGTGCCACTACAGCACATTTTGTTAAGAAAGATCTTACATGCTCGGGGGTCAGTGAGTCTTGTAAACAGTATGTTGACTGTCAGACCTGAGAATAGGCTACCTGCTCTGAAGGCACTGATGTCCCTGGTCTGCACAATTAGCATCGTGACAAAGCTAACAGGCTCAGGGATCATGTGCAGCTGACTTTCCACCACTCCAGAGTGTACAGTATGTCCAATGCTGGGAATATCGTATATTGCGCTCTCATGTGTTCAATTCAAATAAAACCTTGTCACAACTTGAATAACATCAATTCAAATCGCCAGCGTTATTTATTTTAAATTAACTGGATAAGATTGATAGTCATTTTTGGGGGTTAACAGTTAACATCCCTACCCAGTGCCACTTCAACATTTGGGGGAGGACAGCGAATGATTTGACATACCTTTTTGTTGACAGCAAAGCCAATTGAAATGGCAACAAATGGATATCTATCAGGGCAAAGGAGAGGAAAGGTTAAATGTAGGAAAATCCCATAAATATGTGCAGACTGAAACCTATTGGCTTAAATTACACGATCTTTAGCTCTCACTGTATGTTTTGCGTCTTGTCAAGATATCTAACACTTTAATGAGTAAACCTCCGTATCTCTGTCTGTATCTCGGTTTCCATTTTCCTCGGACACCATCAGCCTGACAGCATTCGCATTTCGCTCGGGTACCGGCAGGGGTCCCAGCAAGACGGCGTCACGACCAGATTTCTGTCAACGGTTACTTGTGTTTGCTTATCTCAGAGCTTGCAGTGGAACAGGCCAATAGTGAAACTACGTGCTCAGCAGGCTCACGACTGGAACAGAGAGTGCTCCCTGGGTTGAGAGGGAATGTATAGAGCCGTTGTGTCGGTGGGCAGATGGAGTTGTTCCCAACCTCCACTCCGTAGGGGGGGGGGGGGGAGGGGTCCTGCCTAGGCCATTGTCCTCAAGTTCAAGGATACAATTCAGAGCTCTCTATGACACACGCAGTCATCATACCACTGAATCAGAAACCAGATACGGTTACAGAGGTATTAAACAAAAAAGGACTAGTAGAGTCTGAATCAAATCAATCAAATCAGTAGAGGATAAATTCAACAGTTTCTTGGGTCCAGTCCTTCCTGTTTGAAAGGGACCAAGTCATTAGGCCTACTGTATACCTGGCCTTGTGAACAAATGGATGGATATGGAGACACCAAGCATACCGTTTTTGATGTAATAAGCAAAATATAATGGACAAATGACTATAATATTCTACAATTATTACACTATTAATGATGATTATGATACTATGATTAATACACTTGCCTTATAATGTAATAACTGACATACTAAGTTATTACAATATGCGCAAAAAGTTGCTATGTTACAGTATCTGCTCAGCACTTTGTTACATTATCGACCAGTTATTACCATGAGTTTTTATTTTAAAATGTTATAAATAAACATTACGAGTCATTGTAACATTATGCGTCGCTACATTATCAACTACAGAACACTGCACCTCCAAACAATAAGTTAGAGAGAGGGGGGGGGGGTCAAATATAGGCCTTCACTGCCATAGTTTGATATAGGCCTATTGGTTGCAATCTGCAAATTCACCCCTAGATGGCACTAAAATCCACACACTGCCGAGACATGGCATGTATATTAGTGTATGAAGGATATAAGTATATTACCCATGAACAAAGTTTGTGGTCCCATCCACTGGGTCGACTATCCAGGTTGGGTTGTCAGTCAGTACACAATGTTCTCCAGCAGCCACTGACTCCTCACCTATGAAGCTTTAACACAGCAGGGTAACACACTCAGTAGGCTGGGGTACCACAACAGCATCATGTTCAGCAGGTCAACAAATGTTTTGATATGGATCTGCATTTTTGAGCACAAAATAAAGCTTGTTGCTTATATGATTTATTTGATGATCTATTGTGTTCATCTTTATCAAGGGTGTGAATATAAAGGGGTCTACTGTACGTTTAAGTTACTGTACCTGTGCTTGGGGAACTTCTCCTTCACTGATTCTATGATCAGCTGCTCCACCTTCTGGTCAGTTTTGGTCACTAAATCCACAGAGGAGCTCTTGCACATGATGTTCATCTCATTCTGAACTGCATCCACTACAATCTAAAAATGAGAGATCCTTGTATTAGGCTGTTCACTATAGTGTGATAAACTTATTCGAGTTTTTGCAAAGGGCCAATGTGAAACAACCAGATGCTTAACAGCATAGTAATGCTCATTCTGTGTTTAACAATTCACACACACACACACACTCACAGATCCTGCTGTCCTCGCCAAAGCCACAGCATGGTCCATGGCATCCTGCCAGAGCTCAGCCATGGTGCTGTGATGTGAGAAATGTCCTTAAAAGGATGCTGAAAGGTACAAGACATTCTGAAGTTATTCTGACCCGTCACACACATGTAAGCTACACCTTGATCACAACTCAAACCTTCAGATGTGTGAATTTGCGACTAAATTATCAATATTCAACATCAAGAGTGATGTTACCAGTCTGCTCTGTTGGTCTGTAGCCTAATCGGATTCTACGGAGGGGAAATAAGTTGATTTGGGAACATTGAGTCTTTTCCAGATTTAATACGTATGCTAGAGCAGAGCCAGCCCATCAGTTGCCAGTCTCCTGAAATGTGTAACATAAAAATACTTGTAACATAAAAATACTTGTAACATAAAATACTTGTAAGAAAGATGTCTGTTCTCAATCACGGCTTATTTAGTTCTTGACAGTCAACATCTCTCTGCGTTACAGGTTGACTACTGACAGTGGGCATTTGCAAGCAGGCCAACTACGGCCATTCATAATATTCATGAAAAACGCGTCATGTGCAAAGAAAATAAACATTTAGCAGAAACCAGCCTATAAAACATGAAAATTAGCTACCCATGAAGGGCGAAAGTCTCACCAGTTCAGTGAAGTTAAGCCGCTTCCGTGTTTTGCTATTGCTTTCTTCTTCAGCAGATAGAGAGCGTTCTCCAAGGTGAAGTGGGCTGTGCTGCCGCTCACAGGCGACCAGGCCAGTTACGCACGTGTCGATGGATCACGAATTGCTAAAACCGAATTCATAACACCGTCAGATAAACCTGGCTAAAGGCTGATGGGCTACAGTAGGCTTACTGTATTACTGTAATAGTCGTACCGCTGTCACCAGGGTGCGGTTTGTAAAAAAAGAGGGATGACGTTTGAAAATATTTTTTTTATACATAGGACATAAAAAATAATAGCATACACACAAATGTATACTTTATTAAATGTATTTATATACATTTCATAAAACCATGTGTAGGCTGTGTGCATAGTTTTCAGAGGAAGTAACGTCGTAGATTGATTGATCACTTACTTACTAAACCCTGACCATACTTTTACATTTTGTGCATTAAAAATTATGAAATGCCATTGCTTCTTTTATTCATAATTTAAAAGTTTATTTTAAAATATACTCAGTGCAATACATGTCATCTCAACACTCACATCTCATCACTAAACTTCAAGTGCAACTCCACTCTAAACTAAGACAGTGTATGAGTGCCCTCTACTGGTCGTATATCAACTGCACTGCAACAATACTGTATTACCCAAATAAGTATTTTTTATTGTCTTTAACTTAAAAACTAGGATACCACAGTTACACACATCATGTCCAAATGTCATTGAGATCAGGTTGAAGTTACTAAGTGATAACAGTGGTATGGCTTCTGTCTTTTATGAACATGGTGGTATCTCCTGAAATTAGCCCTTCCCACACCGGTCAGTTATACGGTCTTGTCTTGTCCAGGTCTCAGTCTCCAGTGGGAGTTGGGGTGAGGGGGGTGTTGGAGGGGGTGATAGGGAGTGATCAAGAGGAGAAGAGAGTCTCTGGTCTGATCTATCTGTTCCTCAGCAGAGACTTTGATTTGATTTGATTCACTTTATTTATCCCGAAGGAAATTAAAATGCCACGTAGCTCATAAAACAGCCTCTTTTTTTTGTTTTTTTGTTTTTTTTGTTTTGATTTTGACAGAGGTTGTCATGGCCCCTCTTGATGTGTTTGTGGAGGTAGATCTGGGAGTTGTAGGAGAATGGGCACTCGGAGCAGGAGAACACCGGAGACTTGGACAACTCTGACATCACTCCTAGCAGAGTGAGCAAGAGAGAGACCATTAAAAAGGATTCTCTCACCTGTAGTACAAGTTCAAGTATAGAGGGGTTATATATGTAGCTAGTGGGAGGGGTAGCAACCACACCACAACTTCAGACTGAGGAGAGGAGAGAGAATGAGATGTACGAGGCTCCGCAGGCTGAGCTCGAGTGAGGGAGAACGTCTGGGCCTGAACACATCCTTACGTGACTGGATTCTGGACTTTGACAGACCGTCCCCAGGTGGTGAGAGTGGGTGACCGCACCTCCTCCGCACTGAGTCTTAGCAGACCCCACAGGGTTGCGTCCTCGGTCCTCTCCATATTGGAGTTTGCATGTTCTCCCCGTGCCTGCGTGGGTTCCCTCCGGGTACTCCGGCATGTTGAATGTTTATGCCTCTGAATGTTAAAAAATTAAATGAATACATTTAACACAAGCTAACAATTTACTATGAACTACTAAGCTATACAACCCCCCCCCCCGCCCCCCCCAAAAAAAGGTCAGTTCAGGTTCAGTTCAGGTCAGTGGTATTCATTGGTATCTGTTTAGTGAACACAAACAGAACACACATTTAGTATTGTGAGTGTGGGGTCACACGATCCATGAGGCTTACATGAGTACATGTTTTGACTTACAGCAGTGATGAACCCAGCCCAGTGAACCAGTCCTGTCCGGTCGCTGGCTGACTCCGGCCTGTACAGGTAGCCTACACCTTCCCGCTGATTTGGAGAGCTGCGGGTTACCCCAGCGTGTGGAAGCCAGAGAGGCGTCCCTCCCATCTCCCACCTCCTCCAGCGCCTGTTGGACCTCCTCCGCCGCTGCGACCTGTGGGAACACAAGTGGGTGAATGAGAGGCCATTGTAGAGCGCCTTGGATAAAAGCACTACAAGTGCAGCCCATTGGACATTAAAGTACCTGCCTCATCCGCCTCCTCTGCTCGATGGCCTGCCGATCTCCCTCCTAATTCCACTTCTGACACTTTCTAGACGGCGGTAACATGGCGTTTTGCACTGTCGCCTCACAGCAAGAAGGTCATGGGTTCGATCCCCGCTGATGTTTTCCTCCACAAAGAAGCTCAACATTAAAACATGTAACAGATCGCTCTCCTGTCCTTCCCTGACCAAGACTGGACATGAGCACTTGGATTGGTCCCCGGGTGTTGAAAGGGCTGCTGTTCTTGGCTGCCCTTGAAGGAATGACAGCACGGATGAGTTAAAGACATAGCCCACAATGTGTCGGCTGAACGCTCCTACGTGTGTCAATAAAAAAAGCTGTGACAATAAAGGTGAATTTCATTTCATTCCATCTGCTTCGCGTTGCTATGAGGCGAGCCAACTACTGAGCACATTTAGGATAGTCATTTGTGCGGTTTTCGGATTAGGCTACATGTAGACTACAGAAGCTATATTACTTTAATGCAAGTGTGCTTAGATGCAAAGGGATGTGAGTGAGAGGTCGTTAATAGGCTACTAATAGCCGATCGGCTAACGCCAGCAATGTCAAGCTGCTCATAAACAACGAAGATGATTTCAGATCAGAGGATTACTTTATGGCTTAGCCTGTTCATATATTATTTTAAAGAGAACAATTCTAATCACAGACATCAGGAGCAGAGCAAGCATACCGGTATATCTCATTTCGGGAGCAACTATACCGCCATCTAGTGGTTATTGGGTGTATATTACTTATTCCTCTACACTTGGTAAATGCAGGCTAATTGTTGTCTAATTGGCTAATTCATGAAACCTGAAGAGATGCGGGCGGACCGAGACGAGCGCGGACCAAAGCACACCTGTCCACACTTACATAACTATCTAATTCAGTTAAAAGGGTAATCTTAAATCTGGTAAAGGGCATAACTGTAGGCTACTTATTAATATCCACCCCTGTAATTTAGACAAAAATGATTGACTCTATAACACAATGGTTGCTGACACTAATAAAATCTCTGGGTATTTCAAAGAATAACTGTCAAGTGGGCTACCCACTAGCTTGAACTTTTTATCATCCTAATAAATTCGTTTTAACAGACCACATGGAACTCATGATCAAAAGGCAGTTAATATCACATACCTTTTTGTCCTCCCCTGTATGAGAGTGATTTTCCAATAAAACAGCCTACAGAAATGTTTGCTGTAAATGTCCTTATGAAAATCCTAACAAAAGAAGTCATGTGGCAGCTCATAATTCCACCACTAGAGTTCTCCCGTTGTAACAAACGTGTCCTGCTATGTTGGCGCTTGTGTTTACCTCCCAATCCACAACTGTAGCCAGCTGGATTTAAACCATAATTCAGACAGTCAAAAACTATACCGGAAATACAAATGTAAGGTACCTCACATTGAATCCTTCGCGGATTTCTACAGAGTCATACATTAGTAACACTGTAGTGAAGGTAAGCCTGAATTGTATTTAATGAAAAATGCATTACTTTCATGACAACATGACGACTAGCTAGCGTTAGCATGTTAGCATGTTAGCTCCTGGCTGGAGCTGTCTTTCCTCTCCCCCATGATGGTGGTGGTGGTGTGTTAACATGGCGCCGTCCAAAACAAACGAGTGGCAAATTCACATGTATGTGCCTGTCAGTGTGGTTTCCTTGCTATTGTGTTTGATTACTGAGCTTTTGCAATAATTTCATGGTTGACTTCTCATCCAAATGGTTTCCCAGGCACAGATAGAGAAGTTCCCGGATGCTTATCCTGCTAGCTAGCTGCTAAGTAACGTTAGCATAGCTAGCTTGCCAGCTAGCCGTTTTTCCAACCCAATTTCGCTTGCCAAACTATAATATATGACGTTATACATTGTGATTATTTAACTGTTAAGATGATGTAAAGTAACATTCGTTTTATGATAGAAACTCGATGGCAAGTTGGCTCTAGTTAGATAGTTATCTAGCTAGGTAGCCAGCAGCCACCCAGCTAGCCAGCTAGCTAGTATCTAGTAACGTGTGGCCTTGGCTGTCTTCTGGTAGATTTTTGATAAATCCACTAACTAACTATAGAATAACATTACCGTATATAGATTATAGCTAGCTATGGTTGACCATGTGATTGATAACTAGAGATACGATACGATATAAGAGACGGTCACAAAATAGTGAATTGGAAGAAGCTAAACCTGGCTAGCATTGCTAACGTTCACGTTAGTCCAGAGGGAGAGACCGTGTGAGTGGTCAGGGATATCCAGCGAAATGTAACTTATTTTCTCATCTCCTCTGTCTGTTGAGCCTGCAAACAGTATCTCACTTGCTGGAAATATGCAGATTTATAACTGGGGTCAAAGGAGCTGCTCCATATTGTTATTAGACGACACAACATTCAGGATCTGTGTTCTGTGGAAGTTCAAAGCTGCAAGACTTGGACCCACCTGCCTCTTCTCTGCTGGTGGATGTAGCTGGGTAGCTCCCCAGCCAGAGAGCATTCTTGCATTCAGCACACCTTGCTTAATTGATTGGGGAGTGTGTGGTTCAGGGTCTGTTGTCATGGCATCATGTAGTGCAAGCTCTCCTGAGGCAGAGGTGCGGATCAGCAGCTGTGTGCCAGCCTGTAGTAACACCCTGTTCCTGTGCCAGCCTGTAGTAACACCCTGTTCCTGTGCCAACCCTCATGTAGTGGCCTGGCATCTGGGAAGCAGGTGCCTCTCATTAATACTTACTCTGGTTGGCATAGCATGGGGGATGACATCGCTCGTTACCTCTACTTTCCGCAGCTCGATCATGTATCTGTGCACTGGCAGGACTGCACAAGACGTATCTGATACAAGCTTACAATTAACTTAACATGTCCTGCATTAATTGTTCTGTCATGTCCAAGAATGTGTCCAAAAATTGACTGGGCGGATAAGATGGGTGCCTATAAGTCTGATGAAGAATTGTACCAGAATCGATTCAATTTGTTAGACAAATTGTACAAAGTTTGAGCTGATGGCAAAGCATTTCATTTTTCAGTGTGCTTTATTTGAACAAAAATAGACCTAATGCTTGCACTAGGCTACTCTTTCTCAGATGAACTTCAAGATGGGTCTGACATGGGTGCCTTTAACTGGCATGAATGACATTCTGGCAGTCTTAAATTCCACAAGGGCTTAAAAAGAGAACCGTATGAAAGTGGATTTGAAATAGGCCTATAGATGTAGTGGAGTGCTTTGTGCTTTTTTCTAGCAGGTAGGCTACCCTTCAGTGAAGGGTAATGAAAGTGATGAGATCATAAGCATGGCCAGGATGATACTGACACACAGGTTAAAGTAGTGGGCTAATCCTTTATTTCTTTTTGCATATTTGCACTTTACAGAGATGTTTTTTTGAGAGTAATGACCCAATGTAAAAATAAAAAAATAAAAAATCACTTTTATTTTTTTAACGTTTGGATCCTCCTGATGTGGTTTGAGATAGGATATGTCCGCTTTGTCTTTTCCTGTGCTAGTATTGATGCGTATGTGGGTGTTTTTTAGTCTTTCTTATTGTGGCTTTTTATTGTGGTTTTACTGCCTGCTCTAATTTGTTTGGCACTTTGGTCGACGCAAGTTCTTTTTAATTGTGCTTTACAAATACATTTGACGTGTTTCTCCTTACCTCTCCCTACAGGTCAGTCATGAATAAAGAGGTCATGTCACGCGCCGTGAAGAAGAGGCAGGCGGACCCCAAGGTGGTCCAGTACGTGTGGGCCGCAATCGAGGTCATCCGCAACCAGAAACAAATCGCCAACATGGACAGGATCTCCAAGTGAGTTGTCACTGGCAGCCCTTTTGATACGTCATGCACAGCCCTAAATTAGCCCGTAAAACCCTTGTACCCCCTGTGCGTCTTTGGAGATCTATGGGGGATCTGACAGGTGTAGGACTAAAGCAGTATTGCTTACACCTGTCCTATCCACCCAGATCTCCAGGAAGACAGGGCTTCGGGGTTCATTTGGGAGGAGCTGAGGGGCCGGTGTATGAGGGTGGTTTAGGGCCCATCTTTTTAACTTCTAGTGCCTCGATCAGTAGATGGAATGCTTCGATCAGTAGATAGACTGAAAACACTTGAAGATTTGACACTCTTTAATTGCTTTCCCATTCATTGCCATTCAGATCATGAACTCAACTGGCCCCTATTGCTACTTCACCAGTACTACTGCCTAAAGCCTTGGTTATACCAAACTAACGTGGACAGCTGCAGACATTATAAGCGGACATATTGTTCATACAGAATATAGCAGGCTTAGATCAGCATTGTCTTTGCTGTGCATTAAGGAGTGAGCCGATGAAATGAACATGCCATTGCATGTAGGCTATACTTAGCCTCAGTTTGTCAAATTTAATTCACACTAACCAATGGTAGATCCAACACTCTTCAGTCAGCTAACGGAATCAAGCCAAATGAAAGACTTAGCAGATCTTGGGAGTTGGCCACTTGCCGAACCAACGCCAGCGAGTTTGTTGTCATGGTGATAAAGCGACGGAATGCAATGGAAGGCTTCGCCGAACAGACTTAATATCATCAAACTTGTTTAAATGGGTGATTTGATTGCTTTGAACATGTTAGGACAAATGGTGGAAATTGTCATAGCTTTGTAGGATTAGATATCAAAGACGTTTGACTTTGCAAAATATTAAAAGTTGTCTTAAAAAAATGGTTCAGTGACATAGGCCTACTCCTTACCTGTAAAATGTGCTCCATTATTGAGAACTCATATCTCTGGTGAACTACTTCTACTTGTTGGGCTTCCACGATTGACCGTGCCACAGTCAAGATGTTCCACCTTGGCCGCTCTAGCCTGCTGTATATGAGAAAGGCGTCACAGTGCCGCAGGCCTCTGCGCACCAGAACCCATCGGCCTAATCTCATTTCACGGCAACTTTATTTGTACCCCCCCCCAGGTACCTGAGCCGGATGTTTGGCATGCACCCCAAAGAGACGACCAGGCAGCTGAGCCTGGCGGTGAAAGACGGCCTGGTGGTGGAGACCCTCACGGTGGGCTGCAAGGGCTCCAAGGCCGGCATCGAGCAGGAGGGCTACTGGCTGCCCGGGGACGAGATGGTAAGAGGAGGCGCGTCTAAAGGGGAGTCTTATTGGCCGGCGTTATTCAGTCGCTGATGCGAGTGCTTTTATTACACACGCTTATCGGCTAACACACCCCAGATTTATTTAGCAAAGTATACCTCGGAAAGAACAGATAAGATGGTACTCTCTTTTCGCTCTGAGAGACTACTTTCCATCCTCCTCTGTCTCTTGGACATAGGCCTAGACTATCACTTCGTTCAGAGGGAAATCAGCCACTGTTACATCAGGTCAACTGTATGGATTTGTTAATGTTGTCATGCATGTCTCAATGATCTGTTCTGTACTTCTGTTCTTTGTGTGAGAAGTAGGCTATGTGCTAGTGCAAAAAAAGCATTGCTATTTCTGGCACAGTGTTTTTGTGAAGGTTGTGAGAGCAAGTAGTGAATCTCCCAAATAGCCTAGAGCAGCCAGAGGTGCCACAGTGCATCGGTTGAGCCAGTGACTGGACATTCACAGCAGCTTACTTCCATGGCCGCAGATTGAAATCCACGAGTGAATCACATTGAGGCTGGTTGTTGCTTCACTCTTTAGAACTGCAGCAGTCTAAATGCAGACAAGCTTCTGGAAAACTTTATTTAAACTTTCGCAATCAAGTTTGGACAAAAAAACAGTTCTCACAACCAAAACCACAAGAACCACAGCGGCCACTTAGTCTACCAAACACAATAAAGGATACCAAAGATATTAATTAGGTCCCTCTTAAAAAATAACACTGCTAAATAAGATCTCAACTCGGTGTCGCAGTACAACATTAAAACACTGCTTTCTGGATCACTTGCAACCACAGGAGCCAAAGGCTGAAGGAAGCAAGGTAAGGCTGCTTTCTTCTTCAGTTTGGGTTTGTTATCCTTCTCTCTATCTTTTCTTTCTTTCTTTCTCTCTCTCTCTCTCTCTCTCTCTCTCTCTCTCTCTCTCTCTCTCTCTCTTTGCTCCTTTTGTACTAACATCATTCTGTGAGAAATCGGTTCTGCCCCAAGCGGTGCTATCTTGGATTTGATTGAATCTTTTTTTATAGAACATCCTTGATTATAGAAATAGAAAGATTCAGTAGTTATAGTTGCACTTGTCTTGACTGGCACCAACGTGCCTAATGTAGACAATGTGATAGTTTACTTGCATCAGGCTGGATGCACAGTATATACAAATTTCTCCCAAAATGACACTGATAATTGCTTACAACTTGTTGAAAAGACTATAACATACTTATCTCTGTAGTTGCAGTTGGTACTTGTCGAAGGTAAAATAATCATTCAAATCAATATACAGTGGGGAAAAAAGTTTCATGAAACTCCAATGAATCGCTCTGCCAAGGTGTGACCAAATTTCTTGTGGAATGGATCAAAAGTGACTTACCTGAAATATTTGCTCGCTACTGATCTCCTAATGTTCCGTTGCTTTAACACGTTTGAATAAATACTAAAATAAACCAAACCAGGTTTTTATTACTGAATACAGTTTTAACTGTATGGTAATCTCTTATATGACTTAAACGTCTTCAGATGACTTAACCTCAAAGTGTCTGAAGAAGTTTCAGAAAAGCCATATCAGTGTCTTGTCACACTGACTCATATGTCTGAGCGAAAACGATAAGCAATGCTAACATAGCTGCAGGTTCGT
Source organism: Borostomias antarcticus (assembly GCF_949987555.1). NCBI lineage: Eukaryota > Metazoa > Chordata > Actinopteri > Stomiiformes > Stomiidae > Borostomias > Borostomias antarcticus. The sequence goes on from NC_140257.1 coordinate 13,339,851, forward strand.
AGCAAGCATCTATAAGTGTGAGACGTGAGTAGTACTTGTAGTTCTGCCAATGGTAGTTGTAGTTCTTCTCAGGGTTTGTGTGTTCTGCTGTTTGTAATCATCTCTGTCCAGCATGCATGTTTTATGAAAGGGGGTGTGGTGATGATGTATTTCTGTCATCTACAGTGTTGCTTGTCTTTAGTGTTGTAATGTAACCCACTGATCTCCTCGATCAGCCAGTGTGTCTTGTAACTATTGAAAGCATGGTAAACAATTGAATTACATGATGTAGTTTTGTTCCAAAGCACCTGGATTCAATTCAACTGTCCTTGAATAATCTAAAAATATTGATATATTGTTCTCTTATCAACCTCATGTCATAAAAAATTATGTTCTGAACAAAATTCCGATTGGATTTAATCCAGGCTCGTTTGTCAATCTGTGTTTGTTCCACCATACCGTCTCCCGATTGTGTGTTTTTGTCGGGAATGTGTCAGTAAATCAGAAAGTGAACAGAGATGGGACTGATTCATGCTCTCCATGTGAAGGGCGGTGGTGGGATGTCTATAACGCGCCGAGGTGTGATGTAACTTGATCAGGCTGGATAGGATGAATGAGCGGTCAGCATGGCCGGTCATTTGATCTGTTCTATCACAAATGGGCCTGTAATGTGTGTGGTAGTAGTAGTTGTAGCACTACCAACGGCACTAGTAGTAGTAGTAATAGTAGTTTAAGTAGTAACACCTAGTAGTAGTAGTAGTAGTAGTAGTAGTAGTAGTAGTGGTAGTACAGTAGTAGTGGTAGTAGTAGTAGCAGTAGTCCTAGTAGTAGTAGTAGTAGTAGTAGTAGTCCTAGTAGTAGTGGAAATAGTAGTAGTAGTAATAGTAATAGTAGTAGTAGTAGTAGTCCTAGTAGTAGTGGAAATAGTAGTAGTAGTAGTAGTAGTAATATTAGTAGCAGCACTAGTAGTAATAGTGGCAGTAGTAATAGTAGTAGTAGTAGTAGTAGTAATAGTAATAGTAGTAATAGTAGTAGCAGCACTAGTAGTAATAGTGGCAGTAGTAATAGTAGTAGTAGTAGTAATAGTAATAGTAGTAGTAGTAGTAGCAGCACTAGTAGTAATAGTGGCAGTAGTAATAGTAGTAGTAGCACTAGTAGTAGTGTCAGCGATAGTAGGTGGCCCTATTTGTCGTGTTATTTATTTCCCTTATCTTTATTGTTGATTCAATATTTATTTTTCCAAGAAATTCCATTGAGGTTAATGGACCGCTTTTACAAATAACCTGACCAAGAGGACAGCGCCAGGTCATTAGCAGCTTGAAAGCAGATTGGATAGAGCGAGCGTTAGTCTCATAGTGTTTGTGACTCACAGGTCCAGGGCTGCCTAGCGGACCCCAGCTTGACACACTTAAACTGTGGCGTTGTTGTCGGGGCACGAAAGGCTGCGGGAGCCAAAGTGGGCCGGCCCTCTGGCCCCGCCTCCCTCTCCTCCTCAGTCTGTCGGAAGCTTTAAAAGGTCTGCTTTCTGTCAAGGCTTGTTCTCCTTTCAGAAACATCAGAGGTTCTCTTAGGTCTTATAGGGGAACTGGGATTTTTTTTAGTTCCAAAAATAGATTCTCTGTGGTTTTCCATTGTGTGTTAGGCAACGTTTCGGTCATTTGATTTTGCCTAGTAATTATTAATGGATAAGTGTCATACATACAGTATCCATCTCTTGATAGCCAGTACAGCCACACATAACAACCGCTCTTTCTTCTCGTAGTTTGAGGGGTATACTTTGAGGGATACGTCCCCCCCCCCCCCCCCCCGATTCGTCACATTGTAAAAATCACTGCAGGGTCACAGACGTTCCCCTTACTTAACCCCAAAAGGCTGAGCACACGCACGACAGCAGGCGAGCCCGCTCTCAAAACGGCTCACCTTTGAAGTCCACCCCCATTCATTCAGCGGACAATGTGAGCTGACAGCGCGGGGTAAACACCGGGTCAGGCGTGGGCGCGGAGCACTACCGGCCCGTCCTCGCGTTACCGTAACCCTGGCAGCGGGGCTCTGGCACTGCCAGCTTCGCCCCCTTTGTCCTCATGACTATTTATGGCTCTGTTGGGGCTTGTCTGTGAGCGCAGGCGAGTTCTTGTTGGTTTAAACCCAGGCATGTTCAACGAGAAGGGATTCGCCTAGATGGAGGAAGTTGTTTTTGTGTTCTATGGGGCGTAGCGAGCTTGGATGTCATAAGTTCAAGTTTTGATGAGCTTGTTCCTTCCAGCCATCTGAAGTGAACGGATCCGTGGGTGGTTCTGGTGGTTCTGGTGGTTCTGGCTCATCCAGTCGTCCCTGTGGTGCCCAGTGGTGCATGCTGGTATTCCAGCTCCAGCACAGCTAGCTGCACCGGTCTACTAATCACCAGCACCCCGACTGGCTTAACCAGGCGTGCTAGGATGGAGTCAAATACTGTTGTTATGCAGTGATTTAGCCAAGAAACTGTTTGAGGAAAAACGGGTGTCTAGTAGTGCTGCAGTATTTCCCAGAAAACCCTGCTCTCCTTCCATGCCACTCCAGACTGTGAGTGGGAGGAGCAAGATTTTGACAGTTGACGATTGGCTGAACCTCTTTTGGTCCGTATCCCCGCCCTTCAGAGGAGTGCATGAACAAGATTCTATAAATCGTGAACATTGAATGACAAAATCAAAAATGAGTTTTAATGAGTGTAAAAATCCGGAATGACAATTGAATGACTGTGTGAATCATGGGTAGTGGGTTTAGCAGGCTACCATCGTCGCCCCAGGTTCTTAGAGACACCCATACACAAACACATTTCAGATTTACTATTAATTCTCACTCGCCTCATCGTGGGAACTTGTTAAATATCACCGGAGAAGATATTAATGATTACACGTTAAGTTGGCCAGCAACACATCAGGCTGTTATTCATTAACATCGTAATCACGCACAGACGCACACTAGTACACAAAGTAGCACATTTCTACGTGAGTGTGAGTGTGTATTAATGAACGGGGGGGTGTTTGGTTGCAGATGGTGAGGGAGCAACCGGAGGAGGTCAGTCAGAGTTCACTCAATTCATTGTTGTTTATGAAGATCATGTATAAAGTATAGAGTATAGAGTATAAAATGCATAACATGCCTTAGTTTTTTTTTTTCATCCAAATATTCCTTTTGTCTTATCAACACTTTTTTTGTTTGGTTGGTGTTTCTAGAATGGAATTACTGTTTTGAGTTGATTCAAATAATAATAATAAAAATGCAAAAGTGGAATCCGACTCGGTCCATTGGGAGCGTCCAGCGTGCCGGGGGGACGAGCGTCCCTGCTGACCGGGCGGCGCCGGGTCGGGTCGGGGGCCGGTGGGATGCTCGGAGGGGGGGACACCCATCACTCTGCTCCCTGTCGTCCAGGAGTGGGAGACGGAGAGCCACGACTGGTACTGCTTCGAGTGCCACCTGCCCGGGGACGTGCTGACGTGCGACGGCTGCTTCCGCGTCTACCACCTCAAGTGCCTGTCGGACGAGTACAAGCCCCGCGACGCCGGCTCCCACTGGCAGTGTGTGGTCTGCAGGGTGAGCCTGTCTGTCTGTCTGCCTGCCTGCCTGCCTGCCTGCCTGCCTGCCTGTCTGTCTGCCTGTCTGTCTGTCTGTCTGTCTGTCTGTCTGTCTGTCTGTCTGTCTGTCTGTCTGTCCTTTCTCCTGTCTTCTACTCTTTCTCCTCTCTCACTCTCCTTTCTCCCCCTCTCTCTCTCCCTCTCTCTCTCTCTCTCTCTCTCTCTCTCTCCCCCCCCCTCTATCTCTCTCTCTCTCTCTCTCTCTCTCTCTGTGCCTCAGACAGTCAATTTCCTTCTGTCATTCCTGATATCAAATAGACACTGACTCACTGTGTGTGCGAGTGTGTGAGCGTGTGAGCGTGCGGAGCGTGCAGATTTTGAATGGAGCGTGGATCGGGTTTCCAAAAAGTCTCAACATGGGGACGTCTGCGTTCCCTCCCGCTCCAACTCCTCTCTGACGCCGCTCGCACCGCGAGTCTGGCTCAGAACGGCCCGGCTCAGAACGGCCCGGCTCAGAACGGCCCGGTTCAGAACGCCCCGGCTCAGAACGGCCCGGTTCAGAACGCCCCGGCTCAGAACGGCCCGGCTCAGAACGGCCCGGCTCACCGTACACATATCATGTCCTGTCAACAGCCGCCTATTCAGGCAGCTCGACAATGGAGTTCATGACCTTCAACAAGGAAACTGGGCGTCATACAGGTGAACACAGACAGGCCACGATAACGAGGGACAAGCGCGAGGAAAAGAATGCAGTAAGATCGTTCCGGTCAGTAAAGAATAATTTTGGAATCTAAAAAGACACGTTTCTCGGAAACGCGAACGTCTGCTACGAGACGAAGTCGAAAAGAAAGCACAAGGGGAGCTAGCTAGTTACGTTCTAAAAGTCTAAAAAGGTTAAGATAATATGAAATAACGATATGAAAGAATTGCTTAGGAGCAGATGGCGGTTGCTGTCACTGTCAGAATGAAATTAATTCGTAGGCCTACAGAAAGATGCAGTATGTCTTCTATGTCAAAGGCCTACTGACTGTATTGAACGCATTCAGTTCATGTCCTCGGGGAAGAAGGGGCAGTGTATGATGTAATAATCTTTAATGGATCACCATTGTTTCCTATAAGCACACCCAAGCCGCGTGCTCCCACGTGTGTGTGTGTGTGTGCGTGCGTGCCTGCGTGCGTGCGTGCATGCGTGCGTGCGTGTGTGAGTGACGCATCAGAACCCGACGAGAACGAGAGGCTCGTCGTGTTTTTTTCAGCGCAGCTCTTTCTCCCGGGGCGATGGAAGCGGAGCGGGGGGAAGTCAGGGTGGGCGGTGTGGGGATGAGGTGTTGAGGTGGGGGTGAGGGGGTGAGGTGGGGGTGAGGCGGCGCGGCAGCGGTTCAGGAAGCCTCTGAGCCAAAGAACAGCCCTGCGAGCGCGGAGCGGGAGGTTTTACTGCTCGACTCCCGCTCACATGCTTGTGTGTGTGTGTGTGTGTGTGTGTGTGTGTGTGTGTGTGTGTGTGTGTGTGTGTGTGTGTGTGTGTGTGTGTGTGTGTGTGTGTGTGTGTGTGTGTGTGTGTGAGAGAGAGATAGAGAGCGCTCAATGTGGTGTATGAACAGAGAGGCTCAGTCAGAGGGTCATGTCATACTGTGTGTGTTTTATGCCTCTCTCTCCCTCTCTCTCTCTCTCTCTCTCTCTCTCTGCAGGGTAGTAAAAAGAAGAACCTGAACAAGCAGGAGATGTGTAAATACCTGCGCTTCATCATCCAGCGCATGAAAGAGCGGGTTAGCAGCAGTCTTCTGGATCTCTCCGTCACACACACACCACCACACCCTAGCAATATACACCAGCTACTACTACTACACAATACTGTCAACACCAGCTACTACTACTACACAATACTGTCAACACCAGCTACTACTACTACACAATACTGTTAACACCAGCTACTACTACTACACAATACTGTCAACACCAGCTACTACTACTACACAATACTGTCAACACCAGCTAGTATTACTACACAATACTGTCAACACCAGCTACTACTACTACACAATACTGTTAACACCAACTACTACTACTACTACACAATACTGTCAACACCAGCTAGTACTACTACACAATACTGTCAACACCAGCTACTACTACTACACAATACTGTCAACACCAGCTACTACTACTACACAATACTGTCAACACCAGCTACTACTACTACACAATACTGTCAACACCAACCACTACTACTACACAATACTGAGAGCATTCCTGCCTCACTCGGCTGTGCCACATCTTCCTATGCTGCAACGTTGCGTCTGGACCAGGACCAGTAGCTGGACTGACTGAGAGACGGTGTTTTAATGCTAAATCACAGCCAGTAAAACCGCCCACAATGCACTGGACTTTATGCCCTTCCATCACCTCCATCCCTCCTGCCTCTCTCTCCCTCTCTCTTTCTCTCCATCCCTCCCTCCTGCCTCTCCCTCCCTCCATCCCTCCCTCTATAAAAGTCAGCATTAAATCTCGTATTTTATTCTCTCCTCCATGTTTGGCAGGCTGTGGACTTGAACAAGAAAGGCAAAGACACCAAGCACCCCATGTACAGACGACTCATCCACTCCGCCCTGGACGTGTCCAACATCCAGGAGGTAGACGCGCCGCCCGTCTAACTGACCACAACTTGCTGCCAGTGAACCCTAAAAAGCCGTCATGGAATTTGACCTGTTGTGTACTGACGCGGTGTTATTTCAACCCTAGTCACGGACGTTATTAGTTATGGCATTCCGCATATTTTGGAGGTTTAATGGCGTCCAGTCCAGCCGTTTAGTCGCGGCGATATGCGTAGTCTTGAGAGAATGGGACAGTGTGTTACTCCTGATATCTGATATGGTTCCATGACTTCCTGATGTTTAGTGTCTGTCCTCTCCAACCTAATAAGCCCCAGCACTTATTGAGTAAGGGTCTGTGTGAGGGCATGACAGATCCAGGCCCGGTATAAAGCCAGGAGTGTGTGTGTGTGTGTGTTGTGTGTGTTGTGTGTGGTGTGTGTGGTGTGTGTGGTGTGTGTGTGAGCCAGATCAGATTGCCTCCCAGAGTGGGGTCAGAGGGGGCCTCTGCACTGTGATCACTGGTGCATCCCGCCAAACAGGCTGGAGAACAGCCCCGCACAATCTGTGTGCGCGCGTGCACAATCTGTGTGTGTGTAATCTGTGCGTGTGTAATCAGTTGCCCCCTGCTGGCCCCCCGCTGCACTGCGACCACGCAGACCGACCACAGGCCTCTAGTGAATAGACCTCTTTGTGCTCTCTCTCTCTCTCTCTCTCTCTCTCATTCTCCCTCTCTCTCTCTCATTCTCTCTCCCGGTGCTGCAGAACTTGACGGAGGGCAAATACAAGAGCTTTGACGAGTTCAAGGCAGACGCCCAGCTGATAGTGCACAACACGGCCATCTTGTTCGGAGGTGGGCATGCTGTCTCCACATTCTCCAGCCTCTGTGATGAATAGCCACGGGGAAAGATAGCAGTGCCGTTGTGAAATGCTGGGATGTCGTTTCCCGGACGCTACATGAACATTTATTTCTGGTTGTCTTTACAGTGCACAGTGACCAGGCCGAAATTGCACGGTTGCTCTACAGTGACACATGCCATGAGGTACAAATACACAGCGTCTATATTCTGCACTATGAAAGTAGATTTCATGAAAAAAAATATAAATATTATATATATATATATATATTTCTTCTTTTTTTTCATGAAATCTACTTTCATGCTATATATGCTATATATGCTATATATATATGCTATATATAGTGAAATTACATTCTTTGGAAAGGTTGTGTGTTGTTGAACCTACATAACTCCTGTTGGCATTAGCTGTGTTCTAGACAGCAGTTGTCATATGGCAGTATGATGACACTGTGATCTATAGCTGTCAGAGGTCAAGCCAGATTTATCCAAAGATCAGCTTACAGGAAATAGTAGAGCTGCTTACAGGAAATAGTACAGCTGCTTACAGGAAATAGTAGAGCCGCTTACAGGAAACATTAGAGCAGGAAGAAAAAGTGGGTTTGGGGGATCGATGTTTTTTCTTGTTGTAATTTGTCTCTCTCTCTTTCATTCTTCATTCACCCCTCACCATTGCTTCTCTCCCCAGTTGAATGAGTTGATGCTATGTAAGACCTGCTTCTACCTGTCCAACGCCAGGCCCGACAACTGGTTCTGCTTCCCCTGCGTGAGTACCAGCTCAGCGCCCGCCCCCTCGCGCGGCGCAGCTGCTCCAAACGCACCCAGACGACCCCGCCATGATAGCTAAGCACCACCGCCCACATGTGACCTGACTAAGAGGCCCCGATGTCCTCGTTACAAATGAAGCCCCCCCCTCCCAGGGTTGTGTGGTGATGTGCGGTTGTTGTGTCACGGGCAGACCCCCAGCCACGAGGTGGTGTGGGCCAAGATGAAGGGCTTCGGCTACTGGCCGGCCAAGATCCTGCAGAAGGAGGACAACCAGGTGGACGTGCGCTTCTTCGGACACCAGCATCAGAGGTAGGGCGCGCAGGGGTCACAGTCCGGCGACGCCGTAGACAAGGCCGACGCCAGCGCCGCCTGGCCTGTGCCCCCCCCCCCCCCGCCCTCAGGCCGGGCTTATAGAACACAATCTTAAGAGACTCCATGCTTTTTTAAGTCT